>NC_034602.1:34586879-34609748 GCF_900095145.1 Mus pahari | reverse complement strand
TCTCTCTCTCTCCTGTTCTTTTAAGTCACTTCTCTTTCCTGTCTCTTCTTGTCAAAGTTGGACATATTCTATCTCTGACTCACTCTGTCAAGTCTTTCTCTGATTCATCGCTTTGTCTGCCCCTCAATTAGATGTCACTTTCACACATGGTTGCTTACTTCGACAAACTAATCATACTTTCATTGTTAGGGATTAAAGGTATACACTACGGTTTGTCTGTATTCCAGCCAGATCAAATAGATCTAGAAGGTCTTTCAATGTGATCCCTTGCCAGATCAGTCATGTTGCTGGATTAAAATTCCTCTATAAAGAGACTCTATCCCACAGCTAAGAGGATATGTTTCAGATACAGAGAGCATTAGGTACCCCAGGCTATGGCTTTTATGCAGCTTGGAGGCAGTTTAGGAGGCAGAGGCTTCATTAGATCCTAGCCTCCATATTTTTTCATGTTACTAGGGAACTCTCTTTGCTGTCAGACTCGGAGGCCCCTGTTGGGTTGTCAGCCTGTGCTCTACCATTGGCACAACTGCTTAGGGAGGTGGGATGGGGGAGTTTGACTGCACTTATCCCACTTTGCTGCCCAGAGGGTGTTGGGCTGTAAGGAACCACTGTGATACTGCTCCAGGGGTGGGACAGTGCAGTCTGAGGCATGGGAAAGCCAGGGCTGGTTCAGGAGTCTCCAGGCCTGCAACAAAGCCAGGGCTGTGGGGGTCTCAGGCTTTTGGATATCCAGGTACTGCTGGGAGTCCCAGAAGAGCAGAGAATGAAGTTGGAGGCCTGTGGGTTGTGTCTAGCCTAGGGCCAGGGAGGTGGGAAGGGGAGCTCCAGCTTGCCCTGGGGGTTGAGATTGCCCTTAGCTTGACTGTGGTAGGCTTGGTGGTGGTTGTGGCTGGGAATGCAGAGAGGAGTTCTACAGGAGACGGGGCTGTGGCTAGGTAGGCAAAGGCCTTCTCCATGACTCCCTTCAGCAGATCTTGGTGAAAAGAGGCAAGCCATGGTTCTAAACAGTTTATTGTCACTGCAGGAAAACTGATGCCTAAAACCATACCCCGCTTCTCAGGGTGGGCCTGAGATTAAATACGTTTTGCAGCTAGGAATGTCTGGGAAGGAATGCTTATTGGCTATGCCATCTGGGCCTCTAGGTACCTCATTAGCATGGAGAACTGTTTTGAGCCTACTTGACAGCTATCATGCCTCTTTTACTACTATTTGGGTCTGAGATGTGTGATGCCTCATCTATAGGTGGAATGGCTTCTGGTGTTGTCCTTACATTACTGATAGTCCCAGATCTATGGAGGGCAGTGGCTACCTGACAGGGGCCTGGTGCTGGGAGCAGGAGAAGTTTCTACCTTCCTTTCAG
The DNA here is from genome assembly GCF_900095145.1 of Mus pahari. Taxonomy (NCBI): domain Eukaryota; kingdom Metazoa; phylum Chordata; class Mammalia; order Rodentia; family Muridae; genus Mus; species Mus pahari. Next base: position 34,608,388 of record NC_034602.1, on the reverse strand, counting down.
AGTCTCCAGATTTTCACCTTAACAGGCTTCCCCTTGGTCCACCACCCAGCAAGCCTCAGCTCACACCTCTGCTGCTGTTCTTCACTGTGTTGCCATGACAACTGCCAGAGCAACATCTCTGCTGCAGGGCACTCAGCTTACTAGTGAGGTGTTTGGTTATCCTTAGAGGCTCTGTCACTGGGGCCTTGCCCAACTCACAAGTCATAAATGTGGTTCTGAAACATTTCAGTGACATTTGTTGATGGTACAGTCATCAAAGTGACACAGAGCAACAGCATTCACAGGACTTCTATGCAGTGATGATGTGGCAGGCACCAGCCACTTTGTACTGAGCACTTGAAATGTGCCCAGGGATGGAGGAGGTAGACCTTAGATTTATAACATTCTGATTGATTTGAATTAAATATCAGTCGCAGGTGCTGGTACAGATTTAGGGTTTGAATTTCTTTGTTTTTTTGTTGTTTTACATGTGTCTGTGGGGTATGAATATGTTTATACACATATGTGTGTGTATGAATATGTTTATACACATGGTGTGTGGTGTGTGTGTGTGTGTGTGTGTGTGTGTGTGTGTGTGTGTGTGTGTGTGAAAGAGAGGGAGAGAAGGAGAGAGAGAGAGAATGTATATGTGTACATATGTATGTCTGTGCATGAGTGTACAAGCCCAGGGTTGACAACAGGCATCTTGCCAAATTACTCTCCATCTTATTCATTAAGGACACGCTACTCAGTTGAACCTTGAGCTTGCCCATGCTGCTAGTCCTGTCTCCAAGACCACTGCTCTCTATCTTTTGAGTGCTGGAATGGCAGGTGAGGTCCCACATCCACTTGGCATGCATGTATTTACTAAGTGTTTAAATGGATGTTGAAAGTCTAAATTCAGACACTCACAGTTATGTAATAAGTGTTTTATTTAATGAGTAGCTCCTCAGCTCTAGGACATATACATACATACATACATACATACGTACATATATACATACATACATGTAATCACCAACTGAAGGAGAACATAAGATATAAGTAAGAGTTAGAAGCCCAGAGAGTGCAGTGGCTTGAGACTTCCTGCACCTGTCACTGCCCACCACATGTGAGGCCTTCTACTGATCCTTGAAATATACAGAAGGACTGCTTTCCTGTCATTCCAGCAAAGAGGTCGGCTTGTTTGTAAATTAAGAACTGGGCCACAGGGCATAGACTTTTATCTGACAGGGCTCTCTAGAGAGGCATAATCAAACAGTATAGAAAGCACACAGGAAGATACTTATTCTGAGGAACTGGCTCCCGGGATTATAAAGATGGAGAGATCCCACCCCCTGCCATCTGCTAGCTGGAGACCAGAAAAGCCAGTGGTATAATTCAACCTGATGTCAAAGGTGTGAGAACCAAATAAGTTGCTGTATATGCCAGCTCAGGGGCAGAGGTGCTGTACCTCAGTTTAAATTGTCATCCAACCAGCCAAGGAGCAAACACCTCTTTCCCGTGCCTTCTCTTCTTGCAGACTCTCATAGAAGGTGATCTACTTTACAGAGTCATAGCTCACATGTCAATCTCAGGAGCATTTTCACCAAAACTCCTAGAAGTGATATTTAATCTGGACACTACATGGAATAGTCTCAGGGACAACTAATTGTGAAATCATTTTTGTATCAATAAGAGATGGGCTATGTGGAGATACTGGAACAGTTTCTAAACCCCAGGGACCATACTTTTGGCAGACAGAATTCCAAAAAGAGATGCCACCTGAGGGCCATCCATTAACTAGTCCACTCTGAGGGCACCTGACCATCACTTTTTACAATAGAAAAGAAAACACAAGATGACAGGGACAGCATGCTGAATTTCCATTTTTGGAGTGTTACTTGTATTTTATTTTTACTCACTCACCTCTGTACAACTTTATACAGAATAGACTGAGCCATACTTCTGTGGTCTCATGGCTCAAATAAAGCCCTTGGTCTTCAATTCAGGACTTTAGTTCTCAAGGCAACGGTCTTCTTCCATACCAGCAGACCTCTGTTGGAAGGACAGAATAGAGCTTTGTATACTTGCACTGAAGTGAAAGAACTCCTCTTATGTGACAGAGTCAAATAAGGAAGCACGCACTCGGAGGCCTTGGCTTCAGTTTATAGTCATATTTAAAGAGCAATCTGCGTTCTAACCTTTGTGGGAGCATTTAATGGAGATTTGTGGAGTTTTTTTTTTTTTTTTTTTTTTTTAAGAAAATGTTTTTGTGGGATCTTGTCTCCAAAGGAGCCTTTTTTTGAACAACAGTCAGGGTGGAGATCACCAAGGAATCTCTGGATGACCCAAGGGACATTCAGGCTGTGTTTCTGAGATGCAGAGCAGTGATGGTGCCCTTTGCCGCTGTCCAATAAAAGGGACGCAAGCCAGACACTGATGTCAGTAGAGATAAGGGAGTAACTACTGCAGTTTTCTCACCATTGCAGCCCTAGGAATGGTGGATGGGTTGGCTGATCATGAGAGTGGAGGATGCTCCAGCTTCATCCCCAATTTTTTCTTCTAAAGACCTGTTCAGTTGATTTTGGATATGTGCCTCTTCTTTGAAATCTGTGTGATCCTGCCTGTGGATAGCAGGCATCCATGGAGGTTGCTGTTGACCTTGATTCAGGTCTCTGTTCAAACATTACCTTGTAAGAGATGTTTGAAATATTCTCTGATGACCCGGTGTAGCATAGTACCCTGGCCACCCTCTATTCCAATTAACCTGTTAATATATCTTATATATACACATGTAATATATAACACACTATATACACACATACCTATATGTATGTGCATATATATATATATACATATACATATATATATATATATATATATATATATATATGTATATATATATCCTGTCTTCCCAATACAATGAGCCATTGGTATTTCTACAGCTCACCTCGTTTTTCACCTACCAGAGTTAGTGGTTCAATTCTCAATAGAGGAGTCAAAGAGATGGCTTTATATTTACATTTTAGATCTTATTCAGTTTTTCTAGTACTTTCTAGTAGCTTCCTCAGGTTTTGATCTAGACCATTTTAATGTGTAGCTAAGACAGGCTCTAAGCTCAGGATTTTCTTGCCTTAGTTTTCTGAGTCTACTAGCACAATAGATTTCTGTTTGAATTTCCAGTTTGTGCCATCACATTCAAGGGGCTCCAGCATGCTCGGCAAGTACTCTGCCTTGGTCTGCACACCAAGCTTGGGCTCACCACTTCCTTCAGAGTAGGGTGGGCATCCTCTTGACGACCCACACATTCCTTTGTGCCTGATCCTCTTCCTCTCTGCCCCTTTCCAGGTTCCCATTTTCTCCTCCACTCTCTAAGCACTCTGGCAATTTGTATTGTCTCTAATATAGTCTTAAATTTTCTGGGTTCAGAACCAATTTGTATTCCTAAAACAGATTCGTCCCACTACCCAGGAAGTTTTGCTTCTGTGAATAGTATGTAACAAGAACCACCCCATTGAAAATGAAAACTGAGCTATTTAGAAAAAAATAAACAAACAAATAAACAAAAAACAAACAATGGCTAACTACATGCCCTTAGCTATCATGATGCCATGTCACATGACCTATAGGGCAAGCTCCATCGTATTCTTATGAGAGAATGAAGATTAAAAAAGCAACTCTCAGTTCAGCATTGTTAAGAAAGACTAACGTTTTGGAGATGCCCTGAGAGGATTTTGTAACCTCAGTGGACCCCAGGAGCACACTTAGAACCAGTTGTTATGTTTCACATCTGCATCTACCGCAAGTTCTCTGTGTATAGTCTTGTTCTATCATGGCAACAAAAGTTATCTTTCATCCTGCTTCATTCTTTCGCTCTGATCACCTTCTAAGATTATACTATTACCCACTCTCTGTAATACTGTACACTTTACTGACTCTTTGTTCTCTTATTGGAATGTGAGTTTGTAATGGATTATTTTGTTCATAGGTATATTTCTAGCACCTAGAGCAAGATCTAGCATGTAGTAGGTGCTCCACAAATATTCATGTGAAGGTAGAAGAAAGGGAGAAAGGAAGAATGTAGAGAGGGAAGGAAGAGGGGAGGAGGGGAAAGAAGAAAATAGGAGGGGAAGAGCTGGAGATACTGAGAATTCTGGGTGTGTGTGTGTGGCAAAATACTTAAAACTTTATTAACTTTGGCTGATGAATGGTTGTATGTATTTAGAGGGGGTACTGTGTGATGTTTTGATGTGTGCAAACATCATGGAATGCTTAAGTGAAACCAATGGACATATCATCTAATGTTCTCCAAACTGTTTTTTAGTGAGAAACATTTAAAAAGGTTTTTTGTTTGTTTGTTTGTTTGATTGTTTGTTTGTTTTCGCATTATCAGCTGAATCTGCCAAGAGAAATCACTAAGATTTGATCCTTCAGTCATTTTGTTTTATTCCTTTCAGCGCACAGACTGCTGGGTAGGGTCCAGAGCCCTGGTGCTTAAGACTAAAGAAGTAAGAAATGAGCCACTTTAGAATTTCACCAAATGGTGATGAGGCTTTCATATGGAAAGCCTGTGTCACTTCCTACTGGGATCTGAGGAACCAGGGGGAATGCAAAAGTGAGCAACAGGATAAAGCACACTACCTTAGAGATGCTTCCTGAAATCCTTCCACAGCGTTGGGCCTGAGCAACATGTACCCATCAGCAGCGCACAGCTCTTCTGCTGGACACCGGAAGTACAGTCCGCGAGACTGAGGGGGGTGGGCTTCTCATTTTGCTCAGTTTGACTCCATTCCAGGGTAAATGGCATCATGCAGCTAGAAGCAACTGCCTTGGTTAGTATAGTCGCAGCAGCTTCGCATCGGGATCGGAGCTTTACAGGGGCAGGAGTCACCCATTGTGGGTGGGGATGGGCTTCGTGAAGGAATCTTCAGAGATCTGAGGTCATCGAGTAGGTGATGAAGAAACTGACCTTTTTATTCTTAATTTAAAAGCTTGCATTCGTACCTGCTGAGGACCAAACACCGGACCTATGAATGTGCTTGCTAGCTGAGCTGTGTCCCCAGCCACTGACCCGCGATCTTAGGGAATAAACAGGGCAGGGTGGATTGGAAGATGGACAACAGGAGCCTGGAGCCGGTTGTGAGGCTATGGCAGTCAGAATCCTTTATGGAGAAGAGAACCTTAGGACTATTAAATGATCCATAGAAAAGTAATGAGCAAATGAATTATTAAGCTCTTGTTTTCACCCGTCTCTTAAAGACTGTTTTTTTGTTTGTTTGTTTTTCTTTCACGGTTTTCTAAGCTGTCTCAGCATCCCTGGGTCCAACTAATTCTTCTGCCTCAGCATCCAGAGTGTCTGGTACTACAGTCCTGTGACACCACATTCTATTTCTAATTCTTTTAGGTAGCATAGCTTCATTTGCTCAACTGTAATTGTAGCTCTTAATTCTTAGCCCAAGCTCCATTTGTTGCAGACGTTTGGGCCAGTTGGTCATCAGTAAAAAGATAAGACACTACATGTTCTCTATTGTGTACATATCCTAGCTTCCAGTTTTTCTGTACTTACGTAGGAGTGGGGATAGAGCTTTTAAGAGGGATCTGGAGGTTAATAAAACATGTGCCATGCAGGTGGAAAAAGTATGAAGATGCTGTAGAGAAACCTGGTTGTTTGTATCCTAGTTTTTAAAAATTCAAGGGATTCTAGTATCATAGTATTTGAAGTATTATAATTATTCTTTAAGTTTAAGGGGGGAGGGAAACATCGTTTATCAGAGTCGTTAAATTAGAAATGAGTGGTGATGGATGCTAATACAGAAGTGTTCCTTGTTTGTTTATCCATCTCCTGATTCCGGGACCACAAAAGGCATGAGGCTAAATGGAGAGCCTTCAAACAATGAATCAAAGGCACACTCATTTTCAAATTTGCTAAATTATGTACTGGGGAGAAAAAAGATAGCTAGGTAGCTGCTGGACCCCAACAACTGTAAGGCCCTGGCAGCACTGTATGATAAGAGCTAGAGAGTGTTTTATAATACAACTTCATTTATTTTTGAGATTATAAGTATCCATTTCCCTGTTCCATTCCTTGCTTCCAACCTTCTCATATATCCTTTCTTGCTCTCTTTCAAATATATGACCTCTTTTTTAAATGAATCGCTGTTGAGTGTGTATATGTATACAATACTTCTTTGTTTTGGTGCTTCTGTGTATCTGGTTTGTTCTCCTTTGATGGGTTGCTGACCTAGGTAGTCTAATTGCCATGGGCACCATAATGACTGCATTGAATGCCATAAGTTTGCATCTCTTCAGTTGTAACTGAGGGCAAAGACACACTACTGTCATGTAGCCCTGGGTCAGATGAGAAGAGTGTCGGGGCAGGGGTCCACTTTGGCCCCAGCAACCACAGCCAGAGATGCAGAGTCACAACACTCATGCAATTTGCAGGTACGATGACTGCCAGAGAGGTTGAGCAGAGGAACTACATCTGTCACTGTTCACCTTTGCTGCCCTACTGTGAAAATGTTGACTGAGCTTGGGTCCCAGTTGAGAAATGAAGACCTGACAGGCATTAATGCTTACAATAAACACAGACAGGAGCTCAGGCATTAGAGTTGGCAGTCAGAATGTAAACACAGCCTGGCTGGTCAGGACTGCTAATTGTGCTTTCCTGCTGAACTCATTAGCTTCCTTCTGGCTCACCTTTTATAGTTTGTGTTCCAGCCTTAGAAGCAACACTTGCCTGCAGCTCTGATATACCCACACTTCTCATTCCATAGATTACCTAGGAAGGTATAAAACATTTCATGGTAAAGTGGTAAAAGTGCAAAAAAGAGTTGTGTATGTAATCACTTCATTCTTTTTTCTTTTTCTTTTTTAAATTAAACTAATAAAATTTATTTTAAAATATACAACTCAGAACTGGCATTTTTTAAGTCATCAAAATAAATTATAATAGTTAATCTCTTCTGAAGCTAAAAGTAATATACACTCAACCAGTTTTTTAAAATCTATTTGGAACATTAGACATGATAGAAGTAGAAAAAAAAATCTCTTATGAAGTCCTCTATGAAAGAAAATTGTGAAAAGTTCCTGATTAGACAGAAACTGTTCCATCTCCAAGGGAGAATATGCAGTGTAACTGTGACTTCATAGAATGAATTGGGTAGTGTTCTTTCTATTTCTATTTTGTGGAATAGTTTGAAGAGTATTGGTATTAGTTCTTCTATGTAGGTCTGATAGAGTTCTGCACTAAACCCATCTAGTCCTGGGCTTTTTTGGCTAGGAAAATTTTAATGTCTGCTTCTATTTCTTTAAGACTTTTAGGACTGTTTAGATGGTTTAATCTGATCCTGATTTAACTTAGATATTTGGTATCCATCTAGAAATTTGTCCATTTTATCCAGATTTTCCAGTTTTGTTTAATATGGGCTTTTGTAGTAGGATCTGGTGATTTTTTTGAATATCCTCAGTTTCTGTTGTTATATCTCTCTTCATTTCTGATTTTTAAAATTTGGATACTGTTTCTGTGCCTTCTGGTTAGTCTCGCTAAGGGTTTATCTATCTTGTTGATTTTCTCAAAGAACCAGCTCCTGGTTTGGTTGATTCTTTGAATAGTTCTTTTTGTTTCTACTTGATTGATTTCAGTCCCGAGTTTGATTATTTCCTGATATCTATTCCTTCTGGGTATGTAATCACTTCTTACATTGTTTGACAAACATCATTTACTCCTCCTTCTATTACAATTATTATTTATTATAGTATATGAATGCAAGCCCTGGCATTTACATAGAGATGAGAAGACAGCTTTGTGAACCCCTTTCTCTCCTTCTACCTTTATGTGGCCCCAGAGATCCAAATGGAGAGCTCAAGCTTGTGCCTTTCCCTTCCAAGTCATCTTCCTGGTCCTGACCTGTCATATTCTTGACTACTCTTCAAAAAACACCAAATGCAATAATACAGCAATGGTAAATGCAATAGAGGTAAGAACAGCATCAAAACCCATCAAACCCCATTTGTCTTTAAGTGTATATGAGCCACCCTATCTTATTCAGGGTTTTGTTGCTATGCACAGACACCACAACCAAAGCAACTCTTACAAAGGAAATCATTTAATTGGGGGATGGATGGATTACAGTTTTAGAGGTTTAGTTCATTATCATCATGGCAGGAAGCATGGCAGCAAGCAGACAGACATGGTGCTGGAGGAGCTGAGTGTTCTCTGTCTTGATCTAAAGGCAGCCAGAAGAAGGCTGTCTTCCACAGGGAGCCAGAAGGCTCTCTTCTGCACTAGGTGGAGCCTGAGCATTAAGAGATCTCAAAGCCCAAAGCCCACCTACACAGTGATACACTTCATCCAATGATACCACATGTCCTTTAATAAGGCTACTTTCTGTGGCCAAGAACTCAAAGACATGAATCAATGGGGCTGAACCTATTCAAGCCACCACATACTCTTATGCAGTTTTGGACCTACTCTTATTCTTTAATGCACCAGGTGATCAAAGTGCTATGTTTGCCACGTATAAAATTAGCAAAACCCAAGTTTTATTTTTAATTAAAATAACATAGATTTTCAGAATAAAATCTGAATAGCATAATGAAAACATTGTGTCATTGTGGAATGCATTAGGAATAAGGAAATAAGGTCAAAGATGAAGAACTGGCATTTCCCCCTCTTCCACATTCACAGAAAGGCTTCACATCCTTTGTGTCAGGTGTTGTCTTTATTAGCTTGTCAAGTGGTTCATTTACTCATTCAGCATATGTTTCCTGAGCACTCTGTGGGCAGCAGGTGCTCTTGGAGCCACTCAGGAAAGTCCAGCAAGTGAACAAGCTTGTTCTCATTTCCTTTGTCCTTTGACTGCAACATGTATAAGGATGCTTCAGGAAGACAGGAAAGAAAAAGGAAAACAGAAACAGAGCAAAATGTGGTAAGCATAAGAGGGTATGTTAAAGGCAACATGATAATCCAATATTGCAACAACTCAAGTATTACTGAGCAAAGTGCATCTCTACAGTATTTAGTGTTGCTATTCGGTTTTCTACCTTAAAACAGACTATGGTAACTGGCAGCAAAGAAGGTCCTTGCACTTGACTGCCTCTGCTTAAGAACTTACTTGCACAAAACTGATCAGTTTGAGAGATCATCAATGCTCTTGAAGTGGTTTTTGTGGGTGTGAAACAAATGGTGAGAATTTGAATTTGTCCCTCGTATTATAGTATTGAAATTAAGTCTACTTAATTTATCAAGTCATATTCATGCCCGGATTTTATATACTTGTATCTATCAATAAACATTGTGATACTTGAAAAAAAAAAGCAACATGATAGAGAAGAATTCAAACAGGATGAGGTAGTTTGAGTGAGTGGGTTGCATTTTACACGTGGTCCTTGGGATAGGAATCCTTGAGATGTCATTTGATCTGAGATTCCAAAGATGAAGGGTGCGGCAGTTTGGGTGTTTTGGGAAGAACATGGGGCAGAGGACCAGCCAATGTCACAGCTCTGCTGGGACAGAATGATCTATCAGTAAGGAGCCAAGAAAAAGGGTGAATTGAGCAAGAGGAACATTCAAGATGATGCCAGAAAAACCAAAGGATGGGTAGGCGCTGCAGGAGGTGGGGGAGAGTGGAGGTCATGGAAACCACAGAAAGGTGTTTGAGAAGCCATGAAAAGCTGTGAGCAGGGAGTGATATGATCTGACATATGACTGTTTTGGAGATTTATTTTAGGTACCTTAAATTTTATAGGTTGAAGGCATCCCACTCGGTAAATTTTGAAAATTGTGAAACAAGTGATGGGGGTACTCAACATTCTCACCCTCGAATTTCACTCAGTATCCTTGTTATGAACTGAACATGTCCTTAACAGAACTGTACTTCTCCCTTTGTAGAATGAATTTCATATCAATTATTCCTCTAAAGTAGTTAGTCAATGGTTCATCGTGAACCTGAAGCAGATATGCTAGTAAAGTCTCCACCATGTGCTGGGCACTGTACCATGGAAAGGGACTCAGAGAAAAGTAACCTTCTCTGCTCATTTACCAAGTTTTCAACCTGCTCCTCTTACTACACAGCAATAGGATTATTAGAATCTGGGGCTACATCTCACCTGGTACCTGCTATGCCTAATGCAGACAGATCTATGTCTTCTAATAGACACAACTAGAACTCCTAGTGCTGGTTCACATAACAGGGGCTTAAACATTTGCTAAATTATGGGAAAATAGAACTTTCTCTCTTTGGGCTGCTATCCTCAGCAATGGATCTTGGAACTATATCTATATCTATATCCATGTTTATATCCATATCCATATTTATACCTCTATCTATCTATCTATCTATCTATCTATCTATCTATCTATCTATCTATCTATCTATCTATCTATCTATTGCCTATCTATCTATCTATCTATCTATCTATCTATCTATCTATCTATCTATCTTTCTATTTACTGCCTATCTATCTATCTATCTATCTATCTATCTATCTATCTATCTATCTATCTATCTATCTATCTTTGTGAACTGACTGGTTCCTCTGAGCTTTAGAATTATATTTAAAGTCGTGCTCTATAAAATGTATCTAAGAGCTCATTGAATTAGCCCACTATATCTGTAAAATGCATCTACTGGGCTGATGAAGTGTGAGGTAATTGAAGCATAAGGATAAGTACAAGGATGATGGCGCCTTTAACGTCACAACAGACACTTTGCAAGTGTAAAGTCACGTGGCTAAAACATGAATGAGAACAGCTCACTTGTTTTACAGACTGAGGCTAGGAATGGCCTTGTACAAGGTTCCACAGCTTGAGAGTGGTCCAGTAAGAACACAGTCCCTGACCATACCACCTTGGTGTCTAGTTGGCGAACTCTCTGGTTGTTATGTTCTTTCCCCCAGGTGGTTGCAGAGAAGGATAGAATGGAGAGTAGGAATTTGGGCTTGGGCAGCAGTTGGCCCGTTTGGAGTTGTAGAAGAGTGTGGGAAAGAGAGAGGAAACCAAAGGGTACAGCGAGGACTGCCTGTGATAATAAGCCCTCAGTTCAGTCTGGGCTGCGGGCACTGGTGGGTGGCCTCTTCCCTGCTTAGTGCTCCTCTCTGTGGGCTCAGGGTGGAAGCTTCTCTTAGGAGAGGCTGCTGCTTTGAGCTGTGCAGTCATGCCACTGGGCGCTGTGTTCAGAAAAGAGCTGGGAAAAACTTTTTTTTTTTTTTTTTTTTTTCATTCATGTCCAGACACTGTCTCTTTATTTTCTTATACCATGTAGTAGTCTGCAGGGCCTTTGAGCTGTAGGGACATTTTCATCCTATCAGACTAGAAGGAAGAGAAAAAAGAATCCCACTACCCTATGTTGTGCACTGCCCCATCCCTGTCTGAGACTGCAGGGAGGAACACGTTTGGATCTACCCAGAAGAAGCTCTTGGGAGAAATCTGACCTCATTGCCAGAGGGATCTGTGAGCCATCTTTGTGCTGAAGTTGGCTGGCTGTCCTTAGAGTGAATGCTCTTGGGGGGTGGGGTGGGGATTGGTTCTAATTCTTTGAATTAATCTGGCCCCCATAATCGGGAATCTGCGTGTCCAAAAGCTGAAGGTCCTTGTCCCCAGTTGGTTTTTGATTGATCAATAAGAGTCAATAGCCAATGGCTAGGCAAGTAGACTGAGGTGGGACCTTTAGATTTGCATGGGCTAGGACCTGGGAGAAAGGAAGGAGAGGGAGATCACCATATCTCAGAGGGAGACAGGTCAGATTTAGAGCAGTAGAAGAAAATTCATCCAAAATGTAGGTGGAAAGAGAAAGCAGCCCAATGGGAGAGGCTGCCCTGAAGGTAATAGGGCAGCAAAGATAAAATATACATTTAGAAGGTGTTGAGCCAGGAGTACTGGAGGGAAATGTATGCTAGCCTGGTGGAGGATTAGAACTGCCCAGCTTTTGAGCTAGTCAAGGCATATTAAAATTAACTTGCCTGTGTGTGTGTGTGTGTGTGTGTGTGTGTGTGTGTGTGTGTGTGTGTNGTGTGTGTGTGTGTGTGTGTGTGTGTGTGTGTGTGTTTTATTTGACAGTAGCCGTAAAAGCAGAGTTTTATCATCACATATGATGAATGAATACAAAGGCATTTTAAAATTAACTGGTGTGTGTGTGTGTGTGTGTGTGTGTGTGTGTGTGTGTGTGTGTGTGTGTTTCATTTGAGAATCCAGATAGCTCCTGGGTGGGTCCCAGGGTGGGTTCGATCCCTAGGGAGCACAAAGCAGTACAGCAAATTCACTGCTTTATGGTGTGCAACATGGTAGGCAAGAACTCATTATTAGAAAGAATTTAGAGATTGTCCTAAGAAATACACATTCACCATGAGATAAGTTCAGGAGGAGGGAAGAATTAGTTTCTCAGTGAGCACAGAGCCAAGTCAAGTGGTTCCTTTGCAAGCCAGGAAACTAGAACAAAGGAACACAGCTGCCTGAGGGGATTTACCCTTTTAAAAGGATTCTAGCCTCCTCTGAGAGTCTTAGCTGAGTGGCTGGCAGCCCCTGCTGTGCAAAAATCAAAATGGCTGCTCCAAGGCAGAGAGGCAGACAGTAAAGGCTGTTTGCTTCCTACAGGTAAACAATCAAAGGATAGGGGTAAATAAAATTTGATTTGTTTTTAAAGATAGAAAGGGGGTAATTGTTTAAATGTTCTTAAATATACATGTAGTAAAGAAACCTAAGTCTTTGATCTCAAATTTCCTACATTTGAGAAAGGCCACAAAGGAGAAGTTAGGAAGATTGAATGAAAAAAGAAAAAAATGCTTTAAAGAAGTTTAAGAGTCTTGCCAGGGCAAATACCTGGGATCTTTGACCATGGTCTACATGGGATTCCTGGGATTTCTTTTGCCTGGTATGACAAAAATAGAGCCTGGAAATAAGCTTATACAGGAACATTACATAGATGTATAAATAACTGAGGCTTTTGATCTTTAAATCTTAGATCAAAATGCAGGGCATAGGGAACCTATCCTATCTCAGACAGTAGAAACTTAGGACTTGATCTCACTATTAAAAATCAATCCTGTAAAAACAAAACAGGAGATGATGGAGAAGCACTATTTGAACAGATTATAATATTTGTTTAAATTACTTTAATTGCTTTGAGTTGTTTTAATTATCAACATGCGTGTGATATGAATTTGGTGGCTATATTAAAATTCCTCTGGGAGAAAGGACAAGCTATTAAATTAGTTCCATCTATACCTTTAATGATTACTGGTGACTGAACCAAGGACATGATGTTTTGGGAGAGAGGCTCTGCATTTGTGTTCACAGGAAAAGAGAAGTGGCTTTGGACCCTTCCAGAGTGATATAGATCATATATGATAGGGAAGACCCTCTGAGGATCTTGTCTACAAAAAAGAAAAATTTAAGAAAATCAAACAGGACAGGTAGCTTGATCTGCTGATTATTCAACATGGAAATAGCCTAGTAACTGGCTTAGACATAAAAATGTCTTTAGTCAAAACTTCAGCAAAAATTAGACAACAAATCTTGGTTATGGAGCCCTTAAGATTCTTCATGTCCTCTTTCATATGGCATGATTGAAGATTTATTGCAATTTGTTATTGATCAAATTAACTCATAAAAGGATAGCTGTCTTTCACCAGCTCAAAGAAGAAACAAAATTCATCCTTAACTTACCTGCACACCTTCCAAAACCCATTCAAAATACCTTAATGGTACTAAAATTTTGGTTGTGAGATTCATATATTGTAGAATGTACAGTTTTGACAATTCATCCTTGGAGATGCTGAACTGACTTGCTGATCCAACCCACTAGTTCCTGATGCTGTTCAGAGACTTGCTTCCAGAACAGCTTTAGGAACTGCTAGTTATTCTAGATGATCTCACTTCATCCAACCTTTCAGATGGGTCCAGTCAAAACTTCAGTCAAGCCCTGAGCCCTCTAAGCATACAGAGACTGGATAACAGATGCTAAAGCTAGCTTTTTAATATCTAACCATTTTTTTCTCACCCTCCTCACCACTTTAAAGAATTTCTTGTTTCCCTTATTTAGCAGGAAGAAGCCACTGAGAGTTGTCAGCCTGATTCCTTGGTTTTGGGTATCTCGTTATGGTTATTTTACAAATTATAGTTAGGTTTTCATTTTAATGGATAATTTAGAAATGGTCATAATTTTGAAGAGTGAGGAAATAGATAGGATGGATTACTAATTTTATTCTTGAACAAAACATTGTGTAACTATAATCTTACATTGATAAAAATCTTTGTAACTGATGTAAAATTGAAGTGATAACTTCTTACATTGGTACAGAATTTGTATATTGATATAAAATTAAGGTTTTCCTTGGTATAAATATGTATATTGATACAAAATTTGAAATTAATATTGTTACTCTCAGATAAGCATTGTGCCTATTCAACTCATTTAAGAATACAAGGCTTTGACACAGTCCTTTTAATAGCTGTTATTACAATCTGTTTAGGATGATTAAGTAACACAAGTTAAGGGCCAGATAGTAAACTCATGGTTATGTTGGATTCTGATTTAATTATAATAAAGTGTTTTTAATTTACTCAAATAGAAATGGATAAGGGTAGTTAAGATTTAACAGTTTAACTATACTTTTCATATTTATATAGTCTTCAAAAACATCAGAAATCCACAGAATGTGACATTTAATGTTATTACATTATTAAGGATCATTTGACAATGAGACATGCCTGTTCCGGACAGCTTCCCCATTCTCCTAGAAAGGAGAAATTGAGCATCAAAACCTCTATTTAGAGTTGCTCCAGTAATAGCATGATAGCCACTGGACAAAAATTGTCCTATTCATTTGCAGACAAAATATTGTCCAAAGAGAACAAACAGACATGAGATAGTCAACTGCTAAGCTCTGCCAATACAAGGTAAGTAGTCCTTCATATCTCTGTTTCATTTCAAGGTCTACCAGATGGCTCTGGGCCAGAAGGCTGGAGGCAGATGCTATTACATTTTGAGGAATAGGGGACTGTCTAGGTAGTTAGCTGTCCCTACAAGTTGTTTTAAGTTTTGGAAGCTAGATTTTTGTGCTTCCTAAATATTCAGGTAATTTTTAGTTCATTCTTGGATTTCTGGTGACATTGAAGACTAGTTATAGACTCATAATCAAACTCAAGTTGTATAGCATTGAGAGAGATGATATAGAGTTAAAAGGATGCTTTTCAGATGGTGATGAAGGCTAACATCAGAACGTAATTCAGGTATAGAATTTTAAGCTCTTTTGTTAGGATAGGTGGTATAGTACTTTATCTTCTATGTAGACAAATATGATGGACAGGATGTTACTTGTATACTATACTTTGTAATTTACATAATTGTTATGGTTATGCTCAATTTATGTTTGAGAGAAGAGCCTTTTTTTTTTTTATTTAGACAGAAAAGGTAAGATGTTGGGGATTGGTTCTAATACTTTGAATTAATCTGGCACCTAAATCATGAATCTGCATGTCCAAACACTGAAGGTCTTTGTCCCCAATTGGTTTTTGATCAATCAATAAAGAGTCAATGGCCAATGGCAAGGCAGGTAGACTGAGGTGGGACCTTTAGATTTGCATGGGCTAGGACCTGGGAGAAAGGAAGGAGAGGGAGATCACCATATCTCAGAGGGAGACAGGTCAGATTTAGAGCAGTAGAAGAGAATTTATCCAAAATGTAGGTGGAAAGAGAAAGCAGCCCAATGGGAGAGGCTGCCCTGAAGGTAATAGGGCAGCAAAGATAAAATATACATTTAGAAGGTGTTGAGTCAGGAGTACTGGAGGGAAATGTATGCTTGCCTGGTGGAGGATTAGAACTGCCCAGCTTTTGAGCTAGTCAAGGCATATTAAAATTAACTTGCTTTTATGTGTGTGTGTGTGTGTGTGTGTGTGTGTGTGTGTGTGTGTGTGTGCTGGATTTTTTGTAACATTTCCATGTCTTATAAAGTGACTGTAATGATAACCTTGTAGGCCTAGTAGGAAGTTTAGTGTGTAATGAATATGGCTGAAGATATGAGGCTTTGGAATGACTCCAGTGCAGGAATTCAGCTCTCTGGAGTCCAATGTATGCTTCCCCTTTGACCTTACAGTACAAAGAATGGCAGGACAGTTTCTAGTTTCCTTTCCTCTGTGGTTTCTTTGAGACTCATAGTAAAATTGATGGCCTCTAATAATT
The DNA here is from genome assembly GCF_900095145.1 of Mus pahari. Taxonomy (NCBI): domain Eukaryota; kingdom Metazoa; phylum Chordata; class Mammalia; order Rodentia; family Muridae; genus Mus; species Mus pahari. The sequence continues at coordinate 34,592,249 of NC_034602.1, read as the reverse complement.
GTAATGTGGCTTCAATGGCCTCTATATTTTTACTTCTGTCCCCATTCCTGATATCGTCCCTTAATAAAAAAATAAATACATTGATTTTTTTCCCCCCAAATCATTTTGCTGTCTTGGAGGGACTTTCCCCAATGGTCCTCTTGATGTCATTTTGCCTGGTCCTGGCCAAGATTGAACTTGTTCATCAGATGGATGAATTGTCAATGGATGGGTCATTTTTGTGGTGCTGCAACAAAGCATCAGTATAAACAACTTAGAAGAGGAAGGATGTCTTGTGTTTCTTGGTTTCAGGATGGTCAGTCAATGATAGCTTGAGCTGAGGTGCTTCAGTAGGTCCTCACAGCATCAGGAGTTCAGGTCAGAGGCTGTCCATCACTTCTTGGCCAACAGGACACAGTGAAAGGGCGGGGAATGTAAGGCTGGACAGGGACCTTTCAAAATAGCACCACAAGATGGGGACCAAGCATTTAAAATATGACGCTGTGCGAGACAATTCAAGGTCAAAGCACAGTACCAGAGAAGGTGCACGAGGGTTCTTTAATGCTTTGACTTCTAACACCTTCTAGGTGCTGCCTCCATTAGAATCAACCACCTTAAGAAGTGGATATTATTGGCCCATTTAGACCTAGGGAACTTTAATGCTTTGACTTCTAACACCTTCTAGGTGCTACCTCCATTAGAATCAACCACCTTAAGAAGTGGATATTATTGGCCTATTTAGACCTATAGATCACACATTTATGAAGGCAGTACTCACAAGTTCATATCACATTTTAGGCTGTAAGCAATTTATTTCAGAATTTGGGATAAAATGTATGAAAGTGACTATATTTGGAGTATCCAGGGATTGACTGGCTACAATGAATGAATACTGGCCAGGTAGAAGTCAACTGACCACAGCAGAAGTACCAACTAGGGGTCAATATGTTTCATGTCCATGGCCAAGCCATAAATCAAAATTAAACATAAAAGGTAACCATTAATTTGGAAGCTGAATGGGCATTTATTAGGATGAACCAACAAAACAAAGTTAGAAAGTCAGGGAGAATCCATTAGGTGGCCTGAGAGTGGGCTTGGAGGGAGGGCAATGGGGCTGTGCTTGATTGAATCTTTGGAGAGACAAGATACCTGCAGGGAGTTGGTCTGGTTCAATGATTGGAAACTTTACAGAGTGCAAGTTCTGACTATAGGAGATTAATCCAGGCTGATCTTGCTACAGCTCCAATTTGATTCATCTCCTTCTTGTCTAAGCCCCAGGACTGGAAGGAGGCCCAGAGGCCAGGCCCTCCTTTGTTCTCAACATTCCCTGCCTCTCCCTCCTGAGTTCTCCTCACCACTATGTAGGTGGCAATTGACCCATAATGGACATGTTTTTATTATAGTAATGGTACCACTTTCTACAGAAAAGGGCAATACAATTTTGTTAATGAAAGTCATGTGTTGAGACAGGGTTAGATGGGAATTTCTGGATCTGGTTTGGCCCTGGCTCAAAACCTTCCGGGAAAACACAAACTTTCAGAGCCACACCCAGAACGTTCTCTTTACTCCTGTCAGGCCCAGCTGCTTTGCATTAGGGAAATAATAATGCCCTCCCCCTGCGCCCTCTCATATGTATAAAGTGTGTTGTAAAATGGTTATTAGAAAGCAGTCAATGGTGCTGGTGTTTTCTTGTGTTAGGACACTGAGAGTGAGTTCACTAGAACCCTCCAGTGCTAGGTCAGCTGTCTGTCTTCTCTTGTGACAGTTTGCTCTTCTTTACCTTCGATGAGTCTGAGGACCCATGGCCCAAGAGTTCCTGCCTAAGCTGGGGAAGTTTCTCTGTAAGATAAGAGAGAAGTAAGTAGTACAGCTACACCTGCTTAAGCCATTCGGAGTTTGTTTAAAATAATTTAACATCAATGAAGGATTTGATGTACCACTCATTGATTCCATTGCCTGTGCCTCTTGGTGCATCGCAATTTTGCCTTATTGAGTCGACCATTTCAGGGATGCTTGTAGAATATTAGGACTAAATTGATACTTTTCAAGAAAGTCCAACCTTCCTTAGGGAGGAAGCCCATTTGATTCCCCTAAAAACATCAAGGTCCTCACAACTCAGGACTTGATCAGGACGTGCTTACTATGTACTCTATAAAAATGGTGTTTACTTAATAATGAAAAATATAGTATCACCCATCTTTACCACTAGATGACAAAGTCATTGGCAGTGAGAACTGTCTATTTTTTCCTCATTTCAGTCTTCTTCAGTATCCTGCACAGTATATGAGACATAGTAGAGATTGATAAACATTTGCCTGGCAAGAGATGGTGATATTCACACTTAGTTATACATATACTCATTTACCAAAAAGTCCAACAAAGCCTTATTGACTGATACTACCCAAGTATAGACACCAGCCATGTATATAACTGTAATGGCTAGCTCATTTTCAGATTCTCCTACATGCTTGAGCAGTATTCCTATTAACTCTTTAATCCTCACAGCCTTCCTATGGATTGGGCTAGAGACCAAGGGGACAAAGTACTGAGATCACAGCACTGTGTGACCAACCACCTCTACCCCATGAATCAACAGTCCTGGACTCTCTTCTCAAGGGTCTTTGCTTCTCCCATCATATGAACTTCTGTTTAGAGGGAGGCAGGTGACTCTCCTCTGAGGGCACTGAATACTGAAGGAAAGACTGAATATGCGGTGAACCTTCTGGAAATTCCATAGAACTGTGCTCGCAGCCATCAAGTTTTTCTCCTTTGTTTCCAATGAAGGGCTGAACTTTTCTTTTCTAGAGTCAGTGGGCACAGATGGCATGTTGAGTTCACAGGCCCCCAGAGATGCTTATCTTAGACACTTCGATTGGACTTGCACTTAGAAGGGCAGGAAAGTGCCATGCATCTCTGCTCATGGGCATTCTGTGGTAAATATGACTACTTTTCTTAGTGGTTCCTTCCATCATTGGGCAGCTCTTGTGCTGAGCTGAAGAATGTTCTGTATTTCCTAAGATCCTTGCTGAGTTCCCTGAGACAAGTCTTCCCAATAGGACAACGAATTTGATTACAGTTTAGACAGTTCATTCATTTCTTTATGTACAGTATAACATTGGGTTACTTGCAGGTGATGTGAGAATTATTTAAGCCATGGCCTTAGCTGGGCCCTCTGAGATTTCATATTATTGAGAGGAAAAACAGGAATAAAAGTGGATAAGTAACAGTGGCCACATTCAAGCCCCAGAGGCTCTCGATGTGTCCTATTGCTCGCCACAGTCTTAGGGACAGAGATGGATCCATCTTGCTTGCTTGCTCAGTGCTTTCTCTCTGTGAGGCTCACTTTGATTGAGCTCAAGTCATTATTCTTGTGAGTCTTTCTCAAGGTTCTTATCTCAGTAGGAACTCTTGTTGGTGAAATCTCCCCATCTGCAGTCCCTGTACCTTCACTAGATGCCCAGCTAGTACCTGAACTAGATGCCCAGCTAGTACCTTCAACCTGATCTACATTTATTCTCGACACTATCTGTAGGCTTGAACGAAACTCCATCCATTTGTCTAAGAGTTTCATAAATTCATTGTGTAAATGTATCACAGTTTCTGTATCCATTCCTTTGTTGAGGGATATCTGGCTTCTTTCCAGCTTCTGGCTATTAGAAATCAGGCTGCTATGAACATAGTGGAGTATGTGTCCTTATTACAAGTTGGAGCATCTTCTGGGTATATGCCCAGGAGTGGTACTGCTGGATCCTCCGGTAGTACTATGTTCAATTTTCTGAGGAACCGCCAGACTGATTTCCAGAGTGGTTGTACCAGCTTGCAATCCCACCAGCAATGGAGGTGTGTTCCTCTTTCTCCACATCCTTGAGTCACAATCTTTATGCAGTTTCTAAGGAATGAAGATCAGAGGCACAAGGAATAAAAAAGATAAACTGCATGGAGTATCAATCAGGACCTTTGACACAGGGAGGTAGGAGAGGAAGCAGCTAACCCCTGAATGTGAGAGAATGAGGTGCTGAGCCCCGAATGTGAGAGTGAGGTGCTGAGCCCTGTGCCTCTTACCTCTTTTAGGTAACCATGTAGTATCTCCGAGTATCCTGAAGAGAAATTAAACCTTGAATTAAAGTATTTCAGCGCAAAAGAAGTGTAGTCATCTCTCCATATCCAGGAAGGATCAGTTCAAGGACTTCAGGTCACGCAAATGCCCAGATGACTAATTCCCTTATATAAAATGGTATAGTATTTCCATGGAACCTATATGCATCCTGCAGTACGAGTATATTAGTATATTTTTTGTATTATATCCAACACAATGCAAGCACTATGTAATTATGTATTATATATATATATATATATATATATATATATATATATGTGTGTGTGTGTGTCTTGTTTTATTTTTAAGTGTATGTGCATGTGTACCGTACTTTGAAGTACATGTGAGTAGATGCCAGGAGCACTCAGAAGAGGGCATTGGATTTTGTGGAGTTGGAGTAATAAGTAGTTTGTGCTGAGTGACATGGGTACTAGGAACTGAACTCCTGTTCTCCATGAGAGCAGCAAGAATTCTTCACCATTAAGCCACCTCTCTAACCTCCTCTTAGTCTATACTAGTTAGAGAATAATGGAAAGAAAAAACGGCATAGGTGTGTGGTATGGTGCATCTTTGATGCTTGCTTTGGTGGAATCTATATGTGGGGCTGAGTGTATCAGTGGGCTTGCAACTTCTTTGTAATAGGAAATACTTCAGCCTAAACACCCCCAGAACATCTGTCTTGCTAAATGGGACCAACAGGAGTTGGCTTGCTGGATGAAAGCTGAGAAGTAGGTCAACCTCTCCAAGGAGGACCAAAGCTTCAGAACACCGTGCTGCTCAGGATGAGTCTGAGTCCTGGTGCGGCTCTGCTGTGGGTGTGGGTTTGGACTGCGGAGCTCGGGCCTCTGCTGTCCGACAGGCAGCTTGCCTGATATTAACCATCAGGTGGGAAAAGCAATTACATTTGCACAAGCTGGAGATCCGCTCGTCCCATTCTCCCTCCCCGCAGGCTATGTCAAAACACGAGGGCAGGATCCTGCTTCTTCTCACGTTTTAAAAACATACAGTGGACTTATGTTTACAGTACCTCGAAGGGAGGTGACGCGGAACAGCAGAGCGCGCCACCCCTGCAAAGAGCCACCCTGTGCTGCCCGCGGCTCTCTCCATAGCAGACCACAACACGGTCGCTGGGCGCCAACTCAGAGGGCAAGTCTCGCCAGGGATGTCTCTGAGTTTCAGTACTTAAACAATGTTACACGCTGTGCAAACAAACAGCACCAACCATGATCTGACCTTGGATCCAAGCCTGGTCTGTCTGGGTCGCTCAGCCTGGGATTTTTTTTTTTTTTTTTTTT
>NC_034602.1:34578714-34586859 GCF_900095145.1 Mus pahari | reverse complement strand
GGGGGACAGATTAGCATCAGAATTCCACTTCCAGACCCTGCCTTTTTGCCTCTGCAGGACTAATAGGTGGGCTCTTAGTTATCCCAGCTTCAGCTGTGCCATCTGAAAAAAAAAATATGGCAGAAGCTGGAGGGATAACTTGGCATCTAGCCACTGATTTTCATACTCAGGCATGTTGCTGGGAATTTTCTATTAGAAACTGATTCCTACAAAGCCAATCCTCAAAGCTAACATGCTCTAAATAAGGCAGGAGAAAGTGTTCACCCTGTTTTCTGCTCTGAGGTTCCTTAGAGCTACAGGTATGACTAGCTTTCTTCACATAAGCTGGACACAACTTGGCTATGTGACCTCTCAGGTCCTGATTCAAGTATTCAAAGTCACCATGCAGATTATGAAAATAGTTGTGTATATGGTGTGTAAATGGTGTGTGTGTGTGTGTGTGTGTGTGTGTGTGAGAGAGAGAGAGAGAGAGAGAGAGAGAGAGAGAGAGAGAGAGAGAGAGAAGGTATTTTACTTTGTAAAAGACATATTTCTAATGTATTTGCTGCTCTCGTAGAAGACCGGAGTCTAGTTCCCAGCACCCACATCAGTTAGCTCAAGCTGCCAGGACCTCCAGCTCCAGGGGATCTAATGTCTCCACAGTCACCTAAGCTCATGTGGCACACAGAGACACATATGCATAAATAAAAATAAGATGAGCTTTTTTCTTCTTTTTCATTTCTTTATTTATTCACTTTACATCTTGATCAAAGCCTCCTGTGTCAGTTCCCTCTCCCTCAGCTCCTCTCCCAACCCCCTCTCCTCTCTCTCTCTCTCTCTCTCTCTCTCTCTCTCTCTCTCTCTCTCTCTCTCCCTCTCTCTCTCTGTCTCTCTTTCTATTTTTTTTAAGGATTGTTTTAGCTGTGTGTGTGTGTGTGTGTGTGTGTGTGTGTGTGTGTGTGTGTGTGTGTATTTCCATATGAAACTGAAAATTGTCCTTTCAAGATCTGAAAGAATTATATTGACCTTTTGATGGGGATTGCATTGAATCTTTAGATTGCTTTTGGTAGGATGGCCATTTTTATTGTGTTAGGCCTACTAAGGTATGAGAAGCATGGGGCATTATATGTCTTCTGATATCTTCTTCAATTTCTTTCTTCAATGTCTTAAACTTTTTGTCATGCAAGTGTTTCACTTGCTTGGTTAAGGTGAACCTTAGATATTTTATATTTTTTCAGACTATTGTAAAAGGTGTTAATTCTCTGTTTTTTTTCCTCAGTTCATTTGGCATTTTTATATAGGAGTGAACTCTGTTGTTGTTGTTGTTGATTTTGAATCCAACTACTTTGCTGAAAGTGTTTATCAGCTGTAGGAGTTTCCTGATAGGTCACTTACGTATACTGTCATATTACCTAAAAATAAAGATACTTTGATTTTTTTCCTTTCCTACTTTGTATATCTTTGATCTCCTTCAGTTGGCTTATTGCTCTAGCTAAGCCTTCAAGTGCTATATTGAATAGATATGGAGAGAGTGGGCAACCTTGTCTGGTTCCTGATTTTAGTGCAAGTGCTTTGTTTCCCTCTGTTTAGGTTGATTTTGGCCATAAACTTGTTATAAACTGTTTTTCTTACAGTGAGTTATGTTCTTTGTATCTGTATTCTCTCCAGGACTTTTATCACAAGGGGTTTTGGATTTTGTCTAAGGCCATTTCTGGTATCTTATTAAAATAAGATGGTCATGTGGCTTTTTTCAGTTTGTTTATAGGGTGGATTACATTTATTGATTTTTGTGTATTGAACCATCCTGAATCACTGGGATGAAGCCTACTTGATCATGATGTTCTCTCTCTCTCTCTCTCTCTCTCTCTCTCTCTCTCTCTCTCTGTCTCTCTCTCTGTCTCTCTCTGTCTCTCTCTCTCACTGTCTCTCTCTCTCTCTCTATATATATATATAATATATATATATATATATATATATTAATATCATTACTAGGATTGGGATGGACTCCCTCTCATAGCATGGGTCTCAAGTTGGGCCAGTCTTTGGTTGGTCCTTCTCTCAAATTCTGCTCCATCATTTGCCCCCCCTGCACATCTTGTAGGCAGGACAAATTGTTGGTCTAAGGTTTTGTGGCTGGGTTAGTGTCCAAAAAAGTCTTTCCTGTTTACCGGAGATGGCTGGTTCAGGCTCCATATCCTCCGCTGTTCGAGTCTTAGCTAGTGTAGCCCTCATTAATTCCTGGGATTTTCCATTGTTTTAGGTTTCTAGCTTGCCCAGAGATGCCCCCCACCTCAATCTGGTTGTGTCTAAATGATGATATTTTTGATGTATTCTTGGATTTAGTTTGCAAGAATTTTATTGAATATTTTTGATTTATGTTCATAACAGAATTTGGTCTGTAACTAGGTATTATTTAACCTCATAAAATGAATTAAGCAATGTTTCTCCTTTTGGATTTTGTGGACTAATTTGAAGAGTATTGGAACTAACCCCTCTGAAATTCTGGGAGAAGTCTGTGTTAAAACTATCAACCTCCCAACTTTTCTTTCTTTCTTTCTTTCTTTCTTTCTTTCTTTCTTTCTTTCTTTCTTTCTTTCTTTCCTTCTTTTTCAGGTTGGGAGACTTTAATGACCACTTCTATTTCAGTCAGGGTTATAGGTCTATTTAAGGTTATATGATCCTGATTTAATGCTGGTAAGTGGTATGCATTGAGAAAACTCTCCTCCCTGTTTTTTCCAGATTGGTTGAGTACAGTTTTAAAAAATTATATCCTTATAATTTTCTGGGTTTTTTCCAGTATCAATTGTTATGTCCCCCTTTTTATTTCCAATTTTGCTAGTATGGATCTTTTTTATCCCCCTTTAGTTAATGCAGATAAGGTTTTGTAAATCTTAATAAGTTTTTCAAAAATTAAGTCTTTTACTAATTCTTTATATTTTTATTTGAAAAATTCTATTTTATTGATTCCAGGCTAGAGGCTGATCATTTCTTGCAGTTGCAGGGTAGTGGTTTTGTATGTGATTTCTTCTTTCCATTCCAGAGCTTTCAGGGGTGCAGTTAAGTTACTAGTATGAGATCTCTTCAGTTTTCTTTTTAATGTGAACACTTAGTGCTATCAATTTGCCTCTGAGAACCACCTTCATTGTGTCGTATAAGTTTAGGTATGCTGTGTATCTATTGTCATTCAATTCTTGAACATCTTTAATTTCTTTCTTAATTTTCTGTCTTCACCCAGTTTTCATACAGTAGTGAAGATTGTAAGCTTTCTGTTGTTTATATTGTTGTTGATAGTATCCAGCTTTAACCTTGGTGGTCAGATAGGATGTAGGATACTATTTTAATTTTCATGTACCTGTTGTAACTTTCTTAGTGACTGAGTAGGTGGTCAATTTTGGGAAAGGTTAATTTTATGTCTACATGACACAGGCTAGAGTCATCAGAGAGGAGGGAACTGAAATTGAGAAAATTCATTTCTAAGATTGGCATGTAGGCAAGCCTGTAGAGCATTTTCTTTTAAATAAGTGATTTATGTGTCAGGGCTCAGTCAATTCTGTGTAGAGTCATCACTTGGTTGGTGGTCCTGATTTCTAAGCAGGCTGAGCAAGTCACGGAGAGTAAGCCAGTAAGCATGTACACTCCATGGTCTCTACATCAGCTACTGCCTCTTGGTTCCTGTCCTGTTTGAATTCCTGTCCCAACTTCCTTCAATGATAAACACTGATGTGGAAATGTAAGCCAAATAAACTCTCCCTCCCCACTTTGTTTACATGTCATGGTGTTTCATCACAGCAATAGTAATACTAACTATGACAAGTCCTCTTGGTACATGTTTCCTTTGATATATATATAGTATTTTTCCCTGTCTCTTCTGATTAACTTTAGTTTGAAGACTATTTTGTCAGATATTAAAATGGCTACCCCAGCTTGTATCTTAGGTCCCTTTGCTTGGTATATTTTCTATTCTTCTACCACAAGGTGATTATTATCCTTGGTGTTATATTTGTTGGTTATAGCATAAGGATGGATCCTGTTTTACTTTTCTTCTCTGTCTCTCTGTCTCTCTCTGTCTCTGTCTGTCTGTCTGTCTTTGTCTGTCTGTCTGTCTGTCTGTTTTAGTTGGAGAATTGAGACCATTATTGTTGAGAGATATTATCAATGGCCAGTGTTGGTTGATTCCTTTTTCTGGTCTGGGTTATTCATTCCATGTATGTTCTTGGGTGTGGCTAACTGCTTTAGGTTGGAGTTCTTCTTCTAGTGTTTTCTGTAGGGCTGTTTTTACACACAGATATTGTTTAAATTCGGTTTTATTCTAGAATGTCTTATTTTCTCCATCTTTTGGGAAAAATGTTTTTTGAAAGAAGTTTTTGTTGGGTATAGGAGTCTCCACCTGCACCTATGGTCTCTTAAAGTCTGTAGAATTTTTTTCTGTCCAGGACCTTCTGGTTTTTAGATTCTCTATTCGGAAGCCATGTGTAATTCTAATAGGCCTGCCTTTGTATGTTACGTGGTCCTTTTCCCTTGCAGCTTTTAGCAGTCTCTCTTTGTTCTGTACATTAGTGTTTTGATTATTATGTACTGAGAAGACTTTCTTTTCTGGTACAGTCTATTTGATGTTCCCTATGCATCTTGTACTTTAATAGAAATCTTTTTCTTTAAGTCAGAGAAATTTGCTTTTATGATTTTTGTCGTAAATATTTTTCTGTGCCTTTGACCTGTGTTTATTTGTCCTCTATTCTTATTATTCTTTAATTTGGTATTTATAGTCTCCCAGATTTCTTGGATGTTTTGTGCCTGGAGGTTTTTTTTTTTTTTTTTTTGAGACAGGGTTTCTCTGTGTAGCCCTGGCTGTCCTGGAGCTCACTCTGTAGACCAGGCTGGCCTCAAACTCAGAAATCCACCTGNCTCTGCCTCCCAAGTGCTGGAATTAAAGGTGTGCGCCACCAGTGCCTGGAGATTTTTATAGCTAACATTTGTCTTTGACTACGGTGTGAATTTCTACTATTGAGTAGAAATACTTGAGATCCTCGCTTTGGTTTCCTATATTCTGTTGATGAGGCTTGCCTGTGAGGTTCCTGTTTACATCCCTACATTTTTCATTTTCAGATTTTCCTCCATTGGATCTTTCCACTTTCAGGTCTTGAACACTTTTATTCAATTCCTTCCACTGTTGGTTTGTGTCTTCATAGATTTCTATAAGAGATTTAATTCATTGCCTTGCCAAGAACTATTATTATATTCATAAAGGCCATTTGAAGGTCTTTTTCTTCTGTTTCAGCTATGTTGAAATACTGAGGGTCTCCTGTGGTAGGGTTTTGGGGCTCAGTGAAGATACCCTGTCCTGTTTGTTATTGATTGTGTTTTTATGTTGGCTTCTAGGCATCTGGGTTTGGGAAAACTGTAACTCTAGGTGCTCACGTCTGGTCTTGTCTTTGTTGGGTGGATGTTTTGTTCCACATCTTCTGTTGCCCTCAGTGTTTCTTAGGAGAGTGTGGTGACTGTATCCTGTCTGGTAGAAATTCGTTGGGATCTTCACAGGCGTGGCCACTGAGGGCTCTAGGTAAAATGTGTTTCTAGATCATGGGAGCTGCTACTCAAAAATGGGGATGGACCAGGAGGTAGGGCTGAGGTGGTCTCCAGGAGGAAGGAAATCTGGGTGTTCTGCTAGGATCTGCATAGTCCCCTGTGAATAGCAGTAGAGAGGGAAAAAATGCCACATAAGGTAGTCTGCTGTAGATCTGGGGTGAGACTGGGGGTTTGGGTATGGGGGAGATGAGGAAGAGTGAAGAACGGAAGCTTGCCTACCCGCCTCCGTGGTAGGCTCACTTGCCCCTTTGGCAGACTTGGCTAGCCTTCCAGGGAAAGCCTGCCTGTGTTGAAGGCTGGCATAGTGGAATTGGGGGTGGGGGTGAGTTCTTGGATGAGAAGTTCTACATGATCTGTTGGAGATGGTGCTTAGAGAGGAAGGAGAGATTGGTGCTGGCTATCTAGTTAACCAATGATCGAGTAAGCACCTACCATCGTGGATCACAAAGCAGATTCACGACTGCCCTCCTGGAGCTTACAGTCAGATGTTGGAACTGCATGGGCAGCAAGGGGACACACAAGCAGACAGGCTCAAAGAGAGCACCGAGCAAGTGCTTGCGGTCGAGTCAGGACTGTAGAGAAGAGCAGCCAGGGTCTGTTTTAGGCCAGGTGGTCAGGGTGGCCTCTCTGCAAAGGGCCTTCCACTGGCCTTGGGTAGGAAGGGATGAGTTATGAGGGCCCTCGAACAATATCTAGGCCCACAGGGCAGAGTAAGGACCTAATGAGAGGCACAGATGATGTAAATTGGGGCAGTCCAGGCAAATCTGCATCACTAAAAGCTTATAGTCCAGGGCACATATTTTAGTGGAAGGGAAAGAAGAGGCAGTTTGCGGATGAAACTTCTAGCATAGACTCTTCTATCATATTTGGGATGTACCATATTGTCAACCTGACCTCAGTTTCCTTATCTGTCAAATGGGAACATAAATCTAGCCCTTACCTGGAATATGTTATGTATGATCTTAAGGGTGGTCTCCTATTAAATACCTTTTGCTCTTCGCTGTAGCAATAAGCCTGTCTGCCTCAGGCCCTTTCTTGGAGTTCAGGTTGTAGGGATAGGGGGCCTCAGATCATCCACTGGCGTATACTCTGGCCTCATCGACAGCAGGCGCAGGAGACAGGGTCTGCTTTTTCTTCTCGTGGACTGAGCCCTGAAGGCTTTGGACCGAGTGCCAACAATAATTCATCAGGAACGCTTTACAACTCGGCATCACAAAACCTGTTAGGAGACAGATCACCCACAGGACAAGACTCGGAGAAGGAAACACGCTCAGCTCCGGTGACCTCAGGATGATTAATGGTTTTTAACAGGGTGAACTCTGTCCTTTGCCTCTCGTGTGCTGTGAGTGCTTCCTCCCTCACCCACTCTGTTTGAAGTAGGAAGGGGGAGGGGGCAAAGGGATAAGGCTGGGGGATGCTGGAAGTTGCAGCCCACCTATCATAAGGAAACTGGAAAAATGAGCCGGAAAGGCAGGAATGTCTTATTGTTGTTACTTAAGGAAAAAAAAAAAACCCTCAGCAATGTGATTTTTATAGCTTGAAATCTGTACATTATGTCTGCCAAGGCGAAAGGAGCTCATGCCTGGTGCACTTTGAACGGCCTGTTGTGCATGCAGCCTTCGCTGTTCTTAGCGTGATCAACTCCCTCATTTCTAAATCCAGGGAGCGTCTGAACCAAATCCCGACTCCACTGAAGTGGGATACGGTGAAAAGAGCCATATGAGTTCTCTAGAGGAACAGAACTGAGACAATGTCTGCACAGGACAAAAAGGCTGGGTAGACTACTAATGGCTATCAGCATACTACAAAGGCGGAGAACCCAATGACTGCCCAGTTCAGAGGCTGGATGCCTCGGCTGTCTCTGTCTGGCCTGTTAGCAAAGCATGGCAGCAGCAGTAGCAGAAGCAGAGTGGACGCAATTACCAGGAAGGAGCGGAGACAGCCAGGACAAAGCACCACTACTTTAGCACTGGCCCTACAGGAAGGGGATGCTGCCCACAGTGCGTCGAGGGAGGGTCTTCTTCCTCCAGTTAAATCCTTCCAGGAAGTTCTGCCAGAGTCCTGCCCACAGTCTTGTCTATTAGCTTAATCTCAGATCCAATCAAGTTGGCAACCTAGATTAGTGGTCACAGGTGACTTGATTTTCTCAGTTTTCAAAGTTATGGATGGTGACTTCGTTATTATTTTTTAGGATTAAAAATATCACACACATGCACATACATACACACACATACAGACACACACTCTGAAAATACAGTTATGGAAAGAACACATTCTGATCTTTCTCCATGATCCACTTTCCATTGCTATAACAAATGCCTGAAATATCCAACCAAGAACAAAAACCAAAGAACAAAGCACAAAGGTTTATTTTGGTTACAGTTTTAGAGTTTGCTGCCCCGAGGTGTGGGTTCTGTTGCTCTGGCCTGTGACGATAAATCCCATTATTTTGGCAGTGTGTGGTGGGGTAACACTGCTCTCCTCCTCACTGGGATGTGAAAGAGAAAGAAAAAGAGACCGAGCTTCCAATATTTCTAATAGCCTGAAACCCTCCCGTTACACCCAAACTTTTTTTTTTTTTTT
>NC_034602.1:34576344-34577554 GCF_900095145.1 Mus pahari | reverse complement strand
TCAACCATTCGATATTCCTCAGTTGAGAGTTCTTTATTTAGCTCTGTACCCCATTTTTTAATGGGATTTTTTGAGTTTTTGGAGTCCAGTTTCTTGAGTTCTTTGTATATATTGGATATAAGACCTCTATCAGATTTAGGATTACACCCAAACTTTTAACGCTTCTACTGCCTACCAATGGTGCCAAACTGGAAACCAACATTTGGTCAACTGTGCTGTCTTCTTTAATCCCACGCTCTGATATTATCAGTGCCCAACAGTAGAGCTATGTTCATGTTCAACTGTGCCAACTGTCCTCAGACACAGCCTTCCCAGACAACTATGTTCAGCTGCAGGCAGAGAATAATGAAAAGTCTCCTAATTCTATAATTTCTGAAAGCAAATTTGAGACAGTGACACAGTAGCTAATGCTGACTAGGTAGAAGCTCTCTTCTGTTCTGGAGTATCACATGCATTGTTTACTGTTGACAACCATTGGAAATGCCTATAAATATGACCTGGACTTTCCAGATGAAGAGACTAGGCTGAGGGGGCAGTGGCTGGTGCTCAGGATATCAGACAAATTTTTTTTTTTCGTGATTTTAATTCTTTCTTCCATAATCTTCCCTAAAACTCTCTTGGCCTTTCTGAGTGTATATGTCATTACAGATAACAAAAATGATGAGAAGGTAGCAATTTGTTAGGAAAGAACAAGGTCTCTAGGTTGTTAGCCTACTGGATGGAAACACCCTCTGGGGGCCCTTGCTCTGGATAAGACTTACAAATGTATACGTTTTTCTTCACTAATAACTATTCCAAATCTTAAATTACACACATTATCACATAACCATAATTGGCATGTTGCCCATCTTTCAGATGTTCCAAAAGGTTCTGAACAGGTATAGAAATGATGACTCCTGAGGTGGGTTTCCTGTAAGCAGCAAAATGTTGGGTCCTGTTTGTGTAGCCAGTTCATAGCAGCCTTATTTATAATAGCCAGAAGCTGGTAAGAACCCAGATGTCCCCCAATAGACAAATGGATACAGAAAATGTGGTACATTTACACAATGGAGTACTACTCAGCTATTAAAAACAATGAATTTATGAAATTCTTGGGCAAATGGACGTATCTGGAGGATATCATCCTTAGTGAGGTGACCCAGTCATAAAAGAAGTCACTAGATATGCACTCACTGATAAGTGGATATTAGTTCAGAAACTTAGACTACCC
>NC_034602.1:34544894-34575614 GCF_900095145.1 Mus pahari | reverse complement strand
CTAAAAAAAAAAAAAAAAAGAAATGATGACCCTGTCACGGGCTATTACAGGATGTGTGTAGAAAACTTCCTTGTGAATGTGCATTCTACGACAATGCAACAGAATTGTCGTAGAATGATGTTGTAGAATTCTACGACAGACGCTCAAAGATCAAAAGACACTGTGCTTGAGATTACATACCTTAGGGGTTGGCCCTTGCTATAATTATGCTTCCACAAAGCCATTCTGTGACCTTGGATTTCAGTTTTCTCTTTTATAGATTGAGCACAATACTACCATTGGCTTTATAGGGTTGAAATCAGAAGTGTTTGAAGTAATATCTGTAGGTAAATCAATTATGTGTTTTAAAGCTTCTTGTTAAACAGAAGAGTATTGTTGCATGTGGTATTTATTAATGAGAACAGTAATTGATTTTATCTGCTCAAATTCATTTCCTTGTCTTCACTAATTAGCTTGAGTGTTATCTTCTCAGATTTCTTGGTAGTTCACATCTGTCTCAGTTGATATTACTCAGTCTTGGCAAACACAGAGAACCAAAAGACAAAAGAAAACTAGACCACTTGTAAAACACGTTGTAAATGCAATTAAAAGAACTTTTCATTAATTCTTGGTGAATTTCATATTATGTACCCCAATCTCATTCATCTTCCCATCCCTTCATACCTGCCCTTCATACTTGCAACCTCTCCTGCAAAATAAAATTACAAAAAAAAACTCATCATTGAATCTACAGTGTGTGTCACACAGTATATACTTTGATGTATGCATCTTTTCTTGAAAATATTCATCATGAGTCATTGGTCTGCCTTCAAGCCTCTGGCTTCTGCTACACAGAGGTCCAGATTCAGTGCTCTAAGTTGGCTCACCCCAACATCTATCCCATCGATGAACTGCTAGAGTTCGTGAAGGGCCAAGTCTTGCAGATCCAAGTCTGCAGCATCTTCATGACCCAAGGTGACGATAGGATATCTGAGAGGAGTCCTGATAGCGATCCAGGATTGAAAATGTATGTATGATTTTTAAGTGAGGAATCCGAATCCAGTAAAGAGGTCTGAAGGAGATTCTCCCTCTTGGCCCTGAGAAGCCCATCTGCCCACCTTCAACTAGCCACACCCACGCAGTGTCCAGATCCCATTGGATGGATTCATTGAGGCAGAAAGCCTCATGGATTTCTGAGCTGGGGACACACTTTGGAGGATGAATAGGTGAAGCTTAACTTCAAGACACATCGATCATGTTTCTGTGGAATACACATCCTGGGTGAATGGAATATTGGGTAGATTTCAATGAGTTTAAGGGCAGAGACCTGTTTAGACAATTATGATACTATAATTAGAAATGATGATCAATGTTTCCCAACAATCCATGTATTGATGGCTTTGTCGTCAGCCTTTGGCACGACTGGGTGGTATTATGGCCTTTAGAAGGCAGGGTCATTTTGAGCTTGCCCTTGAAAGGGACACTGGGATGTTGGACTTTCTCTTGCTAGCTCTCTTCATAGTTGGCCATCATGCAGTGGGCAGCGTGTTCTCGGATATGCTTCCCACCATCACTGGCTGCCTTGCCACAGACCTAAAAGCAATCACCAACAGATCATGGACTTTCCTATTTTTAAGCTTATTGTCTCAGGCACTTAGTTGTAGCAATGGGAAGATGACTAAACCCATTTGGTTTTAAGGATGCTGTGGAGAATAGACTATTCTGGGAATACAATTCTAGCCAAACAGGAAAGATGGCTTGCTTATATATTCTTATTACCAAAAGCATTTGAGCCTATATTATAATCTATGCTGTATTCAGCTCTTACAAATTATGTACCATTTTGAGGGATGCGATGTCCCCAGGCAATCTTGGGGAGGGTTCCAGGTTTGTCTCTTCTCTTTATCTGCCTCTGCTGCTTTGTTATGACTCTCAGCTCTGGCATCTCCATTATTTCTACTAGTGTACCTGTTTTCAGGTTTCTTACTCCAAGCAACAGTCTGAGTAATCTCTCTAAAGCAGAGTCCCTTGGCAGTCTCCGTTCAGTTGGAGTCCAATGCCTATAAGGGTAGCTTAGTCACACCCTTTATAGTATAGGTATAGGCTATGTTCAGGTAACTGTGGAACATTTTGGATAATTCTCAGATATTTCTGGCTAAGGATAATAAATCACACTTCCTTGAGCACTAAGAAAATGTATCTAAACTCAAATGAAAACAAAGAATATTACTTAGACATTAATTCTAATTTTTTAACAAAAGTGCTATTCCTTTATTCTTTCGAAATTCAATCTCATAGCTAGCTGGCATGTTGTCCACCTTGGCACAGAATCTCAGAGTATCTGGTGTGCCAAGTGGTGCTCTTCAGCCCACAGACTGTTACTATGGTTTGGTGCTGTGTGACTCTCAATCTAGCAGTGTTTGTAGCTAGTGAGAGTCTTGTGTTGCCCTAGTCATGGTCACTGATGGTGTTTATATTGTAGACCCAACATTGTGTTGGTTGTAAGAATCATTATTCATTGCCCAGACAGGGTCCACATGCTCACTCATACGATGGGTGTTGGTAGTGAAGCAGCTATCCATCCATGTAAAAATGTCTAGTGAAGGAACGACAGTACCCACAAGTCTGATTTTCAGCTAGTTTCCATTAGAGTTTACAGATGTCCATAGCCACTGCTGGAGTTCAGTCAACACCGCGGGCAATCGAAAGACCACCCGATCAACTTGTAACCCATGGGAGATAATCTATTATTGTCTGTAGCCACCATGTTTTGCAGAAGTATCCCTTTTTGACAATAGATAAATGAAAGGACGCAAACTCACATTTTCTAGCCCTGCTGTGCCCCACCCTCCTCTCCCATCTTGTTCAGCACAGATGCGCTTTCAGGGTGTCATGTGTGCTGAGGGCAAGATGGAGGGTAGAAGGGCAAGGTTCTTAAGAAGGGAAGCATGGAAGTTGTGAGGTATCATGCTTACAGGCCAGGGGAAACTTCCAGAAGAAGCAGCACTTGCGTGGTAGATCCAAAGAGACAAAACCTGGAGGTCAAGGTGAGTGGGCTCACTCTCTGACCCATAGCCCAGAGGACAGAGTTGGAAGTGGCGCCACCTCCATGGTCGGTAAGCCCTATTAAAACACTCAAAAATTTCTCATGAGAATTGGAAAGATTTATTTCCATTCAATTCCCACCAAAAGATAAAGTCATACTTACAAGAAGAACAAAGGAAAATGAATAGAAAATTAGGATGACCAAAAAAATGTGGCATATTCACTCTGATCTTATTATTGCAAAAAGATTCATAAAAAGGGTCATTCAGTGGGTGGGATCTCAGGCCCTGTGAACGCCCCCCGAGAAGAGGAGCAGACTGAAAGGCAGGCAGCAGAGATCCTCAGCAGGGAGGGCACGTGGATTTTAAAGCCCACTGAGAACTTAGTTCAATGATAGCAGTTGCTCCCTTTACCGCTTCTCATACTGTCTATATTTTTCTTTTCTGCTGTGAACATATGTGATTTTGACACTGAGAAAAATAGAGAACAAAAAAAAAAAAATTCCTGAGGTTAATGAAAGATAAATGTTGTCCACATGTTTTGTGAGGCCCTAGGGCAGCTTTGCTTTGGACCTTCCCTGAACTGATACCCTCATGGGAAACGTGAGCCTGGCTCCTTCTCCAGGCAGAGCAAGGCCTGCACACTCCACCTTCTGTCTCTCTTGCCCTGCTGTTTTGGGGGACAGGAGTCTGGCTGGCTCCTACTTAAAGCAAACAAGGGGGGGTTTTAATGGGACCTGGGGACCTGGTAAGCAGCAGCCACAGTGAACACGGGGAATTCAGGGAGGTGTTTAAGAATATGGTCCCTCAATGGACGAGATCTGAGGGTTTAGGAACCCCTCTGACAAGGGCAGCTGATGGAAAGCTACAGCAGGGAGGGTGCAGAGACCTGCCAGGGTCACTCCTGAGCACACAAAGGCTGTAGGAAGAAAAGGCTACCAACAGATGGGCGGTGACTCAAGAGGCTTACATTATACCTTATGGTATTTGTTTGTTTACTAATTATACTAAAATAAAGGTACAGAAAGCTTATAGGTCAAAATGCAAAAGTATGAAAGTTTCCAAGAAAACCCAGGAAAGTCTATTTGACTTTGGGTTTAGAATTTGTTTCTTTAAAAAAAAAAAAGCACAAAAATGCAATCTGTGAAAAAAACATAAATAGAAACTTGAACTGTCTCTTTTTTTCCCCTTTGTTCTTTTATTGGATAGTTTATTTTTATTTATTTATTTTATTATTTTTTTTAGAGGATTTTAAGAAGGGCATTATTTTTTAAAAAATTTTATTTATTTATTATATGTAATTACACTGTAGCTGTCTTCAAACACTCCAGAAGAAGGAGTCAGATCTTGTTACGGATGGTTATGAGCCACCATGTGGTTGCTGGGATTTGAACTCTGGACCTTTGGAAGAGCAGTCGGGTGCTCTTACCCACTGAGCCATCTCACCAGTCTTTATTAACATTTCAAATGTTATTGCCTTTCTAGGTCTCCCCTCCAGAAATTCCCTATCCCATCCCCCTTTCTCTGTCTCTATGAGGGTGCTACACCACCCACCCACCCACTCCAGCCTTCCTGCTCTGACATTTCCCTACACTGGGGCCTCAAACTCCTCAGGACTAAGGGCCTCTCCTCCCACTGATGTCTACCAAGGACATCCTCTTCCACATATGCAGCCTGAGCCATGGATCCCTCCATGTCTACTCTTTTGTTGGTAGCCCAGTCCCTCTTGCGTGGGGGTGGGGGTGGGGTGGGAGGAGGCATCTGACCTGTTGACACTGTTGCTCCTTCCATGGGGCTGCAAACCTCCTTAGCTCCTTCAGTCCCTTCTTCAACTCCTCCATCGCAGACTCAGCGCTCAGTCCAATGGTTGGCAGCTGGCATCCTCCTCTGTATTTGTCAGGCTCTGGCAGAGCCTCTCAGGAGACAGCCAGCAAGCACTTCCCGGCATCTGCAGTAGTGTCCAGGTTTGGCGACTGTATATGGGATGGATTCCCAGGTGGGTAAGCAACTTAAGTTCTGAGAGATGGCAGAAAGAGGAAGGGAAAAGGAAGGTAAGAGGTAGAAAAGAACAGCGTGAGGGAGGAGATGCAGGCCATGGGTCAGCAAGGATGTGCTAAATGCTGGAGACGAGGCTGGAGTAGAGAGGGCAGAAGTAGGCTGAATAGCAGATCCTCTCGGGTAGGGAAAGGATGGAAGAAGGGAGGGCAGGAGAGGCAGGTACTCACACACAGCCATGGCACACAGACAGACACCAACAGAGGGGGTCTCCAGAGAGGCAGGGATGAGAAGAAGGTAGGCAGAGTGTGAAGATGGATGGAGAGAATGAAGAAGAGTCATCAACACCTTGAGCTAGAAGGCAGATTTGGTGGGGTTTTCAATACTGCTCAGCTGTTCACTAGTTATAGCACCTTGGCAAGAAGACATCGAGCCTCCGTGAGCCTTGGTTTCCTCTTAAGTAAAATGGGCATTAAAATAAAAAAAAAACATAATTAAGGGGACTAGGGATATGGACGAAGCACTTGCCACACATGTAACAGAACCCAAATTAAGATTTCTAGCACTTGTGTTAAAAAAAAGTCTTGCCTATTGGTGTGTATCCATAATCCCAGCTCTGGAGGAGGAGCCCAGCGGACCCTGAGGCCAGTCAACCTAGCCAAGGCAGTGGTCTGCAGGCTCAGCGAGAGATGCTGGCTCAAAGACACTCATAAATCGTTACACACATGATTTTTCACATTTATGTGATCTCCAGTGATCTGGGAAATATGAAGACTTTTCAATGCATCAGAAATTATTAAACACCATCTGTTTTTAAAGTTATTAAAACGGTGACAATTCAGTGGTAACTAGGATTTAATTTTCCACTCCCCAGAAACCTTTAGTTGGAAATTCAGCAGAGACAGGCAAAGGCAGATCAGTGGGTCCTGTAACATTAAGAGGACTCAATTGGCCAGTTTGAAGAGTCTAGAGCCTTCCTGTCAATGTCTACAAATCCTCTCCCATCTTCCTCATAGCCTTGTCTGTTCCTCCTACTGCAGATCTAAGCACTGTCTAAAATCTGCACTGATCCTGTTGGAAAACAAACGTTAATTACTTTGTAAGTTTAATTATGAAAAATTCTAAGCAAACATGTAAACCTTGGTGGTTATTTTAAAAATTTGCTTTTATTCGTGTGTGTGTGTGTGTGTGTGTGTGTGTGTGTGTGTGCCCACATACGTGTGGGTACCTGCAGAGGCCAGAAAGGTACACTGCATCCCTCGGACTTAAGAGTTACAGGTGGTAGTAAGCTGCCTGAATATAGCTGCTGGGATCAAAACGCTGTTCTTTTGAAAGAGCAGCAGGTTCCCTTCACCACTGTACCATGTATCCAGTCCAGACATGTAATCTTTGTGGCCTTAGTAAAGGAAAATTTGATTTCAGCCCCCAGCTGTTCTTTTCCATTCAAGCTGTCTTCTTCAGGCACAATGTCCTCCAAATCCCCACCACAAACATCTCTCCACACTCTAGATGCTTTGTGGATACTCGTTTATCTCACCGAGCATCTAACACATCTGAAATGGAGAGACATGCATCTCCCCATATTCTGTCATACATGAAGCAATGGATGCTACATCAGTTGTCAGTTCTCTGGGTCAGAGGCAAAAGGTGAGGGTATGTGTACCGTCAGGCCAGTGATGTCAGGTCTCAGGAACAGAGTCAGTGCTGGATTCCTAGGGGGTAACAGAGGCCTCAGAAGGAAGGGAAAATGTGTTTCTCAGGGAAAGCAGGAGGCTGACCCCATGCTGTCTGGGCTCTGTATCCACCAGGCTGTGACTGCAGCAGATAGTCCTTACCCAGCACAATCTGGAGGTGTTTCTCCAGACTGTGGGAGCATGCACTGTTCGAAATTGCATTTGCCCACCTGGGGAGTAGGGCTTCCCTGTTGAAGTGGTTCCTGTTTTTCAGGACTGACAAATTAAGTTCTCCAGACTGTAGGAGAAAGCAATGATGTTTACATTTGCCTCTGTTTCTAGCTAATTCTTTCACACAGCCAAAAGCTCCATATTTACCCAGTGCAACAGGGTTGTACAGAGTGAGTGGAAACTGTAACAGCATGGCTGCCACTCTCCTGGACCTCTTTTCATGGGCAGGAAGGTGTGAGCTCATGTGGGAACCCATGACATCCTTTGGATGTTTGTTGTCCATGTGAAACATATGAGGTTTTCACTGACATATGAGGAAAATATTCTGGACACATATTTGGAGGAGTTCCACTGGCTTCTGCTAACATAGGTGTCAGACCTGTCTCAGGCCAAATTCACAAGTTTACATTCATAGCCTCTAGTCATTCATTTTGATATAATCTAAATGTTCACTAGTCATGAGGGGTTGTTATATCTATGTTCAACTTTGCATTATTTTATCATTATAAATTCTGTATGGTTAGAACATGATTTGCTATCATGCTGATTTATTAGTTTTTTGAAGTGAAAAATTGGAATGTCTTGTATTCACTCTTTGACAATATCCTACATGTAGGATACAATGTATCTAGATCACATCTATCTCCAATATCCAGTCTTTCTCCCAGTGCTTATTTCCCAACATTCCCTGTTTTTTATCTCACAGTTAGCACAGCATACGGGGTATTGATTGATGTTGGTTTGATCTGCAGGTAACCATAGCCTAGGTGAGTAGACCTAGAGAAGGAGGGGGGAGGAGGAGGAGAGGAAAAGGCAGAAGAGAAAATGGAAAGAAGGAGAAGATGGGAGCTCTCATTCTCTGCCCTACCCGGTGACAACTCCTCCACAAAGTAATTTTCTGATCTTTTCTCGAATCTGTAAGAGTCAAGTCGCAGGGATATAGTTATCGACGAAGCAGAATGGCGGACTTCAAAGCGCTTTGACAAATGTATCTGCATTCTACCGACAGCAGATGTTCCGCACTTCCTGTCAGCCTGAGTGGGAAGCGCTTTGTAGAGATGAACTGGGTCCCTACAACCACCTTGTGACCCGCTGGTCTCGCTTTACAGGGAGAAGCAGCTGATTCTTTATGGGCTGAGGGAGACAACCCAGGTCGCACATCTCCCTCTGAAAATGCGAGCATGTTCCTGGTCCCTTGATGTTCTTTTGTCACTCTTATTGCTTGCCTCCCTCTCCTGCCAGTCTCCTCTTCCTCCACAGTCCCTTAGCTTCTCTTTCTTTGTTGCCCCTCTTCCTTGCCGTTCTGCCTCCTCATCTTCTTTTCCCTTTCTTTCTTGTGAGCTGTAGAGGGAAATGTGGGCGTCATTAGGGTTGTTCACTCAGCAGTTCTCTCTGCGCTAAATTTTACCTCCTGTTTTGAAATCAGCTCAGTCATATGACTGGCTTAGCTCATGAAATTTGAACTTTATAAAACCCAGTGTACGTTATTTTATCCCCCAATTTTTCAAGATTTGCAAGTAGACATATAGATTTGGTTTAATTTGCTATTGCAGCACATGAAGCCACTGACATGGGAAGCAAAGCTATTTGGACAAACAGATTCCTAGAACATGTACAGGATTAGGAGTTCCCAGATATGGCTACTGCTGTAAATTTATGGAGGGTCTTTGCACCCCAGGTAATGTTTGGCTAAGTCTCACGATATTTATGTAAGTCCTGCTAAAATTATAATATTTATGAATTAGAAAGATTTTGTAACTTTTGGATTTTTGAAACCCAGAATTCCCTGTCTAAATCTGTGACACCAACACTCTGTGGGCATGGCTTAAGTCCCGAGCTGTGTGAACAACTTTCTATCTCTCTTCTGTGATGTTCTAGAGCACTGGCCCTGTGAACTTTGGACCTCCTTTCACATCCTCTTGAAGCTTCCTTCTAAACAAAAGCTTCCACATGACTAATAAGGTATTAGGTGGTTGAGAGAATTGATTCAAGGGGTTTGTAAATGTGGTAAATAAGCAGAGCAAGAAACTGAAAGCAACTGTAAGCTTTCGGGTAGTCAAAAGGGGAGAGAGGGCTAGAGCTGGTAGGGTTCATCTGTCCCAGATCTCCGTGTCTGCCACTTACAACCACTATTATGGTCACGGCTGAACTGTCTGTGTTTCCATAACCTCAACAGTAGCTGGGCCCATTGGAGGAATGATGAACATCGTATATAAGGAGGGAGTGCCAGGGTCTTTGAACCTGCATGGCTGTGGCGGTTGTGCACGAGTTGCTAACAGGTGCCGTTCTTCTTTCCACAGCACAGGAAGGAATCTCATGGTGCTGACCTCTCTCCAGATCCTTGAATACCCACCATCTATACGAAGTTACAC
The DNA here is from genome assembly GCF_900095145.1 of Mus pahari. Classification (NCBI taxonomy): domain Eukaryota; kingdom Metazoa; phylum Chordata; class Mammalia; order Rodentia; family Muridae; genus Mus; species Mus pahari. The sequence goes on along the minus strand of NC_034602.1, from coordinate 34,566,320 downwards.
TTTCTGACATTTTTTTCCCCAAGCTTCTAGAGTCAAGTATTTTAATTTAGCGGGATAGAAGAAGACCCACACAAATCACATTTGGGAGAAATACAAGGCAGACGCTCACCACTATTTGGGTGAAGGTGTGGCTGTGGGGTGAGAATTGGGAAGATCGTAAATGCCCCATGACTGAGAAGCCAAGGACAAGGAGGAGCAGGTGTGTGCTGGGAGTCACAAGTCACAAAGACTCTGTGAGGCATTACACATAAAAAAAAAAACTTGAACGAAGCAGGAGACAAGCAATGGGGGCCGAGGCTGGAAGTGGAAACTTGGGTAATTACCATTTTCAGATAGATGTTATTATAAGTCACGGGGTTGAGAGAGAGTGTGTCTGGGACTTACTTTATATTCACTAAAGTAAAGGGGAAAATAAAAAAAAAAATACAAGAAAGCAGTTTGCATCCATGAATGGTTTGGTTATGCAGTGGCCCAGAGAGTCAAGCAACCTCCTGTTGAGTGATTCCAGGATTTGGTACAGGGATGGCAGCTGGGCCTTCCTCCTACTGATTACAGAGCCTGGCTGGAGAGGGAATAGTTACATGGAAATGGCATGCTGTGGATCTGTGTGGGACATGGCCAGCCTCCAGGCCCTTGTCTACTCCCCACTGACCCCCCAGATGCACTGTGCTGTCTGCAGCAGCCCTTGCAGTGAGCACAGAAACAGCTTCCCTGTCCGTGTTCTTGGCTGAGAGAGGCCTGCTCGGCTCCAGGTTTCACAGGTTGAGCTCAGCTCTGCCTCTTCATCCACCTCCATGGGCCTCTTGCCATCTCAGATGTGAACTGCTGGCTGCCCTTGCCGGCTGCTGGCCCAGAGCCCTGCAGGCTCCACTCACGGCTGGGTGGTTCTCTCCCACGAGTGGTGTATGCAGGGCCATATACCTTCTCTTGAAATATGGCAATGTTTTAAAAAGTGTTTTATGTTATATCTCCTCTTGCTATTTTTATCCTTCAGGGAAGGGTGGGTGTTTGTTTAAAGGTTAATTGTGTCGTCTTAACTGGGGACTAACAGAACATTCCCAGTCTTCGTCTTCCAGGATCATAAGAGCAGCAGGTGCTATTCATTCTTGATGCTGTAGGTATTCTGTGGCTTTGTTGACCCCATCTCTCCCAGCTCTCCATCCTTCTAAGCCTCCCCAGTCTTCCTGTGGAAGGCTGCAGAGATCCACAGTTGGCAATAATCTCCTCCAGTCTCATGACCATAGGTATCACGTTATTTTTACTGATTCCAGTCCAGGCTACCCCTACTGCATGCCAGTGAGTCACACCCAACTCAGCATGTCCAAGATTGTAGTGTACAAGTCCTCCCACCCCCCCCGACCCCCACCCCAAACTCGATACTCTATCTAGTGTGGCAAATGGCACCCTATAAAATCATGTGCTTCTGCCACAGACTTCTGGGCCAGAACGGATTATTCCTTTGTAAAAGTGAATGTGTCACCTGCCATAAGCCATCCGCTCATCAGCTTTGCACCTGTGACCCACACGGACCTCAGCTCATTGGCTATAATCTTGATGTTAGCTTTGGAATGGATTCATAACGGGAGTGAGGGGGGCAGTTTGGAAACAACAATAACAAAGCCTTGCGAGAAACAAATGAAAATGGAAACACTGAAACCTTAGCGGAATCATGTAAAGAAGCAACAGAGACCGTGTTTAGAAGGCACAAAAAAGCCGAGTCTGCTTTTCTCATTTTTCTGTTTCTGTCTATGCCACCCGATGCCCTGGACTAGATTTTCATCTCTTTTTCCTTGAAAACATTTTTTTTTTTCTCAAAGTTTTCATGTGTAGCTTGCCACTGTTCCTAAACCTAAGGGTCCCCTCTCCATTCTCTTCTGTTTCGTTGACTATCTATCTGGACTCTTTCGGATAGAAACCAATCCCATAGCCCTCCCTCTTTTGAAGTTTCCTCCCCATGCCTACACCTTCTTAAAATCAGCTTCCCCTCCTCAAATCTAGGAATTGTGTAGACTTACAGAAATGTTCTTGAGAAGGTGGGGAAAGAATTTAAAAATTTTACTTTACTGCCAAAGTGTCCTCAATGCCTTTTACCTCCATGTCCCTCTCTTCACACACCCCCTGTAACAATTACTTCCCAGTGCTAAGGACTGCTAAGAGACTTGGGTTTCTCCTAACCATAAGCAAACAGCCATGATTGCCACAGCCTCATGAATGTGGGTAGAAGACACAGACCCACGGGCAAGGACAATGGAAGATTTATTGCTGCCAGCAATCACAGTTGTCAGAGTGTTGACTATATTGTGCTATTTCTCTTAAGCCCCAGTTCCCACAGGATCATGCACGCAGGCCAGAAGACACACACACACACACACACACACACACACACACACACACACACACAGAATTGCATGACCGAAGACTTCTATCATGATCAGGAAGGATTTCCACTCTTTGCTGGGGTTTGGAATCTGTTAGATGCCCCCTCTTCCTCTCATAGATATGAGCAAAGCTTGTCTTTTTTTTTTTTTTTTTTTTTTAAATTAGATATTTTCTTTATTTACCTTTCAAATGTTATTCCCTTTCCTGGTTTCCCCTCTGAAAACCCCCTATCCCCTCCCCCATTCCCCTGCTCCCCAACCCACCCACTCCTGTTTCCCTATCCTGGCATTCCTCTACACTGGGGCATTGAGCCTTCACAGGGCCAAGGGCTTCTCCTCCCATTGGTGATCAACAAGGCCATCCTCTGTTACATATGCAACTGGAGACATGGGTCCCTCTTTGGTTGGTGGTTTAGTCCCTGGGAGCTATGGGGGTACTGGTTGGTTCATATTGTTGTTCTAAGGGGCTGCAAACCCCTTTAGCTTTTTCGGTCCTTTCTCTAGTTCCTCCATTGGGGACCCTGTGCTCAGTCCAATGGTTGGTTGAGAGAATCCACCTCTGCATTTGTCAAGCACTGGCAGAGCCTCTCAGGAGACAGCTATATCAGGCTCCCGTCAGCAAGCACTTGTTGGCAGCCACAGTAGTGTCTGGATTAGATGATTGTATATGGGATGGATCTCCAGGTAGGGCAGCCTCTGGATGACCTTTCCTTTAGTCTCTGCTCCACACTTAGTCTCATTGGTATTTTGTTCCTCCTTCTAAGAAAGACTGAAGTATCCATACTTTGGTCTTCTTTCTTCTTGGGCTTCAACAAGGAGCTCAAGGAATGGATACAGAAAATGTGGTACATTTACACAATGGAATACTACCCAGCTATTAAAAACAATGAATTCATGAAATTCTTATGCAAATGGATGGAACTAGAAAAATATCATCATGAGTGAGGTAACTCAATCCCAAAAGAACACACACGGCATACACTCACTGATAAGTGGATAATAACCCACAAGCTCAGAATACCCAAGATACAATTCAAAGCTTGTCTTTATTCGGGATGGATGCACTCTTTCTTGTCTCCATCATCTTTCAATATACCAAGATCATCTCTTTCGACCTTGTCTCCAGTCCCACGTTGGAAATGTTTACATGAAATGTCACATTGTGTTTAATATTGCAATAATAGTGAGTGAAGCTACCTTTACACAATAATCAATTTACAAATGAATGGGCCTGCAATAAGCTTTATAAAGGACTTTGTAAAGTTATAGTTTGTGATAAGGTATATCGCAAACTCTGTACTGTGTATGTGTAAATATATGTGTTTTATCCTTTCCTTTGTGTGTGTGTATGTGTGTGTGTGTTAATGACAAAGGGGATTTTAAAAGAGAGAATTCATCTGTCAGGTCAACAAATGGAGTTGTATGTTCTATTTATTTACATTTTTTTTTCCCTGCAAGTGTCTGGGCTGTGCATAGATCAACTGTAGTTGAACTTGTCTCCGGTCAGATTCTAACATTGACCTTTTGCTCTGGTTTACAGCTGGGGTTTTAAACCCCCTTTCTCAAGTTCTTACAACTGTCCCTTCAGGGGATTTACATTTTCTCCCTGTCTGCACTTTTTTAGACAAATGTCAGGCTTTTTTTTTTGTCATTAGCCTTGTGAGAATTCCTGCAAATAAATAAACAGTTTGAAGAAGGAAATCCACTCTGGGACTGGAGGCTATGAGTCAATGTGGAGGCTGGAGTGAGTGGGGGGAAGTCTGGGCTTGGGAGATGTGGGGTTAGAGTAGATTCTGCTTTATTCCTTTGATGCCTGCTGAACACGAGAAGTCAAAGCTTCTTAGAAACTTTTTTGTTATCTTCCGAGATATATGGACAGTTTTTTAAAAAAAATGTTTTGTAATCTATGAGTTTAGGAAGGATTGCTTCATTTCTATTTGTGCGTGTGCTTATGTGCATGTGTGCATATGCATGCATGCCACAGTGGTATGTGGAGGTCTGAGGACAGCTTGCAGGGGTCTCTCCTTCCACTTGTTTCCTGCCATCTTAGCAGACCTAACTGGATGATTTATGCTCATTCCTACCTACGGTTGACATTGGAGTCTTGAGTGGGGGGGGGGGCAGTTTGTCATTCTTAGTTCCATTCTTGTGATAACTCTTCCTGGTAGACTTGACCATATTCGGAGAAAGATTTGCATACACTATGGGAAGTTCACTGACCTGAGCTGCTCAGTGAGACGGATCAGGTTGCTATCTTTTCTGGGTAGCAAGTGAGCAAGTGTTCTGGGGGATTTCTATGTGGAGACTAGCCAATGAGACTGCATAGAGGAGGGAGTAGCTGAGAGACCTGGGGAAGGAACTCTTGAAGAACAGAGGTTACTCAGCCCAGTTCTTCTGTGCATCACGAGGTCCAGATGTCCTTCCTGGTAGTTTTCAGATATGATCCCTGCAGTGACAGGCTCTTCTGGGTTATCAAGGAACTTTTTTGTGGAGTCTGGCACAGAAGATAATTCAATTGTAGCTAAAGTAGAAAGAGTATTAATGGCTGAACGTGTGATGGGCACCAGGGCTGTATATAAATAAATGGGTCGGGGGACAAGCCAAGTGATTGACAGGAGGCTGTAAGCCTCAAAGTTGAGACAATGGAGGGAAGAGATGACCCAATTTGTGCTCCTGACCCAAGTCCTTCTTTTATAAAACAAACCCATAAGGTTGTAAGTCTTCTGGTTTGAGTCAACACATAGACTCAGATGGTACACTGACTAGAGGGCTACATAGTGTACTAAAAATGATCCACATGATTAGGTAGGAGTTTGCCAACAAGCAGACCATAGATGGGAGCTGGAAAGATGGCCTAGTGGTTAACAGTACCTACTGCTCTTCTGAAGATCTAAGTTCAGTTTATACAGAGTCTCACAACATTTCTTTTACTCCAGTTTCAGGGGATGCAACATCGCCTTCTGACCTCTGCATGCTCCAGGATGCATACACATGTGGCACACACACATACACTTGGGCATACTCATGCACATATAAAATAGATACATGAATAAATAAATGAATACTTTTTGTAAAGGAAGCCACAGAGAGAATTTTTCTCTTTCTCACCCCTTTCCTCCCTCCACTCCCCTTTCTTTAGTAAACAAGTACTGTGTGCTATGAGGTAGACTCTTTCATTAGTAGAGAAAGAAGGAGGAACTCATACTGGACATCCTACTATTATACCATGGGATGAAGAGCGAGTAATTATCTTCAGGTTTCAGGTTTCTTTTCAAGGCATCTACAGGACATCAGGTGTGCTTGAGATTTGTCACTCTGGGAACTTTTACTCTGGAGATTATGTAAGCAATACCAAGGACTATAAAGTAAGCAACAGTAACAACAACTTAAGGCAGATCTGGACAGAGACCAACATTCTCATCAGTAAGACATGTTAGACCCAGAGTGAGGCAACTCTCTCCTAGATAGATCAAATTAAACACAGAGTTTTGTGAGACAATAAGAACACTAGTATGGAACACCTAATCCAAGTGACAGAAACCATACAGGAACTAAATGGGATCCCAGTTGAGAGGCAGGGCGATACCAAACCCCCTTTGTTCAACATAATTCTGAGTGGGAGAGAAGTATTGAAGTTCCATGAAGACCTCACTAAGTAACTTCTTCCCCTTCCTAGTGGATCTTGGTGGATCCCTCTCCTGTGATACCTTCCTTTCCTTTCCTTTTTAATTTCAATAAGTGGACTCACTTTATGCAAAGAAAGCCAGTATTTATGGGCCTGTGCTATGTCTGGAACATGGTAATGGCATGCACACACACACACACACACACACACACACACACACACACACACACTCCTCAACAACTCCTGCACTTTCATAATGCAAGTGTTGTTTTTTATCACATACATAGAGTTCTACAGCAAGCTCATTCCTTCAACAGATCCTGCCATTCAGAATGGCAGTGATTGTTTACCAGGTAGCAACATCTTGGATTAGTGGAATTCAGCTTCTTGTCTTCAGGGTCAGCAAACCAGGTACACAGCGCCTGCCCTAACAGAATCACACCTGAGCCAAGGCAGCTCTGATGGAGGTGTTCAGTGTAGCACAAAAATGCCTTTGTAAGCCCCCAAATGCCATTCAGATATAATTGGAAATGATTTCTACCCCATGCCTACAGTCTTCTACACCCAATAAGTCACTGTATTCACAGTGGTCTCTTTATTAAACTCCCGTCCCTCCATGTATTAGCATGTAACTCGATATAGCTTTTTGGGTGACTTCTTTGTCTGTAGGTAAATAGCTCAGAGGGAATTTATAAGCTCTTTCCCCAACCCCAAGAATAGTAGTCACCATCATGCATCGCGTGAGATTTGGATTGGAGTTTAAAAAGAGTATTTACTGGTCACAGTACCCAGTATCTCACAGCACCCTAGTGACAGGGATCTGGGAATGCTTGTATTACTTCCAACATGTCTCTTCCACTCCTCCAAATGGAATAATGAAGACAAAGAGGGGCTGGCATCACCCTGCCTTTGAACAGGAGCCCTGTTCAGTTCCTGTATGGTTTTTTTTTTTTTTTTTTTTTTTTTTTTTTGCTACTTGGATACGATATCCTTCCTGTACTAGCATTCTTAGTGTCTCACAATAATTGGTATTTAATTTGTTCTATACAGCAGCAGAAGTTGCCTCACTCTGGGTCTGATATGTCTAACTGACGAGAGGAAGCTGAAGTGCAGAGAAACCAATGGACTTGTCTAAGGTTGTAAACCAAGGTGCATGGACTTCCAGATGTCTGCCAGCACTTCAATGGTCAGTTCCCCGAGGTTAGGTATGAAAGTATGAATTTTGCCTTGTTCCACATCTGCAAACTTCAGTGTTTATAACCACGGTGTGCTGGCTAGTTTTATGTCAACTTGAAACAAGCTAGAGTCATAGGAGAGGAGGAAGCCTCAATGGAGAAAATGCTTCCGTAAGATCCTGCTGTAGGGAAGCCTGTGGGACACTTTCTTAGTCAGTGATTGATGGGGGAGGATCCAGTGCATTATAGACGGGGCCATCTCTGAGCTAGTGGTCCTGGGTTCTGTGAGAAAACAGGTTTAGGAAGCCTTGGGAAGCAAACCAATAAGCAACTCCTTCATGGTCTCTGCATCAGCTCCTGCCTCCAGGTTCCTGCCCTGTTTGAGTTCTTGTCCTGACTTCCTTGAAGATGAACAGTGATGTTGATGAAGAGTAAGCCATATAAACCCTTTCCTCCTCAACTTGGTTTTGGTCAGGGTGTTTCATCACAGAATAGCAACCCTAACTAGGACATATAGCTCAGTAATGCCTAAGGAGTTCACAGATGAGGGACTGAGGACCAGTTGGAGTATCCGACTGCTGGGAGTTAGCTCAATGTCTAGCATGGAGTAACTGTGGCTATTTGTGGGAGTATGGGCTAATGAATGAATTAGCTAGCATCACCATGAAGATCTATCATGGTGGCTAGAAGTTCTGTATTCATTTATCTGAGCTTATCTCCAGGTTTTGGGGACAAGGTTGTGATTCTGATTCACTGCCATCTTCTTCATTCTAGCAGAAGCCTTGCCCATGATGCTCACCCTGTAAGTCACAGGAACATATACCAGTCAGACTACGACTCCTCTATAGCAAGCAGGCCCAATGCGTGGCTCCAAATTCCAGGTCTATGCCCCTTGCTTCCCAGAGCCTAATATAGTAATCTCCTACCTCACAGGCCGACAATAAAGAACACTTGACTTGCCCCTAAGAAGCACATCTCAGCACTCAGGCCCCGGGCGCCTGAGTCTTATTTATTGCCAGCCTGCTTCAGAAGTTGGCAAATTCAAGGGAGGCCTCCCTGCTTGCTCTGAGCCTTAGAAGACTGTTGATACTTGATTTCTTGTCCCAATTAATCAGCACCTCTGTGCCATCCCATTCTCAGAATGCCATCCCTGTCTGCATCCGTGTAACTGGAATGCTCTCTGTATAGTGTTGCCACTCCCCATTGGAAAGCCCCAGGGAAGACACCCTCTGCTTTTATCCCATCTGTCATTCCTGTCTCTGGAACAGACTCATCTCAGAGGTTGGAGTTTGGGAGGAGAATCTTCTGTGTTGGATCTTCTCCCACTGCGGAGGGCTTGGCCTTGACTCTCCCTTTCTGGCCACTTGATGACTCAGTTTCTTTGACTGTAAAATGAAGACCTTGAGGCCTGTTCTGCCTGCCAGGCTCAATGTCGGTTTTGGCTTAAACGAGTCCTGCTTCCAGAACACATTCTAAAAGAGGCTTGTTTATTTAAAGAAGATTTTCTTGTCATTTCCCATTTTCTCCTTAATGCACAGTCCAGGTTGCTTAAAAGAAAACTAATTTAAAAACCAGGAACAAAACAAACACCCGATAAGAACAGTGTACACAGTAAATGCCCACCATCAGAAATTTTAATAAACATTCCTCCAAACTCACTGCTCATTTGTCTCAACACCATGGAAGACCTTTTGAGTGTTTGTTATTTGGGGTGCGAGATCCTACTTTGATAATAAAGGATCTCAGTGTGAATGAGAAATATAGATGATTTGTGAAGCCAGAGAAGTTCCGGAGGTCAGGCTTTTAACCCTTGTACAGGAGAATGCTACTATGTGTCCCAATTCTGAAAGGCAGAGCTTTTAACTCTATCTCATCTATCCTTCTAGAGAGAAATGGTCAATGGAACACAGGGCTCTGGATTGTGAATACCACCGGTCCTTGATCCCAGGAGCTTTTAGACAGGAGCCCGCAAAATGTCTTGAAATGGAATTAACTTATATGGTTTCTGGTATTTCCCGAAGGAAGAATGTCTGTACATTTTCAAAATCAAAGGTGCCAAATGTATGCCTATGTGTCAGCCTGTAAGCTGGTAGAATTAATGTCTACATAAATAATGTGATATAAAGTTATTGGAGGTAAGTGTAGCATGATATAAATATGAACCAGCACCTACACTGTGTCTTCTTTCATCTTCTCAAGAATATTCCTAGATGTGTATTCCTTTTCTATAACTTTAATTTCTTTCCACCTTTACTATAATTTGAAAACATGTAAATTATGTAATAAACTCCTTAGTTACATGAGCAGTTATGATCAATTTTTGTCATAGATTCTTCTGTTTCTGCAGCTGTTGTTTGGACCTTGAAGTTTCTGTAGTAAGGCTTGACTCCTGGGGTGACACTATTAGAAATTGGAGGAGCTTTAGGAGGTGGGGCTTGATGGGAGGACTCTATGTTATTGGGGCTTGGTGAAGATTGTGGGAGACGGCCTTCTTCTTTTTCTCTTTTACTTCCTGTCTGTGAGGTGAGAGGCTTTGCCCTACTGTGAACCCATTCTACTCATGAGCTGCTGGGCTCCCAAATCTCTCCACCCAGCTTGCAAAGTTCCCGCTGGTGGCTTGCTACCATGCCAGCCCCACGCTTGAAAATTTCCACAGCCATTTGGAGTGCACTTCTAGCAAACCCACGCTTTGGCCAGACCTTTCTCTCTGGAACACAGCTGAACCACCGTGTGAAGGAAAACCCCACACAAACTTAGTTCAGAATCAATGGTAACTCAATCACTGGGTGCAATAACTAGAATCCGAATCTTGTAATCCATATTAAATCTAAGTCCTATGGTGCTAAATCCTGGCAGATTTGCCATCTATACTGGGGGTCACTAGTAACTGTATCTTGTCCTCTCACTGTCCTGGTCCAAAGGCCCGTATCTCTCTCCTTCTTCTTTTCTTCCTCCCTTCGACCCAGAAGTCTGGCCTACTGGTCCAGTGACTGGTTTCTTTATTCATTAGAGGAAGGTTCACAAGAAGTCACATAAGTACTTGACTCATTCCTCTTTCCAGAAAGCTCCTCCTGGGGAAGCAGAATTAACATCAAAATACAAACAGCATCAGGGCCATCCATAGCATTTCTCCCTCTCCCACACCCCTCCCCCCTTTACACTCTCACCAGCACAAATCATATTAAAAGAAAAATACCAGTGGAACCATCAGAAAGCATTTAAAATCTCCCTCATCCATTTTCACTCCCCCACATTCCTCTTCTCAGTAACAGAACCATGGTCAAGAAAACCAATGTTCTAGAGGTTCTAGAGTTAGTCTTGTATTATTTGTTTATTGTGTCTACCTTCCAACTCTCATCAGCTCAGTTTCCTAAACACCTTCTGAGTTTTTCCAGTCCTGTTCATCTCCACCATGACTCCTATTGTTGAGTCACCTTTTCCTCATATCTGGTCTTCTCTAGCTGTGTAGGCATGTACCTACCTTCCAGACTAATCCAACTCTGAAAGGACATAAGCCACCATGTGGTCTGTTCTTCAGACCCCTTTCTGCCCAAGAAAGTTTTACATGATCTTGGCTATGTAGGTACATAAGGGGAAAATACACACAAAGCATTGTACATAAGTCATTTACAAATTTATTTTAAAACCATTCTTTACTATTCATATTTTGCTGCTTCTTAAAGATGCAAGTCAATTTTTCACAGTATTGCAAGGGATATGCTTATTTTAATTTTTCATATAGAAATAAACCTCAGTTGGGCGTGAGAGGCTGCAGGGTATACAGCATCTTTAATAATTTCTAGAGTGCTGGTTGACATTTTGAGTTTATATTCATAAGTGCTAAGAACGCTGTTTTATAAAATGCACAGTACAAAATGGCAAAAACATGTCTAGGACCATTTCAAAATTTGTTGGAAATTCTTTACTAATCTTAAATCAAGATTCACTTAATAATTTCAAAAAATGAAACTCAAGTCAGAAATTCAGGCAGAAAAATTTAAACCCAAACATTCTAATACTACAATCCAAAGATATATTAATTTAGCACTTAGATGCTTAGGAATAATGGTAGGAAAATATTAAGTCTTTGTTTTCACTAATTAAACCATGATGTTTCCATAAGAGCTGAAAACTTTATATGTAATGTAAACACACAATAATTCATAGCATACAATACTTTGGAATCTGAGCAGAGGTGTTTCAGACAGTATTCGTTGGTATGACATGAGGGTCTGCACTGTGCAAAGTGAAAATGCTGTGTGTTCAGAACCATTGGAGAGTGTTACCTGAAACATCTTGGACTCATTATGCATTTTATTTGGAATTAATTTTTGGTTGGTGTTGAGAAAAATTTTACTATTGCCAAAATTCTCAGGACCAGAACTTGTAGTTACATGACCTCACAATGGGGTTGTGGCTCATAGTTTAGGAAACTGTGCTCTTATGGACTTGATTATTCCTAGAGCACAATCCTACCACAAACATTGGGAACCAGTATTTTGCTCTCTAATCCCCACCTGCTCATTCTGAGACCCCAGCTGTCCTCCTGCCCAGATATATCCGTGTTCTACCTAGTGCACTAAATCTGAAGTGGATTTCCGTGTTCAGTGTCTCTGGCATGAGCTGCCTCTCCTGCTTGGAGGTCTCTAGACTTTCACATTTGTCAGTTCTTTTCATCAATTGATTTTCACAAAGGCTACCGTTTTGCAACCACAGTTCTCAAGTCAGCACTCTGTAGTATACATATCACTAAGGCTCCTTCTTGTTTGTTTCCTGGCCTGCAATTCTTTGTTTTTCTCACTAGCAAGTAAGTCCCAGCTAAGTCACACTATTGTTCATTATACTGGAATTCTCAATTTCCAGAATAATTGTGTTCCTAGGATAATATTTGATTGAAAGAATTGAAAAGATTATGACGGTTGCTCTCAGACTTTGAATAAACCTTATCAGTTCATCTCTCAAAATATTTGGTAAGAGCAGCCATCAGCAAAAAATCTCTGATCCTGGTAACTGTATAGCTTGGGAGGGCAAATTGCTAATCCTCCAACTAACTGGATTCCTAAGCCCAGAGATGGCCTTCCTGGAAAAGCTCATCATATAGGTAATAAATATTGAGTGAAGATTTGCTCCAGGTTCACAGTTTTATGCTCATTGCATCCATGCCAAAATGTTGCGATAGGAAACTTGGGCATCTTTTGATAGACTGATACTCTATGGTGATAGTTAACTTGGTCAAGGCTGTATGTTCAAGGGCACCATGGACCTAGGATTGGAGCTGAAGGCTATCAGGACCACCAGTCACCATCTACTGCTCCTCTGTTCAGAAAGCTATACTTGAAAGCTTGTCATTTTCTAAATGGCATCGAAGAGATAAATCTACATGTGAAGGACAGCCACAGTATGTCTGAAAAGCTGGTGTTTAGATCTTTGGTACAAATTAAAGGATAATGTAAGACAACCCTCTATTTCACTGTTTCTTTCATAAAAAAAAGCTATTTTATTTTAGGGGTTGGAAAGACCTTCCTCAGAGAGAGCCTAATTATAGGGGCAGTGTATTCAAAATTCAAGAACGACTGATTTGTGCTTTTTAAACAGTAAAAGGAGCCTGAAACATATTAAATTTTTATGAGGTGTGTTGCTGACTAAAATTTTTTTGAGCAAATAATCATACAAAAAAAGAGTAGACCACATACTTAAAATTAAAACCTCCAAATAAGAAAAATATTTATTAAATAAACTTACACCAAGCCACAGTGACCTTTCAAATGGGCTTTTTAAGTCAACCCAACCCGAAGAGTAATTTTAATCAAATTAATGGTTCATTATCAGAAGATGACCATCAGAGATGTGGCTATTATGTAGTGATTAGGTCTGGTAGACCAAATATGTCAGTAGCCAAGGGTGTTTGGGAAACCAAGCAACCTCTGTGGCCTGTAGTGTCCCCATATTTACAATGGAGATGGTAGAATATCCCCATTGCCTCTTATAGTGCTTATGAAAATCAAGACTAATGGATGTAGGGGAATATTTACACATGTGAGACTTATGTATGATATTGATGATACTAGTTTTTCAAGAATATTAAAGAGATTTATTTACAAAGCCCAAGAAGTGAAAGGTTTTATTCTGAAAGATGATTCTCTCGCCGTTTCTTTTCTCCCGTTCATCAGGAATTTCAAGCTTTCGCCTACGAGCACATGGCACTTACAGCTCTCTTGGTCTGTGTCACAGAGCTCGTTTCTCCCTTTGGGCTTTGCTGTTCACTAGATTTATTAAAATCCTGCTTGTCTTCAGTTCCTCTTGCTTCCAGGTCTTCTGATATCTACACATTCCTCATCTGCTCAAAAAAGAAAAAAAAAATACTGTGGGTTGCCTCTGGCCAGACAAAGTGTGTGTTTTAGCTTTGCAGGTCCGAATCATTCTGTCTCCCATGGTTTTGGCTAGTGGCTCTGTCACATATCCTCTGTTTACCTATTATGGTTCCCCATTTTCTATAGACTGAAAGGTGTTAGGAGGTAGAATCTTGGAGAATGATGAGATTATGATAGTGAACATATATAATGAATGAATTGTTAATTATTAATTAATAATTAATGAAGTTAATTCTTCTCTCAAGGATGTGCTTTTCCCTCCTAGCTTGCGAAGACTCCCAGGAAGAGGATCATCTGTGAGACTGAAAAAGTCTCCCAGGAGACACTGAGTCTCTTTGATGTGGCACTACTTCCAGAACCATGGGCAATAATGTGTTGTCTACAGACTGCCTTCTATGGGATTTTCTCACAGTGGCCTAAGTGAACTGAATTTACCTTTTAGCCTTGGCACGGGCAGCACTCCTCCTGGGATGAACCCTCATCTCTCACATCCTCTTCTCAGCATGAAAAGTTCAGCCTGACACTTCACATCTTCACAACAGTTCTTGGTTTGTCTACTCTGACTTAGGTATGCCTCTGTGATTTCTGAATTATTTTCTTGTTCTGTATTTTAAAACTGTCTGCTAATTAAGGATATGATAAGTGGAACAGAATGCTCCTGATCCTCACCTTATTCTTAGATAAGGATTCCCCTAAGCCACTGAGAGGAGATAGTTATCACCTTAGAAGTCCTCTCTTGGGCTGGAGAGATGGTTCAACATTTAAGAGCACTGACTGCTCTTATAGAAGTCCTGAGTTCCATTTCCAGCAACCATATATGGTGGCTCACAACCACTGTAATGGGATCTGATGCCCTCTTCTGGTGTGTCTGAAAAGAGAAACAGTGTACTCACATAAAATAAAGAAATCTTTAAAAAGTCCTCTCTTGAATACTATGAAGTTTATAACTCCCTTTCATGAACAAATGTATATTTTATTTTCTTGTTTTAATCACTGTAACCTTTCCTTCATCTTCTCTCTCCCTCCCTCCCTCCCTCCCTCCCTCCCTCCTTCCCTCATTCCCTCCCTCCCTCATTCCCTCCCTCCCTCATTCCCTCCCTCCCTCATTCCCTCCCTCCCTTCATCCCTCTTTCTGCCCTTCCCTCTCCTCTCCTTCCCTTCTCCTTCTCTCCCTCCCTTCTTCTCGTGGTGCTGGGGATTTAACCTTTGGTTTTGTATATGCTATGCAAGTGCTCTATCATTGAGTTATTCAAATGATAAATTCTCCATTCTCAAATTCTCCATTTTTCTTTTTAGACTCATTTATTCTGAATTCATTTAACCAAAAGCCATACTTCTCTTTTGGGAGCCAACCTCCTTCCAATATCACCGAGTCCCTATTCCGGCTGCCCTCCATGACTTCCCTGATTTCCATGCTAGTCTCTCTGGACTCCCACAGCTGCTCAAGGCTACTGGAGCACAGCAGGCACACTTGGCAGCTCAAGGTCATTCACCCCCCAAGTCTGAAGAGATGCCTCATGGGTAGATGGTGATCAGTGCTCTGCTAAGGACTCAAGATTGCTTCTAAAGTCTTCCCAAATTTTCTGTGAACAGAACTGCCCTCTCTGTCAAGCTTTTCTGAGTACTCAGTCTGCTTTGGTCTCTCTAGACCCTGCACACCATCACTCTCTTGAGTCCAAGAGCATGTTGACTCCCTGTTCCTTTTTGCCTGTTGCCTCACACTAGAAACTCTTCAGGAAGTAAACTGTGGCTTGAAATCCACCGTATCTCGTTGTGTTGTTCAAAGTTTCAGTCGTTTAAGGTGAAAAGGGTAATGCTGGCCCTTGTTCCTCCACCTTGGCTGGAAGCAAACTTTTCAGCAATTTTAAATTCTTTTTCTGGCTCTAGTATTTCTATGGAGATAACACTTAATGTCTGACACACTGCCTGTGCTTCCTGCCTGTTCTTGTACTGTCTGTTTTTGCTCCATCAGAATATAATTCTATGAGTGATGTTTTTCTCCACATGTAAATTTTTTGGATTCATATAGGGACTGACACATAGTAGGCAGTAGGCATCTGTCAATTATTTATTAAATGAACGATTGCAGAGGAAGCTGATGTCAGGAAGAATTTTCCTACATCCATGAGTCTGTGGTTCCACTTCAACCTGAACTCACCAGTGTGAACAGAGCCTGTGACTCTGGACTGGATACTCAGCCAGTGGCAAGGGTCTGTCACCTCTTCAGTCAACACCCTGCTTTGTGGAACATGCTTTCGCTCCTCTGGCCATCTCTCATAAAGTGCTTTGCTTACCCAACACTCCTTAGCTGGATCACAACTCTGAGAGGCATGGATGGAAGGTTTTAGGTTTCTTTTAAAAATATAATCATTTTACAGCCATGCATGTATGTGTATGTGTTTCGTCTCTACACCCAACTCTGAGCAGCTGCTACTTAACCCTCATCTCCTTCTTTGTATAAAACTTGAATGTGAAAGGCCCTTTTAGCTCACAAGGGTGGAAGTTCAGGTGGGAATGAATCCAAGGGAAACTTTGGACTTACTCAGTAGGGGTGGGCCAGCTAAATAACAGCACCCTTTCCCACAGACTTCCCCTTGTCATAGCTCTGTGCAAGGATTTCCCATCTGTCAGCTGGTCCCTCCAGCAGTCACTCACTTGAGGAACAGAATGCATGTGTGTGCATGCATGCGTGTGTGCGTGAATGCGTGTGTGCTCGAATGTGGTTATTAAATTATAATGCGGCTTATGGAGCAGTTTTCCTCACTTTGTTTTCTAGATGAGTTTCTCTTTGGTCTCAGGACCTTCTTGCTGAGTGTCTCTCTCTTCTTAGGCTTAGGCCCCTCCTTGTCTCTTAGGTCTTATCTCACATGTTTGCTCATTGGTGATAAATTTTCTGTCCAGGTTGCTAAGCTGTTCCTTTCTTGTTCCCAATTCTTTGCTTATGGGAAAACCCTGGGATCTTTATAGCTGCTGTGTTTAGAAAACAGAACCTGGCTGTTTGCTTTTGGAACGAGAGGTGGAACTGTCAGCTCCCTCAACCCCATGACTGCATGCTCCCACCTTGATGATAATGGACTGAACCTCTGAACCTGTAAGCCAGCCCCAATTAAATATTGTCCTTATAAGACAAAACAACAACAACAACAACAACAACAGAACCAGAGTTTGTTAATGTCTTCTCCCGAAGAATACAGAGCAAGAGTAAGAGTACAGGGAGGGCGCAGAGTCCATGTGGAATTGCATAATTATGTGTTGCTGGGGTAAAAGTTGCAAAGATAAAGTGTAGATTCAAACAAGAGGTCTCCATTTCTCCACAGTAAGAACTGATCTTTAGCCCAAAGGTGGAAGGTAGTTTGGGTGTCTGGAAGAACTTAAACAAGAGAAGACAGGCTTGTGTATCAAGAAGGCCAAGCTGGATTTATTAGAAGTGAATAAGTTGTACTGCAGATGAACCTGTTTGGACACTTCATATAATCAAGGATGATTATATTTCAGTATATATCTAATGAAAACCTCAAGTGAGGTCAGTGACAGTGGGTTAAAGGGTTGCTTAAAACCTGTCATAATAAGGAATTCTTGATGGAAAATTATTAGGAAATTAGGATGGAAATGAGTAAAAGTAGCAATAAAAATAAGACAAGAGTCAAGCAGAGAAAAGAATACTGAGATAAAATAATGCTAGGTTGGGCATCAGGGAAAATGACAGAATAAGGACATGGGACTTTTATTTCTTCTACTGTTTTTTTTTGTTTTTTTTTTTNTTTTTGTTTTTTTTTGTTTTTTTTTTTTTTGTTTTTTGTTTTTTTTACAAGAATCGTAATACTGTGTGTCAGAATCAACTCTTTCAAAGCTGTAGAAATTAACCAAAGGCTTGGAAAAATACGGGCAGCATCCTTTTTTAATGAAAGAATGCTCAGAAGAAAAGTTGTTATAAATAGTCTACTTTTAATTTTTCTAATTCTCATTCCCTCATTTTCATAATAACCTTGAAAATCCATCCTATATATTATTACATCCTATAATCATGATGCGAACCAGAGGCCTGGAAGGTTCTAGAAAGAGCAGAACAAGTTTAGAACTCATTCAAAGTCCTCTCTCCAGTAGCTTATCATTTGACCTGTCTGTTGATTTTCTAGGAGACTCTGTCCTTGGATTGTCTGATTTAATAAATCAGAGATCACTGATTTTTTCCTTGGTATATTTACTGAACATAAGTAATCAGGGAAGTAGTTCAATGCATTGCTGCTGTGGGTAGTAGACAACAGCTGATGACCACTTAACATTGAAAGCTAGGGGAGAGCTTGTTCAAAAGAGACTCAGAAGAGCGAAGAAGATGTTCTGAGACTCCAAAGGGCTGCAGGCATGTTTAAGGTTGTTAAGACATGAGAGACTGATTTAGACCATCACTAACAACTGAAATGAAGGGATCTACTAGGGGTAATGATTAAAGATAGAACAAACTGCTAATTCTTTAACTGATGCAACTGATGGGAACAAATGCAGAGTCCCACAGCCAAATCTTAGGCAGAGCTCAGGGAACTCCACAGAAGAGGAGGATGAAGGACTGCAGGAGCCAGAGGGGTTGAGGACACCACAAGAATATGGCCCACAGAATCAACTAAGCAGAGCTCCACAGGGGCTCACTAAGACTGACATGACAACCAGGGAGCCCAAATGGGTCTGACCTAGGTTCTCTGCATATATGTTATGGTTGGGTAGCTTGTTCTTGTTGGTCTCTGAAGAATGGTAGTGGGGCCTGTATTTGATTCTTTTGCCTGATTTTGGGACCTCTTTTCTCAGACTGGGGTGCCTTATCCAGCCTTAATAACTTGTGCTTAGTCTTATTGTAACTTGTTAGGCCATGTTTGGTTAACATCCTTTGGGAGGTCAGCTCTTTTCTGAAGGAAAATGGAGGAGGAGTGGATCTGGGGAAGTGGGGATGTGGGCAGGGGAGAAGAATTCGGAGGAGTGGAGGGGGAGAAAACTGTGATAGAGATTTATTGTATGAAAGCAGAAAAAAAAGCCAAAAATACAAAGCAACTTGTGAAAGATGGAGACGTATTAATTCTGGGAATTAATGAACTCTCAGTCAAGATATTAGATGAGTAATTAATTAACAAAGTGGGTTGCTTTTTTTTAAAAAAAATACATGATAAAGGATGAAGGCTTTAAATACTTAGTTTATAAAAGCCAGTGACTGTACTACAGCAGCGAGGGCAAATAGAAAACCTGGACAGGGGCAGATAATAATCTTACAATAATCATTTTTGATAAAACTCATGAGACATGGAAATAAAAAAGAAGGGAGAAGTCTTAGGGGAAAATATAGTCATTAAAAAACACCTATCAGGAAATAAGAACACTGGACTTATTGAGTCAACAACATTTAATTACTTTCAGAAATTTAGTAGAACAAGGATGAAGAAATGAAGGAAAAAATGAAACAAGATGAAGATACAAATAAGACATAACTATAGAAATAAACTAAGTCGAAATCCTGGGGTTGAAAATCACAATTGAAGTGAGCCCTTCACAGTCAAGTTGTTGATCATTGGTATTTAAACTTGAGGATGAATAGTTGACATTATGTAGTAGAAGGAAGAGAAGAACCAAGTTTAAAAAAGTTCTGTGAGACCTGGGGAACAGCATCAAGCATGTCTACATCCAAATACTAACAATATCCAAAGAGGAAGGAGACAGAGTGGGACCTGAGCAAGGGAGGGAAAAGGAAAGAATATTGGAAGAAATGATGGCTGAAAAACTTCCTATGATAAAATTAACATTACCATCAATGAAGTACAATACATTGTAAGTGGAAGGAATTAACGTTTTAACTGGACACATCACAATAAAAGTCAATCTGCAAAAAAATCATGAACAAAGAGAAGGGTCATGAACAAGGACATCTTAGTAAGTGAAAAGAGTTCCCATAGAAAATGTGGTAAGATAGAAAACAGTTGCAAGACTTTGAAACTACTAAAAACAAACAAACAACAAGCAAAAAGCTCAACCAGATACAAATGAGAACTCTATATCCAGCATAAGTGTTCATCAAAATTGAAGGTTAAATGAGCACATTACAAGTTTAAAAAGTCCAATAGATTTATTGTAAAACAAACACTAAAGAAAGCCTTTCCATCAAAATAGACTACTGTCTATACAAAGAAATAAATGTAACTACATAGGTAAATATGAGGCAATCTTAATGTGGTTTTAAGTATTTGTAAGTATATTTTGCTCTGACTAAAAAGAAGGCACAAACTAAAAGTTCTAAATCTGTATTGATTCTCATTTAATATCCAGAGAAAATTTATGACAATAACAGTACAAGAGAGACGGGAAACGGTTTTGTATATTAATGAATAATGATATTAATCTGAGCTGGAGAGTTATAAATTGATATGTATATTTACATAGAGAAATGCTAATAAATAACTGAAAAAATAGTAAAAGAAATAAGATTTACTAGCACACTAAAATACCTATTAAACACAAAATAATAGTTATTTGAAATACAAAACACATGGAAATAAAATTGTTAGATATAAATTATATTTAACATACTCACTTCAGTTGTGATTTTCAATCCTAGGATTTCTACTTAGTTCATTTTTATAGTTATGCCTTATTTATATCTTCATCTTGTTTCATTTTTTCCTTCATTTCTTCATCCCTGTTCTACTACATTTCTTAAAGTAGCTAAATGGTATTGAACCCCCACGGCCCCTAGAGGACTCTCCATGCAGCAGTCGCCCTAGCACACCCAGGATCTTAGGATAACTGGTAAGTGTAACACAACATCTGTTCCAAGACAACCAGGAGGGGTCTGTGCCAGCAGGAGCAGGAACACAGGAAACCTGTCTGATCAGTGGCTTGGGTTCCTTCTGGATGGCGCCAGCCCCGGGCCACCTTGGGCACAAACTCAATGGATGGTCCCATGGTCCCCAGAGGACTCTCCACGCTGCAGGTACCCTAGCACACCCAGGATCCTAGGATCACTGAGAAGAGTCGACCTCCAGAAAGGGCTTTGACCCCGGGACTCAGGTGAGAGAGCCATCTTGTATCCCGGGTCTCTCAGGGACCTGTCCTGGCAGGAGAGCACTTGGGCAACAGAAGCAACAGAACTTCTTGGATAGGGTCGTTTCTGGCCTTCATCCTCAGCCAGGAGGCAGAGCTGAGACCCAGACTTCTGGACACCTTGCCCACCAGAGGAGAGTCAGCCTCCAGGGAGGGCTCTGACCACAGGACTCAGGTGAGAGTGCCATCTTGTATCCCAGGTCCCTCAGAGACCAGACCACTCAGGAGAGTGCAAGGACTGCAGAAGCAACAGAGCTTCTTGGACAGGGTCCCTTCCGGACTTCATTCTCAGCCAGAAGACAGATCTGAGACCCAGGCCTCTGTGCATCTTCCCTGAAAGAGGAGAGCTTGCCCACAGAGAGTGCTCTGATCACTGGGACTTAGGAGAAAATTGGATTCTGAGGAGTGCTGACAGAGGCTAAGAGAATCATAGGAGGAACAAGCTCCAGCCAGAGACAGCTATAACAACCAACACCAGAGATTACCAGATGGTGAAAGGCAAACTACTAACAGAAACCAAGATCAATCGGCATCATCAGAACCCAGCACTCCCAACACAGCAAGTCCTGGATACAACACACCCGAAAAGCAAGGTTCGGATTTAAAATCATATCTCATGATGCTGGTAGAGAATTTTAAGAAGGGCATTAATAACTCACTTAAAGAAATACAGGAGAACACTGCTAAAGAGGTAGAAGTCCTTAAAGAAGAAACACAAAAATCCCTCAAAGAATTACAGGGATGGAATTAAACAAAACAGGTGGAATTACCAAACAGGTGATGGAATTAAACAAAACCAT
>NC_034602.1:34542687-34544489 GCF_900095145.1 Mus pahari | reverse complement strand
AAAGAAATTCTTCCCGACACATAATAATCAGAACAACAAATGCACTAAATAAAGATAGAATATTAAAAGCAGTAAGGGAAAAAGGTCAAGTAACATATAAAGGCAGACCTATTAAAATTACACCAGAGACTTACCAGAGACTATGAAAGTCAGAAGATCCTGGACAGATGTTATACAGACCCTAAGAAAACACAAATGTCAGCCCAGGCCATTATACTCAGCAAAACTCTCAGTTACTATAGAGAAACCAAAGTATTCCATGACAAAACCAAATTCACAAAGTATCTTTCCACGAATCCAGCCCTTCAAAGGATAATAACAGGAAAACACCAACACAAGGATGGAAATTACACCNTAGAAAAAGCAAGAAAGTAATCCTTCAAGAAATCTAAAAGAAGACAGCCACAAGAACAGGACGCCAACTCTAACAACAAAAATAATGAAAGCAACAATTACTTTTCCTTAATATCTCTTAATATCAATGGACTCAATTC
The DNA here is from genome assembly GCF_900095145.1 of Mus pahari. Lineage (NCBI taxonomy): Eukaryota > Metazoa > Chordata > Mammalia > Rodentia > Muridae > Mus > Mus pahari. Next base: position 34,543,995 of record NC_034602.1, on the reverse strand, counting down.
CCCAATAAAATGACATAGACTAACAGACTGGCTACATAAACAGGACCCAACATTTTACTGCTTACAGGAAACCCACCTCAAGGACAAAGACAGACACTACCTCAGAGTGAAAAGCTGGAAAACAATTTTCTAAGGAAATAGTCCGAAGAAACAAGCTGGAGTAGCCATTCTAATATCGAATAAAATCGACTTCCAACCCCAAGTTATCAAAAAAGACAAGGAGGGGCACTTCATACTCATCAAAGATAAAATCTTCCAAGATGAACTCTCAATTCTGTGGACATCCACATTCATTAAGGAAACTCTAGTAAAGCTCAAAGCACACATTGCACCTCACACAATAATAGTGGGAGACTTCAACACCTCACTTTCCTCATTGGACAGATGCTGGAAACAGAAACTAAAACAGAAAATAAAGAGAGACACATTGAAACTTACAGAAGTTATGAAACAAATGGATTCAACAGATATCTACAGAATATTTTATCCTAAAACAAAAGGATATACCTTCTTCTCAACACCTCTTGGTACCTTCTCCAAAACTGACCATGAATTGGTCACAAAACAGGCCTCAAAAGATAAAAAAATATTGAAGTTATCCCATGCATCCTATCAGATCACCACAGACTCAGGCTGATCTTCAATAAAAACATAAATAATAGAAAGCTAACATTCACATGGAAGCTGAACAATACTCTACTCAATGATAATTTGGTCATGGAAGAAATAAAGAGGTTAAAGACTTTTTAGAGTTTAATGAAAATGAAGCCACAACATACCCAAACTTATGGGACACAATGAAATCATTCCTAAGAGGAAAACTCGTACCTCTGAGTGTCACCAAAAAGAAACTAGAGAGAGCTTACACTAGCAGTCTGACAGCACACCTAAAAGCTCTATAACAAAAGGAAGCAAAATCACCCAAGAGGAATAGAGTGCAGGAAATAATCAAACTTAGGGCTGAAATCAACCAAGTGGAAAAAGAAAGAACTATTCAAAGAATCAACCAAACCAGGAGCAGGTTCATTGAGAAAATCAACAAGATAGATAACCTTAGACAGAGTAACTAGAGGGCACAGGGACAGTATCCTAATTAACAAAATCAGAAATGAAAAAGGAGACATAACAACAGAACCCGAGGAAATCCAAAATATCATCAGATCCTACTACAAAAGGTTATACTCAACAAAACTGGAAAACCTGGATGAAATGAAATGGACAATTCCTAGACAGATACCAACTACCAAAGTTAAATCAGGATCAGATTAACAATGCAAAGAGTCCCATTTCCCCTAAAGAAATAGAAGC
>NC_034602.1:34525303-34541929 GCF_900095145.1 Mus pahari | reverse complement strand
TCCACCAGAGAACTCCTATACCTGATAAACAGCTTCAGTGCTATTTATTAACTCAAACAAATCAGTAGCCTTCCTTTACATGAAGGATAAATGGGCTGAGAAAGAAATTAGGGAAACAACACCCTTCACAGTAGTCACAAATAATATAACATATCTTGGTGTGACTCTAAGGAAGTGAAAGATCTCTATGATAAGAACTTCAACTTGCTGAAGGAAGAAATTGAAGAAGATCTCAGAAGATGGAAAGATTTCCCATAATCACGGATTGGCAGGATTAATATAGTATAAATGGCTGTCTTGTCGAAAGCAATCTACAGATTCAATGTAATTTCCATCAAAATTCCAACTCAATTCTTCACGGAGTTAGAAAGGGTAATCGCAAATTCATCTGGAATAACAAAATACCTAGGATACTAAAAACTATTCTCAATAATAAAAAAACCTCTGGTGGAATCACCATGCCTGACCGCAAGCTGTACTACAGAGCAATTGTGATAAAAACTTCGTGGTAATGGTATAGAGAGAGACAGGTAGGTTGATGCAATAGAATTGAAAATCCAGAAATGAATCCACACACCTATGGTCACTTGATCTTTGACAAGGGAACTAAAACCATCCAGTAGAAAAAAAGACAGTATTTTCAACAAATGGTGCTGGCACAACTGGCAGTTATCATGTAGAAGAATGCAATTGATCCATTCTTATCTTCTTGTAAAAAGCTCAAGTCTAAGTGGATCAAAGAACTCCACATAAAACCAGAGACACTGAAACTTATAGAGGAGAAAGTGGGGAAAAGCCTCGAAGATAAGGGAAAAATTCATGAACAGAACAGCAGTGGCTGGTACTGTAAGATCGAGAATCAACAAATGGGACCTCATAAAATTGCAAACCTTCTGTAAGGCAAAAGACACTGTCAATGACAAAAAAGGCCACCAACAGATTGGGAAAGGATTTTTACCAATCCTAAATCTGATAGAGGACTAATTTCTAATATATACAAAGAACTCAAGAAGGTGGACTCCAGAAAATCAAATAACCTTATTAAAAAATGGGATATAGCCAGAACACTAATGGCTTGTGCTGTAAAATCAAGAATTGACAAATGGGACNTCATAAAATTGCAAAGCTTCTGTAAGGCAAAAGACACTGTCAACAAGACGAAAGGGCCACCAACAGATTGGGAAAGGGTTTTTACCAGTCCTAAATCTGATAGAGGACTAATATACAATATATACAAAGAGCTCAAGAAGCTGGACTCCAGAAATTCAAATAACCCCATTAAAAATGGGGTACAGAGCTAAACCAAGAATTCTCAACTGAGGAATACCGAATGGCTGAGAAACACCTGAAAAAATGTTTAACATCCTTAGTCATCAGGGAAATGCAAATCAAAACAACCCTGAGATTCCATCTCACACCAGTCAGAATGGCTAAGATTAAAAATTCAGGTGACAGCAGATCCTGGGGAGGATGTGGAGAAAGACGAACACTCCTCCACTGCTGGTGGGATTGCAAGCTTGTACAACCACTCTGGAAATCAGTCTGGCGGTTCCTTAGAAAATTGGACATAGTACTACCGGTGGACCCAGCAATACCTCTTCTGGGCATACACCCAGAAGATCTTCCAACTGGTAATAAGGACACATGCTCCACTATGTTCATAGCAGCCTTATTTATAGTAGCCAGAAGCTGTAAAGAACCCAGATGTCCCTCAACAGAGGAATAGAAATAGAAAATGTGGTACATTTACACAATGGAATACTACTCAGCTATTAAAAACAATGTTTATGAAATTCTTAGGCAAAAGGATGGATCCGGAGGATATCATCCTGAATGAGGTAACCCAATCACAAAAGAACACACATGATATGCACTTACTGATATGTGGATATTAGCCCAGAAACTTTAAATACCCAAGATACAATTTGCAAAACACATGAAACTCAAGAAGAACGAAAACCAAAGTGTGAACACTTTGCTCCTTCTTAAAAGCGGGAACAAAACACCCACGGAAGGAGTTACAGAGACATAGTTTAGAGCTGAGATGGAAGGAAGGACCATCCAGAGACTGCTCCACCTGGGGATCCATCCCATAAACATCCACCAAACCCAGACACTATTGCATATGCCAGCAAGATTTTGCTGACAGAACCCCGATATAGCTGTCTCATGTACGGCTATGCTAGTTCCTCGCAAATACAGAAGTGGATGCTTAAAGTCATCTATTGGATGGAACACAGGGCCCCCAATGAAGGAGCTAGAGAAAGTACCCAAGGAGCTAAAGGTCTGCAACCCTATAGGAGGAACAACAATATGATCTAACTAGTATCCCCCCAGAGCTTGTGTTAGACGATGGCCTAGTAAGCCATCAATGGGAGGAGAGGCCCTTGGTCTTGGGAAGATTATATGCCCCAGTTCAGGGGAATACCAGGGTCAGGAAGAGGGAGTGGGTGGGTTGCGGAGCATGGCAGGGGGAGTGTATAGGGCACTTTCCGGATAACATTTGATATGTAAATGAAGAAAATATCTAATAAAAATGGTGTTGACCCAATAAATGTAAATTATATTTAACATTTATCCTAACAGTGATAAAAAGGCAAGAACTGACATAATGCACTGGGCCTTAAAAGGCTGGAATGCCATGACATTGGCATAACTGGACATAGATGCAATTGAACTGTATGGTATTTGCAAGAGATGTGCATAAGTCTAAAATGCAAGGACTGAAGAGCTGTACCATACAAATAATAAAAGAGTGAAGTGGTTATGCTAAAGAAAAGATTATCTGGTGAAATTGACTTTAAAGGTAGGATTGTTATTAAATATTATACATTATTAAATACAATTTATAATATAATAAATCTATAATATATTTAAACACACATTTCTCAAGGAGTTATTTCTCTCTAGTGAAAAAGTTCAAAAGTTCTAGGTTTTTGAAGTATATAGTATCTTATTGTTATCTATTGCCATCCTTCCATGCAATGTCATGAATGAACTTCCTATCTATCCCTATACAGATGTAAACTTAATAGGTATTGATCAGCTTCACTTTTTCACTTCTCTTCTTGCATTCTCACCAGACTCTCAATGCTGAACTGTGGGATCAACTTTCTTAGGCTCCAACTATAAAAGAGATCATATAATATTCATGCTGCATCTGGCTTATTTCACATAAAATAATGATCCAGTCCTATCCGTGTTACTACACTTGGCAAGATTTTTTCCCCCCTTCTTCTTGGTTGAAAGTGCTTCATTGCATATCTGTACTGAATCCTCTTTGTCTGTTCATCAGTGGATGGGAATATGGGGTTATTCTGCTTCCTAGTTATTGTGACAAATACATTATAAAGGAAATACAGCATAAAAAAGGTAGTGCACTTGTGTTTTTAGACTTTCTAACTTCATTTCTTTTGGATATGTACACAGAATTAGGATTGTTACTAAATTTATGAGAAATCTCCACACTATTTTGCATAATAGCTGTGCTAATTAATATGTCCAGTATTATAGTTAGCTTCACCTTTCATCTTGATACAAATTAGAGTCAGCTGGAATGAGGGACCCTCAACTCAAGAATCACCATGATGCTAGTGGGCTGCGGGCATGTTTGTGAGGCGTTTTCCTACTTGCTAACTAATGTTGAAGGACCCACACCACTATGGACTGTGCTATCCCTGGCCAGGTCAGCCTAAGCATGCAGGAAAGACAACTGAGAAATCCAGAAGGAGCGAGTCAGTAAAGAGAATCCCTTCATGGTTCCTGCCTCCATGATCTTACCCATCTTCCCTCAGAGATAACCTGTGATCTGAAAGGGTAAGATGAAATCGACCCTTTTCTTCCCCAGGATGCTTTTGGTCATATCGCAGCAACAGAGAAAAGAAGTTGGAACAGTCACCAACATTGTACAAGGATCCCCTTTTCTTTTTTAAAAAACATTTCTTTATTTTATTTATATGAGTATACTATAGCTGTCTCCAGACACACCAGAAGAGGGCGTTAGATCTCATAACAGATGGTAGTGTGCCACCATGTGGTTGCTGGGCATTGAACTCAGGACCTTTGGAAGAGCAGTCAATGCTCTTAACTGTTGAGCCATCTCTCCAGTGCCCCCCTTTTGTTACAATGTTTCAGTTAGTTTTTCTGGTATTAGGCATTTGGTAGCATTGAATTGTGTAAGGCATTTTCTTGGAGGTTATGGATCTTGGATCTTGAGCAACTTTTTATATATCTGTTAGACTTCTTTTGGAACATGTATATTTGGAACTATTCCTTATTAATTTTTTCATTAATTAATTAACTAATTAATTCTCTTTACATCATGACTGAAGACCCGACCCTCTTCTCCTCCCAGTCCCACCCTTACAAATTCTTCCCCCTTTACCTCCTCCCCTTCTCCTCAGAGAAGGAGAAGCCCCCACTTGGGTACCACCACATCTTGGGGCATAAACTTGCAGCAGATTCAAGGGCACTAAGGCCCATCCAGGTAGTGCAGTTAAGGGAAGGGGATCCAATGGCAGGCAACAGAGTCAGAAATAGTTCTGGCTTAAATTGTTAGGAGACCCACATGAACACCAAACTGGATACTTGCTACAAATGTGTAGGGGGCCTAGGTCCAGCCCCTCCATGGTTTTCTGGTTGGTGGTTTAGTCTCTGTGAGCCCTCATAGGCCCAGGTTAGTTAATTCTGTAGGTCTTCTTGTGGTGTCCTTGATTCTTCCAGCTTCTTCCATCGTATCCCTAACTCTTCCATAAGACTCTGGGAGCTCTGCCTGATGTTTGCCTGTGGGCCTCTGCATCTGTTTCCATCTTCTGCTGGTTGATCTCAGGAGGCAGTTATGTTAGACTCTGTCTGCAAGCATAGCTGAGTATCAACAGTGTCAGGATTTAGCTCTCTCCCATGGGATGAATCTCAACTTGGGCCAGCCATTGGTTGGCCATTCCCTCAATCTCTGCTCCCTCTTTTATCTTATGCACCTTGTAAGGTAGAAAATTTTTGAGTTGAAGGTTTTGTGGGTGGGTTGATAACTCCCTTTCTCCACTCAAAGTCCTGCCTGGCTACAGGAGGTGGCCACTTCAGTTTCCATATCCCCAGCTGCTAGGAGTCTCAGCTAGGGTCACCTCCATAAACCCCACAGAGCCTCCCCTGTCTCAGGTCTCCCACTAGTCCCAGAGATTATTGCCCATTCTTTAATTGAATTACTCATTTGCTACTGAGTTGTTGGAGTTCCTATATATTCTGGACATCAAGTCCTTGCCAAATGTACAGTGTGCAGGCATTTTCTCCTCTTTGGTGGGCTGTCTCTGCTTTTTTGTTGATTGTAATGATGGAAACTCTTTATCCCAGTGCCTTTGGGGTAAGGAGTTAATATCCAGCATTTGGCAGATTAAACGTTCTTCGAAAGGACCCAAGCTCGTTAGACTGGGATTTAGAACTCTGTCCATGGGAAATCATTCATTTAATTTAGGCAAATTATTTTCCGGAAAGTTATTGCATGAGATTGGCTATATTGAAAAAGAAATCCCAATGTCTCAACAGCTCCCTGTAGACTCATTTCTCAGGGTTAATGTGTTCCATGGAGCAGAAGCATAATATGGTAAAGCAGGGAAACTTTTGACCACTCCACACAGGGTGTTTATTAACATTACACAGGAAATTCAAGTCACCCTGTTTCCAGCCAATGGGGCTAATCCATTTGTACATTGACACCCCCATCTGACCATTCTACATTATTTTCAAATATAAAACTGGCCTGTTATAGCTATAATAAAGAATCTTGTAGGAAAGCACATGGTAAAGCTGAAAACAGGACCTTGCAGCCAGAAAGGAAGTGGCAGATAACAATGGAGGTTGCTATGGGGCTGAAAGAGGATCAACCTAGTGTAAATGAGGGAAAAGAGGAAGAATCCAGAGTAGACCAGAGCACTGAGCCTGGCCTTGCTGTGCTAGGAAGGAAAAAAACCTAAAAGCTGATTGTTTTTATCCAGATGCAAGCTCAGGTGCCATAGTAGCTTGATTTGATTTAGAACACTCTATCATTACAAGGTCCTGGAGTAAAGGTCATTGTAGGCATTGTCTTGTAGAAACCTTGGAGCTGGTTGTACAGAGCTGTCTATTTTGTTTGGAGGCAGTGGGCAAAGCCATGTGGATGATGACTTCAGAAGGACTTCTGAGGCTGGCTCTCTGCTTCCTTTGCCTTCCTCTGCTTCACCCTGCCTCCTCTATTCTGAACTGAATAACCATGGTTCCAGGAGCTAGGGCTCCTTCTCTAGCACAGACCCTACTCCTACTGCTTGGTGAAGCTAAGCAGTAAGAAGCACAGGGTGCAGTACATTTTTTCTCTCTCCTGGAAGAAGGAGCAGGTGTCCCTTCCAATGCCCTTTCATGCCTGACTGCATAGGAGCAAGGAGAAGACGAAAGGTGATGGAGTAAGATTTACGGTGATGTATTAGGTGTGGCTCACTGGCTGCGACTCACTCTTTCAGAGGGGTTAGAAGCTGTTGTAAGCTGTGTTTCCAGGTACAACGTACATGTGTGAGAAGCAGCCTCCCATTGGGAAACTTTCCAGAGTCTAATAAAGCCAAGCTTTGCTCTCCCTGACATTGGCTCAGTGACAGGTAAGCCCCACCACTCTCCCACCTTATAAACACTGAGATGGGCTGTGAGTAAGGACTATAGAGGCTCTATGCAGAGGCTTAAGCCAGCAAGTGGGCAGAAAAATGTCAAAACCACTAATCTAATTTTTTGATGGCCTTCGTGGGACTGTGTAGGAAAAAACTATGCCTTTCACTGAAAAAATTGCTCCGGCCCCTTCATCTAAAATCCCCCAAGGTGAAGGACTCACACAATGTGTATGCAGTCCTTTGGGCAGATGTAGGCAGAGGGAAGAAGGGAAGAAAGTTTAGATGAACTTGGGAGAGAGACTTGCCTTCCCACACCTCCTCCCATACCTCCTCCTCCCTCCCTCTCTTCTGTCTTTTGCCCTGTGCTTGCAAGTCTCTGGCCTCATTTTTTTCTCAGACATATGAATGGTTAGCAAAGGCCAGAGGCAGTCCTGTCAATAGATCACTAATTAAGTGTGCGGGTTTCAAGGTCACCTCTTCTCTGGAGATTAATTTCAAACAAGCGAGGACTTGTGGTAGGTGATCTCTAAGCTGGTCTCTAAAATTCTTGCTCGTTGCTACCCCCCCTGACCTAACCTAACACACAGTGGGAACCACAACAATGTCCTTTTGAGAAATGAACAAAAACCTGGAGCAGGGTGCCAGTGGGCCGCCCTAGGAAAGGTGTATGTTATGCCCATCTCAGAGCTTCAGGCAGCCTCGCTGATGGTTGTTTGTAGTGTTACAGTGTCTTTGTGTGCTTGGTGGCGGGAGTTATCCTCCTCTTAGTGTGACCGGGAGGGAGAAGGTAGGAGAGGACTTTAGCTCTGACTCAGAGTCAAACACTCTGAAATCAGATCTCTGCTGAGTGTGGCATTATCCCTGAGTGTCTGTCCTGCAGAGTTGGGTCCCTGGCCATCTGCAACACCACTTAGGTAGCTTTCTTTCTTTCTTTCTTTCTTTCTTTCTTTCTTTCTTTCTTTCTTTCTTTCTTTCTTTCTTTCTTTCTTTCTTTCTTTCTTTCTTTCTTTCTTTCTTTCTTTCTTTCTTTCTTTCTTTTTTTTCTTCTTTCTTTCTTTCCCCCTTGAAACATTTGGTAGAACGTTTCAGACTGTGCTGGAGGGAGGAGGGGGAATGTTTGAACCAGATGTTCAGGGGCCACCGCTGATGCAGTGAGGAGTCAGTTTTAAGTGATTATCCATGTGAACATTCTGGGAGTACTCACCTTTCTGGGCTGGGGAACCCGGGTTTGGTTAGCCATGTGTTAGCTTGAGAAACAGGAACTGCCAAGCCATATGTATGGACAGACATGGTCTGGGAGAACATGTCCAGCAAAAGTTTCTTGAATCCAGGGCAAACATCTGCATGGATTACCCAGACAAATGGATCTGAGGTGATTTTTAAAGCAACCTGAAGCTAGGGTTCTGCACAGAAACCACCTTTTGGGACACTTGATGGAGTCAGAAGTGACCTGAAGAGACCACCCACTCATTGTAGGTGCTGGGTAGGCCAACAGAAGGGATGGGTCAGGTGATGGTAGAAGGCTATCGGCCTTGCAGCTTTCAACTCTATCAAGCTTTGGCTTTATGGTCAAGCACAAGCTGTGCCTAAGACAGCTGGAGGAGAGGGACTGAGCTTTCTAAATGAGCCTCATGGAATGATGATGGGTTCAGAGTAGAAATTATGTTGAATTCTAAGAAAAAAATTGCACATTTCTTATAAGCATGGGCATTTGCAGTTTTGACAAAAACGAATAAAACCACATTCAGCCGGAGTTTCACTGGGGTGTGGCAGGGACATAAAAGACAAAATGGAAGATTCTCTTAAGGGAAGCAGGAATGATTGGACAGAGCACAGGGTCCCCAATGAAGGAGCTAGAGAAAGTACCCAAGGAGCTGAAGGGGTTTGCAGCCCCATAGGAGGAACATCAATATAAACTAACCAGTACCCCCAGAGTTCCCTGGGACTAAACCACCAACCAAAGAAAACACATGGTGGGACTCACGGCTCTAGCTATATATGTAGCAGAGGATGGCCTAGTTGGTCATCAATGGGAGGAGAGGCCCTTGGTTCTGTGAAGGTTCTATGCCCTAGTATAGGGGAATGCCAGGGCCAGGAAACAGGTGTGAGTAAGTTGGGGAGCAGGGGGAGGGGGAAGGGGATAGGAGGTTTTCAGAGGGGAAACTAGGAAAGGGGATAACATTTGAAATGTAAATAAAGAAAATATCTAATAAAAAGAAAAGTCTAATTTCACATATTCATTAAAAAAATAAAAGGAAGCAGGAATGAATTCACAAACTAGGCAAAGATCAGAACTGGCACCTACCTTGAGTTCAATTGCCAACTCTAGCTGATGAATCTGCCCTTTGTGCATTTATCTTGAACCTCAATGGTGTATGTATATAGAGAGGCTGACTTGAAGCCTACAGGGCTGGGTTTTAGTGTCCATGAGGGGAAATGTACAGGTTTATCCCACTGCTTCCCAGTTTACTCCCTACAGGAGGCATGGGGAAGGGAGGGAGGTGTTCACCCTGAGGTGTGGACTCTATGTATGTGTCTGCTATTATGCTGAGTTACATACTAGCCTTCTATTTCATCTTGTTAAATTGTGTGTGTTGTGGTATGTATGTATGTATGTATGTATGTATGTATGTATGTATGTATGTATGTATGTATGTGGTGTGTGTGTGTGTGTGTGTGTATACAGGTGAATACAGGTGTATGCATAATAGTGTACACATGGATGTGGAGGTAGAGGGTAGGAGTTGATGTTGGTAATCTTTCCTTGACCACTTTCCATCTTTCCTTTTTTTTTCTTTTGAGTCAGGACCTCTCACTCTCTGAATCTCATTGATTGAGTTACCTAGTGAACTTCAGGGATCCGCCTTTCTCCATACTCTCCTGTGCCGGGGTTAAAGGAGCTCGGGGTTAAAGGAGCTAGCTGCCAAGCTTGTTTTTATTTCTTATGTGAGTGCTGGAGATCCGAATTCAGGTCCTTATGATTATGTGACAGGCACTTTATCAACTGAATCATCTCTCTGGCTCTCATATTAACACTCAAAATCCTCGTAACGATCTGACTACAAAAACACCGTTACTGACAAAATCAAATATGGGAGGAAAATGAGACACAGAAGGACGGATAACCATGGAACAATTCCTTTGAACCAAACCCTAGGAGAAACACAGTGTGGATTCATGCATCTCAAAATAATCACAAGAAGTTGTTAAGAAAGGCTTTCCTTAAGGAAAAATAAGGCACAAGAAAGATTGTATATTCTGTTGTTTGAAGTCACATTTAACACTGTTAGAAGCCATAGATCCTGCCAATTTGTTGTAGATGGTAAAAGGTACTTATTTGGCTTGCACAGTGAACGTAGGGTTTCTCATAGGGCAGTTAGTCTTCCTTCCTGCCGGATACGGTGTGATCACTTGAGTCTCTAAGGCAGAGCACATTCTCCAGTTGGTGTTGGACATGACCTAGCACAGTTGGAGACTGTCTATAGATTCCTAAGTATTTCCCTTGTAAAGACCCACCCTCTTCTCATGTAAAGCTATGGATTTAATGCAGTAGGACTTGATCACTTTTGTACATAATCCAGTCCTAATATTTTAATGGATAAAAAAACACCTCAAATGCATTTTTTTTTTTTTAAAAAAAAACCTAACCTGTTGATTTCCTACTTAGTAAGTTAAATTGGTTTTGACAGCTGTGTACTGTATAATTGTGTTGGCTTTTAGCTCCTTGAAAATGAGCTGTTGTTATTGCTTCCTTTAGCACTGAAGCAGTCGTGTAAACAGGTTGTTTAAAATCTCACACAGCCGATAAGCAGGATCACCAATGATACTCTTATGCAAAAGGAAACGTTAAAAACAAACAAACAAACAAACAAACAACAAAACCCACACCCAACATTGATCTGTGTGAACCTCGATTAAAACATCGTAGGGCCTGGGGAGGAATACTTCCTGGAAAATCCGGAGAGGCCCTAGAAATCGTTCACAAGGCACAAAGGCTGTGTGAGGTGGTGAAAAGCACACAGGGCATGCACACATGCATCTGAGGTTTGTGCCAGGAGGCTACTTCCTGGTGGCTGTTTTCTTGCTCACTTCGGGCTCAATTAGTAGGCTCAGTTATGGTTAAAGAGGCTGCGCAGAAAGCACAGTAGAATACTATCGAAGGACTCAGTTACCCACTGCAGAAGGACGTGGCAGCTCATTCCTTGCAGAGTAACACTCAACAGTTGCTGTAGAAGGGACTTCCTCCTCCTGCGAGGAAAACATACATGGAGAGAAACTGTGTTTCTCTGGGATCTGGCTGGCCCATGGGAGGGTTGTGTGATCTGCTACTTCAGCCATGGGTCACACAACTCACCGCCAGGCGAGGTCAGATGTCCCTGTACTTAAAGAGCCTTTGAACTTCCTAGGCTTCTCTGTAGTCTTCAAGCCAGGATCCCTGGGTGATATTTGAGATATCTTTCTTTCCCTCTTGAATCCCTGAAATTATTCCAGAAGGTAAAGAAAGGTCACCATGGGGAGCTTGAGAAATGGGTCAGCGGTCAAGAGCACTGCTTCCTCCTATAGGGATCCTGGGTTCAGTTTCTAGCATTCTCCCGATGGTTCACATTCATCTATAACTCCCTCCTCTGAGCTCCTTGGTCAATGCATGCTTGTGCTGCCCATGCATCCATTCAGGCAAAATGCTCATACACCTAAAATAAAATAAATCTGAACATTCAACAAGGATCATTATTGAATGATCTTATTCCTTGAAAAAGGTATAAATTTATGGAGGATTCTAATCTATGTCATTCATCTATGTATAATTAAAATCATGTAAATTTTATGTAAAATTATATAAAACATCCATTTCTGCTGTACAAGTGATATTTGGATATCTATATAAATAACAGAATGAATTAATTAAATGAATTAGCATATTCATTACTTTACATATTTATATTTTTTTTGGTGTGACAACTTCAACCTACTTTAAGCAATTTAAAAATATATATTTTGAAATTATATGATTATCATTATTACTACATTGTTAATACATTATTATTGATGGTAGTCATCATGCTGACATATATATTGCAGTGCTTACTGATACTCGCTGGACCCCCTGAGCCTTTGACCAACCTCTTTTTATTCCCCCAGCCCCAGAGAACTACTGCTCTACTACTATGAGTGAAGTTTGTGTGGTTTCCCCATGTAAGTGACCAGGCAGTGCTTGCCATCCTCTTTCACTTAATTTGTCATCTTACTCTCCGTCTCTTTTATGTGGTTGCAAATGACATGATCTCTTTCTTTGGAAAGACAGAATAATATTCTGCTGTGCCACGTTTTTAAGTTTTAATTTTATTTATTTTACATCCTGACTGCAGTTTCCCCTCCCTCCTTCTTTCTGCCCAGTTCCTCCCCTTCCCTCCGTTCCCCCAGCACCAACCACTCCTCCTCCTTTTCTCTTCAGAAAAGGACCAGCCATAGCAGAGTGGTGCAGCGGAAGCGTGCTGGGTCTATCACCCAGGAAAGGACCAGCCTAGTGTATATCAACTAGCCACGGTGTAGCAAGGTTCGCTAAGCCTAGGGCCCCGCCTCTTCTATTAAGACTAGACAGGGCAACTCATTGTGGGAAAGGGTCCCAAAGTGCCACAATTTTTTTTTTTTTTTATCTACACAGCAATTGGTAGACACTTGGGTTGAGTCTGTGTATCATGAGTAGTGTCTCAGGGAACATGAGTGTGGGTGTCCTTCAGGTTTACTGATTTGGTTTTCCTTGGTTATGAGCCCAGGAGTACAGTCTCTTGAGTTATGTTTCTAACTTGTGTGTGTGTGTGCGCGCGCGCGCGCGCGCGCGCCCGCGTGCATGCTTTTGGATATGGAGGTGCGTGTATTTGTGTGTGTGTATGTGTGAGTAGGTGCCAGAAGACCACCTTGGCAGTTGTTCTTCAGACACCATCCAACTTCTTTTTCTTCTTGAGAGAGTTTCTCAGTGGCTTGGATCCCACGGAGCCTGCTAGGCTGACCCTTCAGTGAGCCTCAGGGATCTGCCTGTCTCTGCCACCCTGGATAGAGCTCATTGCGAGTGCATGCAGTCATGCTAGCTGGCTCCTGCAGTGTGTGTTCTGGGGATCAAACCCTGAGTTTTCTGCTTGCGAGGCAAGCACCTTGCTGCTGAGCTCTTACCCTTATTCTTTAATGATATTCCTTTTAGAAATCTCCATCGTGTTTCCATGATGGCTTTATTATGTTACCGCCACCAATAGTCTACACAGTTCTCTTTTCGTCCTCTTTATAGTCAGTGTTTGATAAAAAAAAAAAAAATAGTTTTCTTTTTCATAAAAGCTATTCTAAGAGCATGAGACAATTCCTCCTTGTGCTTTTACTTCGCCTTTCTCTGTTGATGAGTGGTGTCATTGTTCGGTCTCAGGCAGTTTATAGATCTAGAAATAAGCTAAAGTTGGACAACAGAAGGATCTCTGTGGGTAAGAGCACCCGACTACTCTTCCGAAGGTCCTGAGTTCAAATCCCAGCAACCACATGGTGGCTCACAACCATCCGTAATAAGATCTGACTCCCTCTTCTGGAGCGTCTGAAGACAGCTACAGTGTACTTACATGTAATAAATAAATAAATAAATAAATAAATAAATAAATAAATAAAAACTTTTTTTTTTTTTTTTAAAAAAGAAGGATCTCTGGTGGTTAGGTAAAAGCCAGAATTCCTCAGAAACTTGTGAAATGGGTTTTCTGTCACCAAAAGAAGTAAATTCACTTGCTTCTGGCAGAAGGGAGATTTGTCTCTCCATTGGTATATACCTGTGGTGGCATATCAAATCCCTTTCTGGCTTCCAGGTTCCCTCAGTTCCCATTCACATGTACTTCATTTACATTTCTACTCCTTCCTCTCTTTGCTCCTCCAGATACCTCTGAATAGGTTTCTCTCTCTCATCCACAATAAAAACCTCCCTTCTGGTAATGGAGTGACTACTTTGACAGTTTCTTTACTGCACTCCCTCACATACAATTATCACCTAGCACATACCCACAGCCATCTGTGCCTTCTTTTGAGAATTATTTACTTTTATGAAAATCTTTTGACTAGTTTTAACACAAGGTTTTCTCCTCCGCCTGTCTTCTCCTTCTTCCTCCTCCCGCTTCTCTTCCAATACATCTGAGTTTCTGTTTGGTTTTGGACATGAGACTTAGCAGGGGTATGAGGTACAGACTGAACTGCTTGCTTTTATTCTGTTGAGAGTCTTTCTGGTTCAGTGCAAACCAACATGTCTAGTTTGTGTTTGCTGCCTATGCCTTTGGGTTTATAATTAAGACTTATTTTGCCATGGAGCATGGGTCAAGTGCTTTGTATTATCTGGAACTTTCAATTCTGATGATACCCACTCTGATACAACTGTTTAATGAGTTTATATAACCCAGTTCCAGTCAACTGATATGTAGAAACCATTCTTCTCTCTGCTCACATCTTATCGAGTAATTTTTAGTATAATGATTACCTTGTGCTCTATAACTTGGAGAAGAAAAACAGTTATTTTTCTTTTCTTGGCAGTCTCTAGAGGATTTATTTATACAGAACAGTTTCAGAACTTTAGAGATGTCCATAAGCACATCCCACAATCCAAGCGATTCCAGAGTGTTTATGGATTCTTTACCCTAAGAACTCTTCAAAGCACATGTACAGGCAATATAATTTAGCAGCTAAGGCTTTGGTTTTGAACATCTTGGCTTTGCCATTTATTAGTGAGTCATACTTGAGTTACTGATCTCTCATGAGGGTCAGCTTTCTCACTTGTAAAATGGAGACGGTAATGCATTCCTTTTAGATCGAGGCAAAGATCAATAGAGAATCTGTAGAAAACCCCCTTCCCGTGCTTAGTCTGCTGTCTGCTTGCCTTTGTGCCAGTGCTGTGGTTAATAGTTTTTAACATTTCTTTGCTTTCCGTCCCTAGCTTCAGAGTCATGATGGTTCATCTCAGACTTTAAACTGGGAGTCCTGCTTTACAGATACCCAGACAGAGTGTGAAGTTTTCAAGGGCAAACCCTACATTCAAGAGCAGCATATAGCTCAGTGATTTTTCTTCCCTCTTGGTGTTTACATGTAATTGCAGAGCTCTGCAGAACAATCTGATAGTCAGTAGAACAATGCCTTTAGGTGCCCTGTAGGGAATGCTTTTAGGCAACTGTGTTCAGGAGGTGGCTCTGAGCCCCTATGACCGCTAAAGCTTTAGATAAGGTTGGGCCCTCCCACTAACCCCACTCCACCCTTTAAAATATACCAAAGTATAAAATAAAGTTGTTCTCGTTCACTGAAAGAAGAAAACAACAATAAAAAACCCCAAACAAACAACAAATACCCCCAAACACAAAGGGATCATATAAATCCTGTGATTTACTTGGTCATTGGTCTCTTCTAGGAACTCCTAGTTTCAGCTTTTGTGTGTTCTGCTGAATTATAGACATATTGATTTGATCTGGAGTAGGGACCAGGGGGTCTGATTTTCTACCCAGTTCCCATGTGATGTCTGGAAACTCGAAGCTCTAATGAGTCTTTACTCATTGAAGTGATGAAATGTTGTTACCTTATGTACCATGAGAGCCCCACCATTCTCTGTTGCTATAATGCAGAAGAAGCAGTCACAATTCTTGGGTTGGAATCTTGATGCGGTTTGAATACGAACTGTCTCACACAGGGTCATGTGTTTGAATACCTACTTGGTCCCTAGCTAGTGATACTTGGGACAGGTGTGAAATCTTAAGGAGGGGGAGCCTTGTTGGGAAAAGTGGGTCACTGAAGGGCAAACCTTGTGGTTTCATAGATTGGTCCCACTTCCTGTTTGCATTGTTTGCATCTTCTGATTCAATGTGCCCAGCTTGCCTCTGGCTCATGAGTGCATGCACTCCACTTTATGATGTTGTTGTCACATTCTTTTCTGATGTTAGGGATGAAAGCCATGGCCTCACATATGCTCGGCAAGCATTCTACCCCTCAGCCACATCCGAGTCTGAAATACCATAATTTTATTTTCTTAGACGGAGACAGAACGGAATGAGAATTTAAGGGACCTTTTTCTTAGGTTTTCTAGAATAACCTTTGACTTTCTCCAGATGTGTATACACCACAGTTTTCTTTTTCCCATGTTCTTCTTCTGGCATCTTCCATCCCTTTACTGTCTCCAGTGGCTTCTAACAGATGCCTGATACACTAACTCAACTCAGCAGGACACACAGGCCTGGCATTTTGTCCAACATCTGGATGATACCCATTTTCAGAGTAAGTTTCCTTTTGGCTTAAATGGTCTTCGGATGAAAATGAAAATTACAATGGGAAATTGTGGATGGCGAGGGAAAAGAGCCATTTTGGGTAATATGTCTTATAATTGGAGTAATTTTGACAAATTCAGATTCCATGGAATTCTCATAACACCACACCACCCCCTGCTCTCTCAAGTTGGGGAGGTGTGCTCCTTAAGAGCTTAGCTTCCCTAAGTGCTTTCTTCTCAGCTGAACAGAAATAATATTAAATGTAGTCATGTCTTCTGCTAGGAGAAGCATGCTTCACTCTGCTCTGGTGAGTCCAATCCAGGCACTCTACTGTTTTCTACATTTATGGGACCTTTGCTCTATAGTTTCCTTTCACAAAAAAACAAACAAAGCCAATAATTTAGGTTTTAA
Source organism: Mus pahari (assembly GCF_900095145.1). NCBI lineage: Eukaryota > Metazoa > Chordata > Mammalia > Rodentia > Muridae > Mus > Mus pahari. Next base: position 34,525,635 of record NC_034602.1, on the reverse strand, counting down.
ATTGATTAAGTAGATTTTTATCACCTTCTCACTTTATATTTGGGGCAGATGCACCAACATTTTTCCTTTTAGTATATTGGATTGTGCTGTGATATTTATCATGACTTATCATGATTGACACCTGGTTTCTTATAGCAGGAGGGGTACATATATGTATGAATGTGTACTTATGTATGTGTGTGTGTGTGTGTGTATGTGTGTGTGTATGTGTGTGTGTGTATGTGTGTGTGTATATGTGTGTGTGTGTATGTGTGTGTGTATGTGTGTGTGTATGTGTATGTGTGTGTATGTGTGTGTGTATGTGTGTGTATGTGTGTGTGTATGTGTGTGTG
>NC_034602.1:34510366-34524648 GCF_900095145.1 Mus pahari | reverse complement strand
GTGTGTATGTGTGTGTATATGTGTGTGTATGTATGTGTGTGTGTATGTGTGTGTGTATATGTGTGTGTGTGTTTGTGTGTATGTATGTGTGTGTGTATGTGTGTGTATGTGTGTGTGTATATGTGTGTGTGTATGTGTGTGTGTGTGTGTGTGTGTGTGTGTGTGTGTGTATGTATGTCTGTGTATGAAGATATTGCCCTATTGGACTCAGATGGCTGACGCAGTCCACCCACAATCTTTGATATCAAAGATACTTGTGCAGAGACTTACCTTTTGGAGCAAGGCATCATGGGTAGAATTGTTTTGATCCCACAGGAGGACACATGGTAAGAGCAGGAACTTTGGCCCCAGGGTGAAGTTCAGTTTTGCTATTGCTGTGGTCTGAGACTATTGGAATAAGAGAGGGTTATGGGAAATTTAAGGTGGCATTGACACACTCAATGCTGTACTAGCACCATCCTGGAAGTGAATGCCTCCTTAAATTTTCCACCCAGGTGCCTCACTTTCTGGCTCATCTGGCCTTGTGTAACCCCAGAAAAGTCACTCACTTCTATGAGTTTTTGTTCTCAGCTGTTAAGAACTGCGTAGGTACTAAAAACCACCTTTTGGCTTTGACATGGAGCTGAAATAAATGGAATACATTTTTGACAGTGCCTGGATGTGTGACCATTATTAATTTTAATTGATCTATTAGTGTGCATCTTGACTAATCCTCTCGGTCCTGGAGAGGAAAAAAAATAAGGAACAGAGGAGTACTTAGAAGTGATTTTATTTAGATTTTGTTTTCCTTAGGAGTTATTTCTTCCTTAGGAAATAGTTTTATTTTAAGCTCAGTACAAATCACAATTTCTCACCGCTAAGATGTTGCACCAGGCAAAAGCAAGAATGAATTGGAGGATGCACATTTGGGAGGACAGAGTTACAGGTAGGGCCAGGGTCTCAAGAGAGTGAGTTCTTCATTTTCAGACCAGATGACCAAATGTCTCACTTGGAGGGCAAAGCAGCAGGATTCGGGCTGAATGTGTCAAGGGAACCGCTCAGCGGGCACTTCAGGGTGGCTCCGCTACCAGTTCTGCCCGACTGTCACTGTGGTCACTCAGGACAGCTCACAGCAGCTTGTGCAGGGCTCTCTTGACCAGCCAAGTATTTTCCCCACACTTTAAGATATTGGACTGGAGGCTGACCACGGTGCTCTGCCCCCGGATGAAGGGTAAATCTGTTAGAACACTGCTGTGTAAGGCAAGAGGCTCTAAGGAACTCTCACTCCAATTGCTGTTCTTGCCATGTTACTCTGACGAAAGCAAAGCAAAACCAAAAAAAAACCCGTCAAAACTCACGACCTTTTAAGCCCCCAAGCCTTCCCAGTTAACTATGTACTGCAGAATCCAGTTAACAGTCCCCCCACACCTCTTTTGTTTCACACTTAGTGAACAAGAGACAATGGCTGATTGAGTTATTTTCTTGACCTCTAGTTTCATTGGGTGTCCTTTGGCCATTAACATAGGAGTTTTTCCATCTCAGTTTCTCAGTGTATAAAGTAAAGGATGTGAAGGATGTGGGTTTTGGACTGTTTTCTTGTGTGTGTGTGTGTGTGTGTGTGTGTGTGTGTGTGTGTGTGTATGTGTGTGTGTTTGCACTTGCACAAATGTAAGGGCTATCTTAGGCTTCTTGGAGGTGATGGTAAGTCTATTATGCACAACTCTGAATTCCACACTAGTTTAGTCATCATTCAAAGAGATCAGGACACGTTCCTACTCCCATAGCCTGTTTCCATAGATGGGCATTGGTGATCAGTCACTACTTTTATGTGGCAAATCTGAGTGTTAGTTCCTATAGTCCTAGAGAGGTTACTCATGTAACCTTTCAACTATTCTGAGCCAGTAGAGGATGGGAACTTCCTTGATCTGGAGAAATGTAGACGGTAGTTTGCTAGAGGAGTCCTCACAGGATGGTTTGTGCAGAATGCAAAGAATACACAATGACAAATCAGATGTGGAGCATAGAAGGGGCCAGCTATGGAAATGTGGAGAAGGCTCCACTGACCTGAAAAATGCCACTGGAAGCCTACTGTAGTGGTGTGAATGTGTTAGGTCCATGGAGTGGCACTATTAGGAGGTGTGGCCTTGTTGGAGTAGGTGTGTCACTGTGGGCTAGGCTTTGAGATATCTTCCTCCTAGCTTCCAGGTAGTCATTCTTCTCCTGTTTGCTTTCAGAACAAGATGTAGAACTCTCAGCTCCGTCTCCAGCATCAGGCCTGCTAATATGATAATTAACTGAACTTCAGAACGGTTAGCTACCCTTGGTCATGGTGTTTCTTCACACCTGTCACTGGGATGTCAGAGATATGAAATAGTCTCCTCTCGTGCTTCAACCAGGTTCATGGAGTGAATATTTCTAACCTTCTTTCAGATGAGGAAACTCAAGGGAGGGAGCTAAGGACTAACTAAGACCATGTCCTGATTTTCACAACTAGGAACTAACCATCAATTTGAATCCCTTCCCCAGGCTCTATCTATTTACCCTACAAGCAGAACTGGAGTTCAGGTCTGGCATTGTTAATTGTAGTCTGAACATCTCAAGTTTGTCCCTTTTTTATTATGGGTGCCTATGTTTCCCCTTGTGAGTCCATTTTTTCCCCTTTCTTATATGAGATGAACAGCCTGTACTGTTAGCAGCTGAGCACTGCTAACTCGAAAGATCTGTTGCAGTTGCCACTCACTGCAGTTATTTCTTTCTGCTCAGACACCCAATAGGGACACCTTACACTGGAAAACTTCAATGAGGGGTATGGTGGTTTGAATAGGTATGCTCCCCTCCATAGACTCAGATGCTTGAATGCTTGACCTGTAGCTAGCTGCACTATTTGTAGGTGTGGCCTTATTTGTAGTAGGCAGGGCTTTGTTGGAGGAAGCTGTCACTAGTAGGAGGGCTTTCAGGAGGTCTTAAATGCTCAACCTACACTCAGAATGGCATAGCCACTCCATGCTGCCTCTGGATCAAGATGTATTACTCTCAGCTCCTTCTCTAGCATCATGTCTGTCTGCATGCCACTATGTTTCCTGCCATGATGATATGAACTAAATCTCTGAAAGTGTAAGCCAGCCCCAACGAAACATTTTTCTTTGTAAGAGTTGTCATGGCCATGGTGTCTCTTTACAGCAAAAGAAACCCTAAGACAAAGAGCTTTACCAGTTGAGGCTCCCTGCATGTAAAGTCTTGTACTAGGGCTAGAACACAAAGTGTGACTTATGTTACTTGAGGGATCTGACTTACCTTGTCTAGAAATCAATGTACCGGATTAAGTGTCATATCAATTATTAAGTGTCATTCATATCAATTATTATTATACATTGATACTTTTTCATTCTTCCAGAGACCTCAGATGGAATTCATTTTATGGATACATTACACTACTTTCAACTCTTGTGTTTGTATAAACTTAAATGAGTCATTCTAGTTCCCTTAGTATATTTCTTAATAATTTATTCAAATTAAAATATCTACCTTCATACCTTTCCTATTCCAAACTCCTGATCCAGTACTCTCATTGCTTTATCTATTCATGAATTGGTGTTTAAAAAGGTTGCTTGTTGGGGCGAGTAAATAAAGACTTCTGCAGATCCATAACTCAGTATTTATATATACTATCCTTTTGGAAAGGGGTTTGCTGTCATTTAGGGCTTTTCCTTCAGCATTTAACATCTCTGAGCCTTGAGAAAGGGACAATTTGTTCAGAGAGTGATAATACCAGGGTAGTTCCAGGCCTAATGAGTCAGACATCTCTCAGGACTCAGGCTGAATTTAAGGATGTAGACTAGTTACAATACGGTGAAACCTTTGACAAATAAATATGACATCCTTAATCCAGTGCATTGAACTATAGAAATTTTAAATCAGGCTCTCAAAACAGCAGGGGTAATACTTCTATTTTTCTATCCCAAAGATAGTTTTATGCAAGGTTTTTCATGAAGGGAGTCCCAACTGATAAACTTGAAACATAAACCACTAAGTACTCTGGCCACACCAGGAAATACAAATGACTGCTCTAAAGAAGAAACAGCCCATAATCCTATTTTAGACTTTTTAATACATATCTTTACAAATAAAACTAGGGATGGTCAAGTGAAAACCGATTTGTGGTTCTTCAGAAATCAACACAATGAAACATAAAATTTAGGCTGGGCAGGCTGACTCTCATCCACATTTCTGCAGAATCCTTAAAAATAAACCCCAGCTTCCCAAGCGATCTCGGAGGTCCTTTCTCTACTCTTGTTTTAATTTTTCTTCTTTCCTTTTACAGAAGAAAAGATGCCAAAGACAATTGAGTCACTTTAACATTAGCTACATTTACTCCTGTTCTCTAATTCAAACACAATATTCAAGTAAAGGGTCTATTCTGGTGTGTGTGTGTGTGTGTGTGTGTGTGTGTGTGTGTGTGTGTGTGGTGTGAAGGATGAATATGACTGCTCATTTGAAAGGGAAAGTAGGTGGTCATAAATGATAGTGTGGTGTTGTGGAAAGAATAAGAATGGATTTGGAGTCATGCCTGGTCTGACATCTTGGCTCCTGTGTCTACATATTGTGGGACTCTTGCCATGCCCCTGACGGTTTCTGAGCTTTCCATTTCTGCATGTACAGAGTGGGAGGGTAAAAGCTTCTTGGTGGGATTGTTGTTGAGTATGATGAATCATGTGACATGCATTATTTATCCCTGTTTTCCTCACCCAAATACTGGATGCTATAGAGACCATGATCCAAAAGGCAGAAGTGCGGAGAAGTAAGTGGACATGCTATAATTTTCTTCCTCAATACCCCTGTTACTAGGGAAGGACCTTACCAGTTGCTAGAGGAATAAGGGAAGGGATACTCAGTTGCTCTATAAGACCCTCATAAGCTCTTTTTCTTTGAGATGGATACTCTCCTAACCTGATCACAAGGGTGATTCTGATGAGCTGAGTTCTATGGTGATGCATAACATACTGCTGTTTCTTTAAATTACTTATAGCAGACTCTTGATTGGGGTCAAAGCAGAATGTAACTTATCCTAACAGACTTCACTTTCAAACAATTGGATTTTTCCCTTTTGGAAATTATAGAACTCCATGGTAGAATCATAGCACCACCTTTCACATTTCTCATCACAGGTTCTGAGTTTACTATTTGGAACAGTGCAGCATCTAACTTGGCAGTGACATGTCCAAGAAAATGAACTGCAACTTCTTTTTCACTATGTGGTTCAAGCAACACTGACTTATTGACCAGCATGTGTTCCAGGGAGGCAACTCAAAGTTCCCTGAAAAAGACATTTTATCCTGATCTTGTTGTAAATAACTCTCTGCTTTGTATCTCCGGACTTAATTCTTCCTTGGAATAGAAATTTGGCATCCAAGCACTATTTGATTATGCCTGGATTAAAAATACTAAAAAAGTATTTATTATTATTATTTGTATGCCTATGTATATGTCTTTATATGTGAATGTGCTCAAGGAGGTCAGAGGCATGTCAGGTTGCCCGGACCTGGGGCTGTGGGCAGTTGTAAGCTCTTTGGTATGGGTGTTTGGAATGGAACCCAAGTCCTCTGCAAGAAAATGAGATGCTCTTTATTCAGCCCTTTCTCCAGCCACTTACCTTTTCTGATATAGCCACTTCAACATACATGAGCAAGGCTCTATTGATTCCTACCTTTAGGTTTTATTCCATTTGTATGCTATAATACTGTCACAATGGAGGTTTTAAGCAAAGATCTTCAATTTCTGTTTTTAATCTGTACTTTTTGGTCCCTTGGGTTGACTCTTCTGCTTTTCCCACAGCAATTTCTTCTTACCAGAAAGTTACTCATTGGACAGGCTTCCTCGGCTACGTTAGCAAGCTCATTGTCAACTTTCTTTTCCCTAGAGACTTATTCTCTATCACACATTGTCTTTCTTCTATCACCAGGACTCAACAGAATCAGATAGGAATCTGCCCTGTATATTTGCACAATATCCTCATCTTCCCTTAGGATATTAAGTTTACCAAGGGTTGTCTGTGTTTTAAAACTTAGCAACATTTATAAATACTGATCATATAGGCTAAATATAGTCATTGGAGTAGGGCTAGGCTAAAGTTTTGTGTGTTTATATTCTTTTCCTATCCGTTCTTTGAGGGAAAACACTGTCTGTCATACAAACATTAAGCAATCCATCAACAGCATTTGTTAAAAAACTGTCTTGTAGGCACTAAGCTGGTGACCGAGGAAAGAGTAAGCCACTGTGCTCCACACACTCTCAGGAGCTCACCATGTTTAAACAAGGTTGGTGCCACCATGTTCTATGACCCCATTTTATCATCACACCTATCCAAGAGAATTCAAATATTTTCCATATTGTCCTCTTCTAATAATTGTTCTTCATTATCTCCTTCTAGCTCTGTGTGATTTTGTGACAATTCTGGCACAAACCAGAAGAAATGTTCTATGCTTTCTCTAGGGCAAGATACTTAGGTGTACCACTGAGAGCCCCTCGGAATCTCATGGCCATCCAAGTGCAGGAGGAATCTGCTCCGTTAGCCTGGCTCCTGGAGACATGAGTAGAGCAGGATTTACTGACTCAGTAGAGAACTCAGTGGGATTAAAAAATTGTTATTTTAGGACTTGGAGATTTGGGAAATATTTGTTACTGAAGCATAGCTAAACAATTCAAATGATCTTATAATTGTGATATGACATGTCCAGAGAGGTGACTTTCAAGGTCACAAATAAGAAATCAGGAGTAGGTTAATTTTACTATTCAATAGTCATATAATTCTTAGCAAATGATAATTTTGATGACACTAATATTACTAATTAGAACTAATTTTGTCTTTCAGTTTGTTTATGTGGTGGATTATATTGATTGATTTATGTACTTTGAACCAAACTTGAATCTATGGATGAAGGCTACTTGATCATGTTGGACAATTTTTTTTTTTTTGGTGTCTTCTGAGATTCACTTTGCAAGTATTTTATTGAGAATTTTAGCATGCATAAAGGAAATCTGAATTATCTTTAATGGGTCTTTATGTGGGTTGGACATCGGAGTAACTGTGGTTTCATAAAACAATCTGGACAGTGTCCCTCCTCTTTCTATTTCGTGGAATAATTTGAGGAGTGTTGACACTATCTTTGAAAGTCTGGTAGAACTCTGCACAAAATCATCTGTCACTAGGCTTTGTTTAGTTGGGACACTTCTAATTATTGCTTCTATTTTACTAGAGAGTATAAGTCTGTTTAAATTGCTTATCTAATCTTGGTTTAACTTTGGTAAATTGTAATGTATGGAGAAAATTACCCATTTCTTTTAGATTTTCCATTTTGGTGGAGTATAGGTTTTTAAGTATGTCCTTACGATTCTCTCGATTCCTCAGTGTCTGTTTCCCATCTTTTCATCTCTAAGTTTATTAATTTGGATCTTCTTTCTCTGCCTTGTAATTAATTTAGCTACGGGTTTGCCTGTCCTGTTGATGTTCTAAAATAGCCAACTCTTTATCATAGATTTTTGTGTTTTTTTCTTATTGTTTGTTACTGTTTTACTAATTACAGCCTGGAATTTGATCATTTCTTGCCATCTACTCCTTTTGAGTATAATTTCTTTTGTTCTAGAGATGATCATCTCATCAGATGCAGAAAAGACCTTTGACAAAATCCAATACTTCTTCAAGATAAAATTTCTGGAGAGATTTCAGGTACAAGGGACATACCTCAGCATAATAAAGGCAGAGAGTTATAGCAAGCCCATAGCCAACATCAACTTAAATGGAGAAAAAAAAACCTAAGAATTTCCACTAAAATCAGGAACAAGACAATTTTGTCCACTCTGAATACCTATTCAACATGGTACTTGAAGTCTTAGTTAGAGTAATAAGACAACTGATGGAGAGCAAGGGGATACAAGTTTGGTCTTTGTTTGCATTAGCTAGTGGTTAGGGTTGAATCATCCCTCTTGCCATTAGAGAGCAGCAGCAGTTCCAGCTCCCCTACAACCAGAGAGGAAGTGTACCGTGTTGCTAATTAAAGCAGTTTGGTCATGCAGTAGATCCAGTGTATCTTTCACTTGTGGTTTTTTTTGTTTGTTTATTTGTTTGTTTTTGTGGTTTTAGAGATAGGGTTTCTTCGTGTAGCCTTAGACGTTCGGGAACTAGCAATGTAGACCAGGCTGGCTTTGAACTCACGGAGCTCCACCCCACTGTGCCTCCCAAGTGTGGAATTAAAGGCATGTGCATGACTTGCAGTCAGGTCAGAAAGTACCTCAGTATTTTTGAATTGGGCCTGACCCCTGAGAAAGGGTGGGGTGGGGCTTGAAGGCACAGCTGAACTTGGAGGAAGAAGGAAGCATGTACAGACACAATCAGTGTTGCTTTCTAAGTATTTCCTGTAAGAAAACACTAATCATCTCACAGATTCCCTGTCTCACAGACGCGAGTGATCATAGGTGTTGAAGATAGCTGCAATGAAAGGCAGGAAGATGCCAGCAGGACAAAGAACTTGGGACATGTCTGAATGCGCACACCTATGTAGGGGGAGCTATTAGAGTGGAAGACCTGCAGAGACAGAGTTGAAGCACTTCAGAGAGTGTTCCCTGATAAATGCAGAATGTCCAGTCGTACTAGCATTCCAGCAAACAATAGATCCCTTTTCAAGATATTTGGCTCTGGAATTTCATAGGGAATATAATATAATGATTTAATGGTTTTTATTTGAATTTCTGCAGTTTGTTTTCTTGTAACCCTAAGCTTAGATGATGTTTGGCTGACTTGTGTGTCTTCTAGATAAAGAAATGGTAGTGGAGCAGCTCATGCCCTTGGCAGAATTGCTTGTGAGCATTGAGTTTGTCATAGCTCTGCCTGTTTTGTGATCAGAGAAGAAGAGAATTCACAGGCCTAATACATAACTGGAGCCAAAGGCTTGCTCTTTCCCTCCTGTTCTTTCATGCAGGAGGGCCAAGTGACCAAGGTCATAATTAATCACACTGATTTATTTGTCTGTACAATGCATATTCAATTTAATTTGATAGTCAGGATGTAGTTATTTCATGGAAAAATTCATCTTGGTGTTTTCTCTTGGGTCTTCAGGTGGTGTATAATAAATTAAATATTCTCATAAACGTTGTTGACATAAAGGGGAAGTTTCTGACTCCAAAAGGCAAACTGAGAAAATGAAGGTGAACAGTGTCGTTCCTGTGTTCTCAAAGGAAGGGCCTCCTGGGGCTGTTTATTGCTAATGAGTGAGCAGAGCCATATTTCAGGCTGGTCATTGCTGTCCATCTACTACCAAGACCATCTTTAACCTATGCATTTCAGATGTTTCTTGATGGAGCATTTATCCATTTAAAACTTGACCTTCAGCACATGCGTGATGACACCTCATTAATGTGTTCCTGCTTTACAGACTTCTCTTTGCTCCAGTGGAAACTGTTTTAATGGGCTTGCTTTGTGCTTGTGAACATGCCGTGTTGGAAAGGAAGTCCCTGAAGTGTCTGTCTCCTTCAATTTTCTGTGATACAAGGAAACTGGACTTCGTATGTCTTCCAGTGAACTCAAATTTGCCTCCCTCTCAAAATTATTAAATGAGGTCTAGGTATGAATCTTGGGGTCTTTGGCAGCAGTAATTAGAAGTGAGAAGGGCCCAGTATTTGCAATTTATTGATTCAGGTTTCAAAGGCTTATCCTTCTTCTGCTATTAGTTCAAGTGAGGATGTTAATCCTAATCCTGATTTGGATTTAATCATGAAAAGACTGATGCTAAATGATCCTGTGCTATCACTGACACTAGTACCAGTGCTGATACAAACACAAAGAGTGACTGTGTTAGCAATGCCCAGCATCAAAGAAAGGCTGCTCTCTTACTGTGTGGAGGTCAGAGTTCTACAGGGAAGCAGCACCAAGATGGTGTGAAGGGAAAAAGTTTATTTTATTGAATTTCCCCACACAACTCTGGAGAGTGGGAAATCCAAGGACTTCATGGTAGGTGCTAGGTAGGTGGTTGGAGATGGAGAAAATGGCTAATTGTGCAGTTAATGGCTAGAGACTATCATATTGGAGATCCAGGGAACAGCTCATGCTGCAGTTCAAGCCCAAAGGCAGCAAAATTCCCATTGATTTGAGAAATCTTGACATCATTATTTTATAGTACTCTGGCTTTCAGCTGATTAGATATAGATTGGATCTTCTAATGTAGATGAAGCCATTCAACATTAGAGATATTTTTGGTAGTTAGTTTCATTTCATTAATGTCTACTGATTTAAATGTTAGTTTCCTCTGATCATGTCTTGAGTAATGTGCGACCACATACGCGACATAAAGTTAATGGCCACATAAAATTAAGCATTCATGTATGCTATTTTCATAGTCATGTTAAAATAATGTATTAATATTGTGGCATGACTAACTTTAAAAACTTAACCAGCAGAGATGTCTGCACATGTCTATACTGTACATGTACTATATACAGGTACACACACACACACACACACACACACACACACACACACACACACAAATATTGATAGTGAAAGGTAGATACTCAATTGCAATGAGAATTGTCTCCTCTGTGTTGTTCAGTTTACCTCGTCTAGCCTAAAATCTAGAGGTTGCCATCAGGCAGGACATACTGCTCCTTGTGGGCGGGAAAGGATACCACAGTATATTGCTGGAGTTGTTTCTGGGAAATCCGAGCTCTGCTGTGGAAACCTTTCAATCAACAAAGTTGGTATTAGTTTTCATAACTTCCTTTCCATAGAAAGCAGATGACAACAGAGGGAAATTAGATTCATAGAAGGTCTAGATTGATGTTTGATTAACTATTGGGAACTTATGGACTAGTCTTGCTGGGTACATGAAACTGAACATTATAAGTATTTAAAGCAACAAACACAATGCCTGGAGTGTGTGTGTGTGTGTGTGTGTGTGTGTGTGTGTGCTTGTATGTGTGTGTAGACTATTTCTACCAAGAACAGTAAGATAAATGAGTGTCAATTACCTGAACCTATATGTATCTCCATATATAAGATAGTAAGAGGTGTGAGGGTCTAGAATATGAACCTATATTTATCTCTATATATCTTTTGTGTTGATTGTGATATAGTTGAAAATAAACTACAATCTCATAAATTAATATGACTAGGCAAAAAATACCCCACCAACTTACATTTCTAACACTTAGAACAAACCATCATGCTAAGAACTTTAAAGTCATTTTATATTTAATTTTCATATACCTCTAAGATAAATATTACTTGTATTTTTCAGTACAAAAGCCTGCGGTATATAAAGTTTCAACTGTTTGCTAAAGACTATGTAGGCAGCAAGTAAAACAGCCAAGACACTCACTTGGCATTGGCCAGTAGCCTTAGCCAAGATGGGAAGAATGAAATGCCCAGAAAAATCAGAGATAGTGACACCCATATGGGAGGTAGCAACAAGCCCATCTTGTTAATGAGGGAAGACAGATAGAATTCAGCAGATTGAATTGAGAATGCGGTGCTGAGAAAGAGCAGGGAATGCTACCAGGAAGAGGGTTAGGACTCAGTGTGGTGGTTTGAATATGCTTGGCCCAGGGAATAGCACCGTTAGGAGGTGTGGCCTTGTTGGAGTAGGTGTGGCCACATTGGAGGAAGTGTGTCACTGTGGGAGTGGGCGTTGAGACCCTCATCCTAGCTGCACATGAAATAGTCTTCTCCTGATTGCCTTTGGAACAAAATATAGAACTCTCAGCTCCTACAGTGCCATGCCTGCCTGGCCACTGCCATGCTTCTGCCACAGTGGGAGTAGGCTGAACATCAGAACCTGTAAGCCAGCCCCGATTAAATGTTGTCTTTTAAAGAGTTGCCTCTGTCGTGGAGTCTCTTCACAGCAATGGAAACCCTAACTAAGACACTTACTGAAAAGATACACAGAGGGATGTGTGGGCTCTGAGGTCAATGCATCTCACCACAAGGGATGCCAGGATGTGAGGGAATGGCAGAATCATTCAAGCACTGCACACTTGTGTGTGGAATAGTTTTATCAGGCAGCCGAGATTGGTACCTGGGTTCACAATCGCATCACAGAAAATTGGCGAGTAGAATCAGAAGCTGGAAAGGAGAAATTGGTTGCCAGTGATCTGGCTAACCAGTTCTGAGATTGGTTTGGGAGCTGAGGAGGAGTCAGGGAGAGTTCTGAAATGGTGGTTCTTTATAGAGATGCTGGTATCTGTATCTCTCTCTCTCTCTCTCTCTCTCTCTCTCTCTCTCTCTCTCTCTCTCTCTCTCTCCAGTAGATCCCATGCCCTCACCATGTTCATGTAACTTTTAGGACACATTTTCATTGTTTTCTGAAGTCCTCACATTGTAAGGAATATGGAGGATTTGAGCATGTGAAGACTGCTAGTCCAATTTGGCCAAGGCAGGTTTTTGGGTGCAAGATTTATAAAATTGCCTTGAAAGTATTTTCCAGAACACATTCAGTGACTTCACTCAGCCCAGCTTAAATGGTCTATTTTGGTTTTAAGTTCATAAAGCACCCCCTCTCTCCCTCTCATTTCCCTGTTCAGGTCCACGTCCAGATAAAACAGCTAACTCAAATATGGTGTAAAAAAAATGCAAGTCCCCTTTAGCTCAGCCTTTTATGCTGCACCCCAAAGTGTGCCTGGGTGTTGAAAGTGAGAAGAGGTGGGGCTGGGGAACAGTGTGTTTTTCCAGTGCCATTTATGGGAGCAGGCTCTCTCTGGAGCTTTTAGCGGGAACCCTTGCCTCGTGGTCCAGTGGAAGTCATTCAGGATGATGCCCGTGCTCAGTGGTTGGTAGAGAGCTGGAAAAGCTGCCAAAGTCAGCAGCTGGAGCAATAGAGTAAATCAAGTTAAGAGGGGACAGGACAAGGTTTTGGAAAGGGAGAGGAGGTGCGGGTCAAACCATTAACCAGACCTGCAGGGTTAAGATGATGAGATATAAATTGACTGGTATTCCCTGGGCTTAGGGAAGCCCATCTATCTGGTATTTATATCTGGTCCTCTGGCCCTGAATTGTCTGAAGTGTCTCCTTCCCTTCCTGCCTGCCCTTTGCCAAGTGCCTGCTCAGGTGTGTGGTGTTTAGAGCATTGTGGAGTACAAACCAGAAAGTTCTGGGTTTTGCAATTAGCGATGCATTTATCCCACTGTCTTCCTGAATTAGTGACCATAATGCAGTGCTACTCATACTTCCTGTGCAGAAAGACCACCTGAACATCCCTGTCCTCTCCTAGTTGGCATCTCTGATTCATTTCTCTTCACTTTTTAGTAGACATTAGTAGAACAGGGCCTTGCACATGTCTGAACCTGGCACTCAGGTGATGGAAATTGAGGGTTCCTGAAAATGGACTTGCAGCTCTTGGTAAGCACAATGGTTGGTTAGGTCTCAAGTAATTCCATTATCCAGGGAAAGACATTGAGGCTCAGCATTCTTACCTGGCTTGCCTGTAGTTGCACATTTAGAGTACAGCAAGAATAGATAGGTGTATGAGCTTGACACAATTAAATCCATTTCACAGGTAGGAGAACTAAGGCTCACAAAACAGTACAAGGAATCTAGAGAGCAAATGCCAGAACCAAGTCTTAAACTCAAGCCTCTCTGGCTCACAATGCTGCAGTGCTCCTCCTGAATGACATCTTGTCTTCTACACGGCTGTCCCCTAGAAAGTATCGGGCAAGGATTCAAGAAATGGGGTTTTCCAATGAACCACACTTGCAATGAGCATCCTACCCACTCACTCTTGCATATCTGTATCAACTCACACATAATTGCAAGTGCTGATGTGTCACACCTAGTGGGGCCCTGAGAACCCACCTATGGATAGGCTCCATGCCAGTCAACCTTGATTCTCGCTCTCTTTATGCCCAGTCCATGACTGATCCTGGCAGATCTAGCTCCACTCCAGTGGCCATTTTCTTCTCTCTTCTCAAGGTGACCATCCTATCTTGTGTCCTCAGCATCTCAGTTATGGCCTCCTAAGGACAGTTTTCCATTGTGTAAATGTACATTTTCTGTATCCATTCCTTTACTGAGCGACATCTGGGTTCTTTCCAGTTTCTGGCTATTATAAATAGGGCAGCTATGAACATAGTGGAGCATGTGTCCTTATTACCAGTTGGAACAACATCTGGGTATATACCTAGAAGAGGTATTTCTGGATCTGACGGTAGTACTATGCCCAGTTTTTTGAGGAACCGCCAGACTGATTTCCAGAGTGGTTGTACAAGCTTGCAATCCCACCAGCAATGGAGGAGTGTTCCTCTTTCTCCACATCCTCGCCAGC
>NC_034602.1:34509018-34510206 GCF_900095145.1 Mus pahari | reverse complement strand
TAGCCTTGGCTGTCCTGGAACTCACTCTGTAGACCAGGCTGGCCTCAAACTCAGAAATCTGCCTGCCTCTGCCTCCCAAGTGCTGGGATTAAAGGTGTGAGCCACCACGCCTGGCTCAATAAGACCTTTGCTTTTTTTTTTTTTAAATTGTTTTATTAGATATTTTCTTCATTTACATTTCAAATGCTATCCTGAATGACCCCTATACCCTCCCCCTGCCCTGCTCCCCTACCCACCTACTCCCACTTCTTGGCCCTGGCATTCCCCTGTATGGGGCATATAAAATTTGCAAGACCAAAGGGCCTCTCTACCCAATGATGGCTGACTGGGCCATCTTCTGATATATATGCAGCTAGAGACATGAGCTCTGGGGGTACTGATTAGTTCATATTGTTGTTCCACCTATAGGGTTGTAGCCCCCTTCAGCTCCTTGGCTAATTTCTCTAGCTCCTCCATTGGAGGCCCTGTGTTCTATCCTACAGATGACTGTGGGCATCTACTTCTGTATTTTCCAGGCACTGGCATAGCCTCACAAGATAAGAGATAGCTATATCTTAATCTGCCCTCCTAGGCCTCTAGTAGCTCCTCTGTGTCATCCATCAGTCACAAGGAAGATACTTAATGCTTTTCTTATGTCCCAGTGATATTCCTGCTTTGGAGATTTGGCCTCGATCAATTGCTTGAATGTCTCTTCCCTGAAATATCATAGGCTAGCACATCTATTCCCAATTTATGTAGACCCCTGAAAGTATTTCTTGTCATCCTACTCAAAGAGGCTACCCTGTCTCTTGAATTCCTCTATTTCAATTACCAGAATCTAGGATCTCCCTCTGCTACAACTAATGATCTGTTAATTTTCTTCCCATCATAATGTAACTTCAAGAGGCTAAGACTGAATCCACGGCTATTGCTGTCTGAAAGTTTGTCAGACAATAAGATCGATAGCTATAGCCCCTGCTTTGCTAACCAGATTTCCATGCTTGTGACAAAATATCCTCCCGAATCAACTGAAAGTAAGAAAGATAATGTTGGGTTAAGGTTGTGGAGGTGCCAGTCATGGTCACTAGCTTTGCTCTTTTTGTCTGTGATGTGACTGAACACCCATCTCATGCCAGAAGAATGAGGTATAGCATTGTAAACCAAGATGGAGAGAAAGAAAGAGAGGGAGGAGAGAAATAGAGAGAGAGG
>NC_034602.1:34476803-34508928 GCF_900095145.1 Mus pahari | reverse complement strand
AGAGGGGAAGAGAGGAGAGAGAGAGAGAGAGAGAGAGAGAGAGAGAGAGAGAGAGAGAAGAGAGAAGAGAGGAGAGAGAGGAGAGAGGAGAGAGAGAGAAGGAAGCAATAGGACATACAGAAAGAGAGGAGAAGAAAAGGACAGAGACTTGAGAAAGATAAAAGGAGAGATAGTGTTGGGGAGGACAAGAAAACCCCTTCAAGTGTAATCTTCCAGTGACTTACATCTTCTCGTGAAGACAAACCCCTACGGTATTCAGCAGCTCCTAGCAATTCAGTTAGATCTATCAGTGATTAAGCCATGGATGCGTTAATGCCTGTATTATCCAATTCCCTATGAACACTAGCCGGGCGTGGTGGCATGTGCCTTTAATCCCAGCACTGGGGAGGCAGAGGCAGGCAGATTTCTGAGTTTGAGGCCAGCCTGGTCTTCAAAGTGAGTTCCAGGACAGCCAGGGCTACACAGAGAAACCCTGTCTCAAAAAACAAGAACAAAACAAAACAAAACAAAACAAAAAAACACAAAAACCTATGAACACTCTTGCACAGGGGATAACGTCATGTAGCACATGGATTTGGGGGGCACATTTGAGATTTAAACCATAATACTTGTCTTTACAGCATTGATGGTCTGGTGGAAGACATTTAAATTTTGAGCATTTTTAAAAAGTAAATAATTTAAAAGTATTTTTTCTATAATATACTTTGATGATTTTTTTCCTCCCAAACTCTTCCCAGATGCTTCATACCTCACTATATACCCAAGTTCATATTTTTCACCCTCTTTATCAAAAGCAGAAAGAAAAGCAAAAGCAAAAGTCAAAACAAACTAAAACCATAAACAACACATAACAAAAAGCACATCGGAACAAAAGCACTTCCCCCCCCAAAAAAACAAAAACAAAAACAAAAACAAAGCAACAACCAACCAACCACCATCGTCGACAAACCCAGTTCAACTTGTAGTGTTCTGGGTAGGCCAACTCTCCTACACGGGGTGTGCCCTGGAATTGGGTGGATATACCCAGTGACACTCCATTGGTGAAAACTGGATTTTCCCTTTTCCAGCCGGCATCCATTGTAAATAGCTTCTTTGTAATGGGTGGGACTTTGTGTCTACTTAACCTTCTCAGAGATTCTGTCTTTGAACCTGTGCAGGATTTGTATTCTGTCACAGTCTCCATGGGTCTAGATGTTTATTAGTCCTGTTTTGTTTGAAAGACGCTGTTTCCTTGGAATCCTCCATCACATCCAGTTCTAACAAGCTTTCTACCCTCCCTCTTCTGCATTGATCTCTGAGCTTTGAGGGGAGAGTTTTTATGAAGACACTCAATTTAGGACTGGGTACTGCAAAGTCTCACTCTCTGCAGATTCTACTGTTGTGGTTCTCTGTTCCCATTACTGCATGAAGAAGCTACTCTGGTGAGGGCTGAGCAAGACATTAATCTATGAGTAGGGCAGAATGTCACTAGGGATCATTCTATTACTTTATTGCTTTAACAGACCAATAATATTTAGCTTCCCCCTAGGCCAGGCCTATCTAGTCTCAGATTCTTGACCACACAAGAGGTGCTAGGTATGGGTTTCATTTCATGGATTGGGCCTTAACTCAAAGCAGATATTGGCTAATTATATCCACAAATTTTGTGCCATTGTTTATCATAGCACCATATTCTTGATGACTCAAATGATTTCTGAGCCTTCTGAAGGTTAGTTACATTATTTCAGCAGTAGGTCGCCTTCCTTGGCCCATGTTCCAAGTGTTCCTTGTGTGTGTGGTTGAGGACAGATAGCTATGAGAAGATACTAAACAAACTTTTTGGTTGGCTAGTCACTCTGGGTGCATATTAAAATGTAAAATACAGATTTCTGTCCTTCACAAGATCAAGACCTGAACATTTTACCCAATTTCTGCATTGAAAGTCTCGTTTCTTCTCTGTGGAGTCTTAAAGAACATAACCAATGTCTCCCATCTATTATCAAAAGACCCTTGGAAGTAAGGTAAGATAATTTGTAAAACAATGTAAATTCATAAAAGATAGGCTTGTATAGAGAGAAGATAAACTTATGCTACCCAACCCACCACAGTTAAAGACTCTTAGTATGATGGTATTTATACCCTCTGTAATTTTGATGTAGAATATAAAATCTACCTGTCTCTTGATCCTTCAAAAAATTTCCTCAAGGTTTAGATCAGAACATGTATAATGTGATATGTCTGCAGAACAGAAAGAATTGATGGAGAAATATTGAGAAAGATGAAGACTCTGAGTGGGTGGGTGGTGGGATCCCTGTGACCCACAGTGCGTATTGCTTGTGCAATGGGAAGACACTAGAAGGTTTAAAGAAAGAGGACTATCTTAGTTATGCTTTCTATTGCTATGAAGAGACACCACAACCAAGGCAACTCTTACAAAGGACATCATTTAATTGGGGCTGGCTCACACTGTCAGATGTTCAGTCCATTATCATCATGGCAGAAAGCATGGTAGAATGCAGCCAGAATGGTACTGGAGGATCCGAGCGTCTGCATTTTCATCCAACTGCAGCCAGGAAGATTGTCTCCCAGGCGACTAGGAGGAGGGTCTCTAAGCCCAACCCCACCATGACAGACTTCCTTGAACAAGGCAATACCTCCTGTGCCACACCCTGGGCCAAGTATATTTAAACCACAATGGCCTTTGACACAAGTTTTCTTTGGTACCTCACTTCCACATGCTCTCCATGAATTCAAGAGGACAGTCAGAGTGTCCTTGTGTAGTCTTGTAATAAAGGACTTGGATAAAGACTGGAGAAGTGGCAGCAGTGACATGTAGATGCTGGAGCAGGAACTGCAATACAGAAGAAAAGGAAGTATCTCTGTTAGTGCCATGTGTACAACTTTTATGCAGTTACCCTCTGTGCATCTTGATTCGTGAGAACCACATTTAATTAAAGACACACCCAAAAACATCAGAAAAAAAAAAAAAAAACTCAAACATAGTAGACAAGGCTAGACTCCGAGTAAGGCATACTGACGTGATTAACTACTTCCATAAGAAGAGATGATGGCTATTTGATTACTTTATTTCAAGGAGAGGGAGGTGGAGGGGTGTACGTAAATCTCTCTCTGTCCAAATAAGCATGTTTAACTTCAATTATGGCTGCCTTTGGAGAACTGTGCAAGTCTTTTAGTGTGCTTAAAAGTATTTTACTTAGACACTTTGGAAAAACATACATCTCTATTCATGGCAATGGTTATATACAGTGATTTATATACCCTGCTCCACTGTAAATCATTCAAAACTCAAAAATTAAATTTTATGAAATAACACTTTGATGGCTCTATGCCTGGGCAAAGGATAGGGGGAATAAAATTTCTTGCTGCCAATTATCATTGGATTTCTTTCCATTATGTCTTTTTATTTTAAATTGAGCAAATTGTTCTAATTCATATGTAAGTATAGAGAGGGAGGTACACAATTGCTCTGTTAAAAAAAAACAACATTCAAAACTTGACTTAAAAATGTTATACTTTTCACTATTGTTCAATTTTAGTTATCTTTAGAATTATATAGCCAAGCATACTAAAAGCTTACTATACACCACTATGTCTTAGGCATAGATGGATGTCTGGGGAGTGAGGGTGGGGGCTTGGCCACTTAATTGCCTGGTGTGCAGATGTGGATTATTCCCTTCTACCTACAGGAGCAGGAATGGGTTCTTATACAAATGTACCCACTTTTTTCTGATGTTGCCTAATTTCCCTTTCACACATGTTTTTCTCCTCTCTCCTACAGGCGGATGGGATTAGTTAGGTTTCCTCAATCACCGCTACTGAAGGACCACTCTTCTGTAGTTCCTGTGCCAGGTGGTGCTCTACATGCGTGCCTGTTGAATCTTTCTATACTTCTGGGAATTGGTTCTTAACTATCCCAGTTTTACAGATGACAAAACATGGCCAGAGAGGTCCACAGACAAATGAATGTGCCTCCACTAATGCCTTTGTTGAAATCACTTTTCTCTCAAGCAATAGAAGGTACAGCCTTTTAAAGTTTATTAGATCACAAGACAGACTCTTCCTGAATGGGATTTATGTCCTTAGAATAAAGACTCTAGAGGGCTTCCTTGATTTTTCTGCCTTGTGTGAACACAGCAGGAAAATGTCATCTATGAAGAACAAGCTGTCCCCAGATTCACAACCTTGTATATGTTAACACTTTGCATCTTGATTTCCAGTTTATGAGTAATGCGTTTTTGTTATTTTTAAGCTATCATCTAAGTTATCTTTTTATAGCAACATGATTGGCCTAAGCCACTTAGGACCATACACATTTAAACTATAAAATCAAGAATTAACATACAAATCTCATGTGGTATCACCTGTACAAAAGTTCTTCCTTGGGGCCTATGACTTCCTTAACCATGGATTTTGACTGTGCTTACAGTTTGGAGCAGACCTCAAGTCCATTCAAGAGAGCGGCTGGTTATCCCATGAACATTCTTGCCACAATTGTACCAGTAGGCACATCTTATGTGGAAGGTTTGCAGTACATAGCACCCAAAGTTCCATGATGGGCAAGACCATTGATGTCTTTCCTCCTCCAGGGACCTACATAACACATTCATTCCAGTAGTATGAAAGCTGGACACCAGGGAGGCTGTTTTCTAGTCATCTCAATATTGATTTCCTTCATGTCCAGCAACGAAAGTAGATAGTGGCCTTAGCAATATAGTTTTACCATCTAGTATGGTGTTTAACAAAGATCAATGACAATACCCTGTGTTATTTTTGGTACTTCTGGGGCTTCCCTGACCAATAGCTTGTAGGGAGGTAACCAGTACCTGGCTTTGAGATTTATTTAGTAAGTCATGTCTTCTGGAAGCAGGATTTTTCACCCAGGCAGAGTATCTATGCTCAAATTCCTTATTTATTTATTTATTTATTTAATTTTTGTAAATTGACTTACAAACTAGTGGAGGTTTGTAAGGGTTTATTATGCAACTTTAGTTGTTGTTAACCCATCCTCTAGCCCTTCTCCAATTCTTTTCCCCACCTTCATTTAAACTTTAATATCTGACCTCCCATTTTTCACATCATGTGTGTTCTACTAATCACCTCCTTATTATTTTTACTAGTGTCTTAAACTCATAGGTTCCATGTAGTTTCTTCATGAAGATTGTATTTTTAATCAAACCTTCCCCCATTCTTTATTTCCCTATCCCCAACACCTTTTACAAACCTGTATCAACATTGTTACCAACATTGCTTTATACACACTATGATTTTTAGAAAGGATCTATGAAGAAGAGAGAAGAATCACGAGAGGGGCAGGGAAGATGGCTCAGTGGGTAAAAGTGTCTGCTAAACAAGCAAGAGGACCTAAGTTCATATCCCCAACACTTACATATGAGCCAGGTGTGGCTGCGCATGCTTATACTTCTTGTGCTCTGTGGGTAAAGACAGAGAAATCACTGGAGCTGGCATGCTTTCATTATAGAAAACAAAAGCAAATTCCAGGTCCAGTGAGAGATGTCATCTCAGGGGACTAATGTAGGAGATGGCAGAACAGTATATTTGTTATTTTCCTCTGGCCTCTGTGCCTACAAGCTCAGATATGTGTGCATGCACCATGCATATATACATCACAAACTCTAACACCGCTACCAAAAGGAAGTTATTACCAGGGAGAATAATGTACAATTAATGAGAAAATTTAGGTCAGCAGAAAATAAGAGTAAGAAGGCAGAAGGTATTAGAAATAGGGATGACAGAAAGAAATTGACCATGATATTTTGTGGTTTTCAAGAAAGTTGCTAATATGACCCTGAAGTTTTGGCAGCTTGAGGATTCCATGTTCTCTAATTTGCTGCTACTTAATCTGGCTGTCCTTTTGACAAAAATGTGCTCCTCGCTGAAGGGGTTTGCAGCCCCATAGGAGGAACAACAATATGAACTAACCAGTACCCTCAGAGCTCCCTAGGACTAAACCACCAACCAAAGAAAACACATGGTGGGACTCATAGCTCTAACTGCATATGTAGCAGAGGATGGCCTAGTCGGTCATCAATGGGAGGAGAGGCTTTTGGTCCTGTGAAGGTTCTATGCCCCAGTATAGAGGAATGCCAGGGCCAGGAAGCAGGAGTGGGTGGGTTGGTGAGCAGGAGAGGGGGGAGGAAATAAGGGGTTTTCTGAGGGGAAACTAGGAAAGGGAATAACATTTGAAATGTAAATAACGAAAATATCTAATAAAAAACTAAACAACAACAACAACAACAACAAAAGTGCTCCTCTCCATGTTTGTGTCTAACTTCCTCTCCCTACTGTGACTGGGAACTTCTTGAGGACAGAGCTCATAGTACATTTATGCTTGTATCCAATGCCTTGGAAATTAAAATGATAAAAATAAGTAAATGACTAGTTGAAAAAAATAGGTGATTTGGGCAAAGCATTTAGTATCATTGCCATTTTACGGATGAGTAAGGAGGCTTCACGCCAGAAGTGATGCCATCAGAAGTGATGCCATCACAAGTGATGTCATCAGACCCGCGTCGCCCCACCCCCCCCACCCCCCAATACTTTGTTCTCTGGCTCTTCTCTCTTTGTCCCTGGTCAGCCTGTGTGGCTTCAGCAAATGATGATAAATGAGGTTACTCAGACAAAGCTGGGCAGCTCTTTGCACATCCACATTTGGCTGCAGTGTATACCATGAGACACACAGCGCTGTGATATGCTCGTTTCCTTTGTGGGGGCTGAGAGGTTCTTTTCTTACAGCTGACACCGATGGTATCTTTCAGCCTTTGTTCTTCCACAGCTACAACACTGATTAACAGCATCCCTGTAATGACCATCACAACAATCAACAGCTACTAAACAGAGGAGATCACCGAGGGTGTGAGTCATGGGGCATTTAGGTAGAGAGTCATCCAGAACACACACCGCTAAGTTCTGCAAACAATTATGACTCTGGTGTAGCTATTATCTTCTAGGACAGCTTTTGCAGCCCATTTTGTGTTAAATCACTAGAAATGCCCTTACTCGCTGAGTACCTTAGCACAATAGTCCATGGCAGCTCAAATATTGCAAGCAATCTCCATTTTTATATTTTATTTTATTTTTCAAAAAAAAAAAATGAGCCATGTGCTGAGGAATCAAAAGCTATTTTCCACTGGCAAAAAACCGTATTGGTTTTTTGAACCAACTTTGAACCTTTGTCTTGTGCAATCCAGGAGAGGAATATATCCATCTTTTTTGCATTTGTAATGCAAAGAAAGTATTTATTTTATGAGGACAATTAGATGGATTTAATACGCAAAAAGCTCACTAGAACACAGACCATGTATGTTACATAAAACAGACAGACTTCCTCGCCAAGGGAATCTCTGGTCTTTTCGCTTCCCTTCTCACCTTTCTGCACTTCGGTGATGACCGAGTGATGCTTTTGCCTCTAGCTGGAAAATTCATAAATCTGAGGGAAGGAAGAGGTTGACTTCTTGGCTGTTCTCTCTCTCTCTCTCTCTCTCTCTCTCTCTCTCTCTCTCTCTCTCTCAGAGACTTGTGGCTCATTTATCAAAGGGCTCCTCTCTGAGAACATGCCTTGCAAGCTTTCTGTATGCTTTTTCTCTCAGCCCCACCTCCACCCCATCCCAAGTTTTGTTTTTTTTTTTTTTTGTAGGCTGATACAGCTTCTGGAGGGGAAGGGATTTGCAAGGTTAATGGGAAACTTCCAGGAGGTACAAACAGTTGCCAGAATGTGCACTGAGTTAAAAGGGACTTTGCTACAAAAGGGTGCTTACACTGAGATGACCGGGAGAAGTGGCCAGATATGTGCTTTGAGAGGGTCTGATTTAGGTAGTTATCCAGAGAGCTGTGTGGCTCTATGACAACCCATGGAATGCCGACTATGGAATTTTATCTGTGAGTTTCAAACCTTTCTCTGAAATGTTCAGAACCCCAGGATTTATGATAAACAAACTCATCGTCGCTTGGATTCCAATTTCTCAAGGAGACCAGAGAATTCCCTGAGGTCAGATCTAGCACAGAAAGACTCCAGTTTTCTCCTTCCTCTTACTTTGCAGGTCTCCCCACTTTTTTCAGATCTGAGCATTACCTGTTCTCATGCTTACAGTCTTCTGATCTCTCCCTTATTGTCTATCAGCCGTGTTGGATTTCATGGTTCCACAGTGGAGCTGACATTTTTGGAGCTTTTGCTCCCAGTTTGGCTTACTTTTAGCTCAGCTTTGTCGTTTTGAATCAGTTACTTGATCCTCAGTTTTACTGCCTACAGAGGCAGAGTAACATTTCTGAGTTTGGTACGTCACCATGTGCACGAACAAGCAAGAGCCCATGAGATGTTCACATGTAGTACGTGCTCTATGAGGGACACTTTTGACGTCATGTGACACTGAAAAAAAGACTTTGAATCCCAAGACTGTGTTTAGGTGCATGCCACTCTGGCAAGTCACATTTGAGGACTGTATTAGCTTCTATTTTCCTGTAACAAGTTACAGAGGCACATTGCTTTATAGTTTCTGTGGCTCAGATGCAAGCATAGATTAGCAGTACCCTCATATTTTATTATGAGTCAGCCAGGACTGAAGTCTTATCTGAAAGCTCACCAAAGGAAGGCTTTAAGTCCTAACTAATGTGACTGTTGGTAGACTCCAATAATTTTCAAGTTATTCTAGACTGGATATCTATTTCCTGTTGGCTTTTGTCTGGAAGCCAAATTTCGTTCATTGCTATGAAAGCTTTCCCATGAGTGGTTTGTTTCATCCAAGCTAGCAAAGAGAGAGAGAGTTTATCAGCAAGACGAAAAGTCAGATTCTTATGTGCTCCACTCACGGAACTGACAGCCTGCCATATTTTGCTATTCCGTTGGTCAGGAGGATGCATTCCAGAAGTCAAGATAGCACAAAGGAAGGTAGAAATCACTGCTGGGAGGAGAATCTCACATCAACTCTTCTCAGAAGACATACACAAGAGCAATTAGAGTTGACATTCAGAAAAAGGGTAATGGCAATCTAGGACAACGAGCATGTAGATCTGCCATCCGCTTGAGGGATGGATGCAAGGGTAGCTAATATTGAGGAAGGATTCTGGTGGTTCCATATTTGTTGGCATTTAGCTGGCAATTGAAGGTGGCAGGGATATCTGAGATGGACAGGGTGTCACTCCTGATTCACATTTGAGCTCCAGAGTATAAAGCAGAGGTGCTGTGGCTCAAATTGATGATAGCATGAGGACACGAGGAGTAAAGGATCTGAGGGTGTATCTGTGTTTGTGGGGGTGTCTCTGTAGTTCCTTAGCTATCTTTTGGGTTGAGGTTGGAATATTACTGACCTACGGCCTTAAAAATTGTTAAATTTGTCTTCTTTTAAGTTAGTTAATATGAGAACACCCCCCCCCCACACACACACATACTACAGTACTTGATCTGGTACCAGAACATTTTATTGATTGCATTATGTGTAAGTGTTGGGAATCTATGTTACAAGCATGCTTATCCCTTCTCTATGAAGTGCCCAGTGGCAAAGAAGGCATAATGCCTGTGGCTTTGAATGCCTCCCCTCTAAGGTTTAAGTTCTTCCTGCAAATGAGGTCATAGGCAGAGATGAACACATACTTTGCTCTTTGGTTTGTTTGTGATAGGACTAAAAAAAAAAAAAAGACACCGTTAATAATTTTCTCAGGGCAATAGCTCTGAAGTGGCTCTGTCCAGGTCAAACCAGAACCTGTGTACACTCGAATATGACAGTAGTTCTCCACCATTCTAGGACTAAGCATCTTCTCTACGTCACTCCCACATCTGTTATACAGTTTCCATGCCCCAATATGTTAAAGTGATCTGTTTAGTAGTGGAAATTTATTCGGCCAAAAGCAGAATGAAATCCAGTCATTTACAGTAAAATGAGTGGGAATAAATGACATTAGACTAAATGAGGCAAGGTAGACGCAGAAAGATAAACACCGCACGTCCTTTATCATATGGTAATGTAAAATCGAACCTGAACATGGAATAAAAATCACCAGAGAGAAGAAAGAGTAGTGGGGTAGTATCTATCCAACCAATATACCCAATTAATATGTCAGTAAATTAAAATCAATAAGAGCAGAGTGTTAGTATCTGAGGAAAATACAGGGTTAATTGTATGCCAGAAAAAAAAATTCAGATTACATTTTGTGGGAATGAACGAGATTCTTGGAAGATTCATGAAATGAAACAAATCTAAGAATCTGCTTACTTTTATTATAAATACATGAAGTTCCATATCCTCATCTTCTATATGTTTATTAGATAGTAAATGAAGCACAATGTAACTTTACTGAATTATAAAATCTCTGTAACGTAAAACACTTTGATATAAACTTGAATTTCCTTGGGAGGAAGACATGTTTCTTTGCGGTGGGGGTTGATTTACCCCTCACACTGTGTTCCTATCAGAGCCCGAATGTAGCATGGTCTGTCTCAGGCTGTGCTGAGACTAGTAGTCTGATGAAGGTGCGCTGAGTCTTTTTGGCTTTTTGGGTTGTATAGGATCTTGTGGTAGGTTTTCGTATTGCCTCCCCAGAGAGGTAGAAGGGAAACTTGCAGCGGCTGGCATACCTGCAGCATTTGCCAAGAGAGCGGAGGCCCTCTAAGCTCCAGGCCTGTGCTTCCTTCCCAGGCACATGTAGCTCCAATTGATATTAAGGGTCAGGCAAGGTCCTTTATGGGCCCTGGGATGTGAAGCTTATTTCTTGCCAGGGGAGTTGTTATGGTTGGTATCACAGGGTTTACAGTCCCCAGGAATCATGTCCTGGGGCTTTGGAGTTTAAATGGAGGCAATTCATAGGCTCCAGAAGACCTGTAATGTTTGTAAGAATCGCAGAGCTAGCTCTCAGGTGCCTCCAATCAAGCCTTGGGTTTTCAGCTGTTGGAGGATCCAGGCTGTCAACATGAGCTCTCATTTCTGGGAGAGACCAGAGAGCTAAATAAAATCCTAGCATTTAGCTAAAGATACAGCTCTCTAGACTGCTTGAAAACAATGAAAAATGACCTTTCTTCTTAATAGTCTCCTACCTCTTAAACTGAGACAAAACTTTCCAGAAAAACATGGAACTTGAGAAACTCCAGTAGATAATATAGTTTTGGAAAACAAATAAAACACAAATGTTTAGCAGGAACTAGACTGAAATTGTTTAACCAACTCTTAACTTTATGTTTATGATGGTTTAGATATGTGTGTATGGTTTTTTTGGTGTATGTCTGTGCATATGTCTGTTGATGTACTTTTATGTATATGAATGTTTGAATGCCATATGTTCTATGTGAAGATAAATGCATGTTGTTATGTGTTTCTATATGCACATGTAATTTATAAGTGGATTATTCATATATCTATGGATGCCTATCTTGATAAGTGGATAAGTGAAAGTGAATGTTTTTATGCATTTATATGAGGTGTGGATTTGTATATATGCATGAATATGTATATGCTTATGTCTATGTGAATGTATGTATGTGTCTCTCTGTGTGAATGTGTATGTGTGTGCTCATGTGTTTATACATGTGTGTGTTTATTTCCACTTTCACTAGAGCCATTGGAGAACCCTCTTTGGAGAAACTGAGTGGGAAAGCAAAGACAGAAGAATTATCAAGTGTGAAGGTCTTGAGTTAGAGACAAACATGATAAACAAAAGGAATATAGCAAAGGACATGATTGCAGAACCCAGTGTGTGGTAGAGGGAAATGACAGGAAGAGGCAGGCCTAATAAACATCCCAGGACCTTGTATGAAACCATATGTATGCTCTTGAGCTAAACCTGTTGGACACCACTTGAGGTTTTGAGTAGAGAAATAATGAATCCTAATTTACAGTAAATAATTATAATTTTAGCTTTTGTAGGGAGGTGGGAGAGGAAGCAGGAAGGGCAACTAACCTACTGAAAGCTTAAGTAGGGACTTGGAGGAGGGATGGTACATAAAGGATTGGAGTTGCATTCTACCTTGAGGGCTGGCAATTATGCTGAAGAGGAATGTGTGAGGGGTAAGAGAATAATAATACATTGTGTGTAGTTTTTTTATTTCATGGGTTGAGATACTGACTCCCATTTTAGTTGCAGTTTCAGCTGATTGGATTCAGAAGAGTAGCCACTGTAACTTAGCTTTGGTCACTATCTTCAAGCACTAGGTTCCCATGAGTGGCCTCAAACTGGCCTTGACCTGGTATTCAGGGTGCATGCACTTTTTGCCTGGATTTAGTCAGGGCTGTAAGCCTGATAGAGGCTTGTGAGGTGGAGATGAGTCTTGAAGGAAGAATTAGAATAGATCAGACAGGAAAGAAAAACTTGTCAGTATTGCCTGCATCTTCCTCTGGGTATGACAAAAGCATGGCCAATTCTTCTCCAGTATATCTTCTCTTTTATCTTACAAAGGTTCCATTGCCTTTCATAGTATCACAGGCTGGAAACTAACCTTTGGCTCTTGATGCTTGGGGGGATATTTAAGATTTAAACTACAACACTGAAAATTCTGTTGGATGTTAAAAGATGAGATAAAAGTCCTTGAAGTAGAGATAAGAGGAGATGATGAGTTGCAAACTGAGGAAAGGGCAGATGAACAGAAACAGAGCCTGGAGGGGGTACATGTTCAAGAGTGACAAAATCCTAGGAGCTGTTGTAGGCAGAGAACTTCCCTGGGACAAAACTGTATGCAACTTGAGGACTGTGCTTAGAAAAGAGTGCCCAAGGCCACTTGTACAAAATGATTGATTAGTCAGATAAGCTTCCTTGTCACCTGTGGGCACAGTTAACACTCACTTTACTGCTACCTGGAGACCTTCCTTAATGTGGAGTTTACTGGATGGATAACAACTGGAAGAATCTACAGCCTTAGTTTGTTTTTCTGTTATTGTGATACTCTCACAAAAAAAACCAACCTGTGGTGTAAACTGTGGTGATTTACATGAGAATAGCTCTCACAGGCTCATAGTTTGAATCCTTGTTTCCCACTTGGTGGAACTGTATGAGAAGGATTGGGAGGTGTGGCTTTGTTGAAGAAGGTGTGGCACCAGGGGCAGACATTGAGGTTTCAAAAGACACCTGCCATTCCCAGTCCTTCTCTGCCTGCCTCACACTTGTGATCAAGGTCAGCTACTGCTCCAGTGCCATGCTTGCTGGCCTGTAGCCATGTTCCATGTTATGAGGGTCATGGACTCTATTCTTTGGAAAGAGTAAGCCCCAAATACACTCTTTTTTTTTTTTTTTTTTTTTTTTTCACTATAAGTTGCCTTGGTCATGGTGTCTTCTCACAGCAAAAGAAATGTAACTAAGATAGGGAGATAGGGCTTAATTTGACTTTCCATTCCAGAAAGGTCTAGTCCATCATGGGAATACATAGAAGCAGGATGAGCAGGATTGGTGGGAGGGACAGGAAGTGGTCACATTGCATTCACACTCAGAAGCAGAAAGTGAACCAGAAGTATAGTAATGCCATAAAGCCCAAAGGCCTGGTCCCTGTGATCCACTTCTTCCACTGAGGCTCCACCTCTAAAAGGTTCTCAGTCTTCCCAAACAGCACTCCAGCTAGGAACCTAGTATTCAAGCATGTGAGCTTATGGGGTAAATTTCACATTCAAATCACAACATCTACATACATACCATTCAAATGTTAGTAAATAAACTTTGGCTTTCCTTGGGTTATATTTGAAAGTGATGTGTATTATATTGATTTGTTTCTTATATTCTCAGTTTTCTGATTTTGGAAATTCATTTCTTCTCCCTTATTTATCTCATCCAGTTTTCCTTCCTTTCTCACCTATTTGTCAAACACAAACTTCTAAAAATGTGTCTTTTATGAACTTTCACTATTACCTAGGGGTTTATGTTATATGGAGAAGACATTGAATTTGGTCTTTGGCATATCTGGGTTCATATTGGCTACAGTTTTTTTATTAGATATTTTCTTCATTTATATTTCAAATGCTATCCCCAAAGCCTCCTATACTCTCCCCCTGCCCTGCTCACCAACTCACCCACTCCTGCTTCCTGGCCCTGGCATTCCCCTGTACTGGCACATATGATCTTCACAATACCAAGGGCCCCTCCTCCCATTGATGGCTGACTAGGCCATCCTCTGCTACATATGCAACTAGAGACACAGCTCTGGGGGGGGAGGGGGTACTGGTTAGTTCATATTGTTGTTCCTCCTATAGGGTTGCAGACCCTTTTAGCTCCTTGGGTACTTTCTCTAACTCCTTCATTAGGGACCCTGTGTTATATCCAACAGATGACTGTGAGCATCCATTTCTGTATTTGCCAGGCTCTGCTCCAATTTACAGCTGTCACTTAATCTTATCTAATGTTAGTTTTTCTGAATATTCTATGGGCAAATCATACCTCATTTAGGTTTTCTAAAAAACTGAAGTCTTGGAGGTATTTAATAACTGCTAATTATATTAATCAATAACCAAGGGATATCTTCAGGTCAACATGTTTTAGATGGTATAAATCAGAAATATGTTCTCTTTAGAATTAATTCTGTCCAGTGTTCAATATAAAGTAAATACCAGGCTAGGGTATTTAAATGATAGTTCAATTAAAAATGTAATGAATTAAAAGGAATTGAGAATATTGCCTAATATATAGTCAATATTAGTCAAACTTTCATTGCACAATTATTCATAACTGCTCAGTTACTTGTGGTCTCATGAAAACTGTCATATAGGTAATGCTGTGGTATGAATGATGGTGTCTCCTAATTATTCAGTGTACTAAGAGATTTGGTCCTTGGACAATGGTTAGTTCCCAAGGCTTCCTCTTTATGAATGAGAAGAGTATCATCACTAGCAGGTTCACAGGACCTGTCTTACCATACTGCCTTGTGAAAAGGCAGGAAGAATGTACCATGTAGAAAGCACAAGAGAAGTGTTCATCATGCACTGAATCTGTTACCCCTTGTTACCAAACTTCTTCTTCTTCTTTTATTTTTCTTTGAGACAGAGTTTCTTTGTGTAGCTCCAGCTGTCCTGGAATTCACTTTGTAGACCAGGCTGGCCTCGAACTCAGAAATCCGTCTGCCTCTGCCTCCCAAGTGCTGGGATTAAAGGCATGCACCACCACTGCCCTGTGTTACCAAATTTCTATGAACCATAATTTCCTATTGTTTATCAATTACTTAGTCCAGATAGTTTTATTATTAACAGTCTGAGGAGGCTAAGGCAGGTAGAGTTATTTTTACTATTATTGTTGTTATTATTGTTATTTGCAATTGAAGATTGAACCCAGTGAGTTGTACATTCTAATCAAGTATTCTACCATTGAGCGGTACCCCCAGCTCTCTTTTAAAGATAATTTCTCCTCCAAAATGTATATTCTAGAAATTAGTCTTAATGGATCTTTGAGTCAGCAGTCAAGGAAAGAAAGCTATATTTCTTGGTTTGAATGGTTTGAAAACATCACCCTTTTAGATGAAGGAAGCAAGAGAGAAATCAGTTTAGTTAAATTTCCAGGCATCATAACCCACCCTCATGAACACTTTTTATTTTTTCCAAGTGACTTTCAATAATTTAATGAATCAGAGGCTTCATGATTCTGTGACGCATGTCAGTGCCGGGAGAATTGATGGTAGGCAGGAGGGTTAGGTAGAGGCATGTAAGAGCGGTGCTGAGGGGAGTTGGAAGTGATAGGTTGGTCAGGCATTTGCCATGGCTGGAAATAAAGACTCTTCTCATTTGCACAATCATGGGACTTGTTCAAAGAGTTTCTGTGGGAAACAAGGGATGAAATTAAGCCATGGAAATTTTTGGCCAAGTCATGAAAACACATTTTCCAAAAAAGCTGTTAATTTGATGGTGGAATGAGTCACAGCCCATGGGAAGGGCTGAAAGTCACATCAACAGAATTACTCAAAACTTAACTGGACAATAAAAAATGTATGGTTAAGGCAAACAGCCCTACATGGTCAGGCCAAGCAGACACCGTGTCCCTGTATGAACTTTTCCTTTGCATTTCCAGGCCAATTCTACATGGAAAAATACCTGGTACCTCAGGTCCTGAGCAAAGTGGGGCCCAGTTATTTCAGAGTTGGAGAACTTCTCAGTTTCACTTGTCTTCAGGGGTCAAATTGTTGAATACTGACCAGAATTTCACTGCCACTGTGATGGTGTGCCTGGTCCCTACCAGTTGATCTTTGGAAAATAAAGTTACTTACTATGGTAAACCTGGAATTTCCCAGTTTGAGGAAAAAAGAATAAGGCATCTATTCATTAATAAGGACATTCTGGTAGAGTTGACTTGATAGAAGTGGGCAGGAGGAAGTTTAAGAACTAGAAACCTGACTTCATTGAGTTTGATTTAGATATTAGATAGTGGCCTTCCACTGCCTTACTCTTATTATTATTATTTTTTAAATGAATGTGCAATAGAACCTTCACATCCCGATAAACTGTAGAATTTCTGGTAGACACTAGTATGACTTCATCTCTCAGTTCAACTACAACTACTCAGGGAAACCTTTCACACATGTTTGGTTTATGACATGTAGAAAACTTACAGTTCTAACTCCTCCCTCACAGGACATTTTGTTTTGACCTGTACAGTATATTCTAGAGTATAATGACTCCACTAACACCTATCTTCCTCCATAGCCTACAAGTCTCTCACATAGTAGAAACATTGTCAGGTAGATACTCTTGGTTTTCATTCATCATTGTCTAAGGAATCTATTTTATAATGCTTCTGCAATCTAACTGATCTAATGATCTCTTCAGTGGCTTTAGTAGTACTCCGGATTAGCTCTGACTCCCTTGTATGGCTCTGGAGACCTTTATGCTGTAGGCTCTGGCTCTCCACTTGGACTCTTCTCTTTTTCCTTTCCAGATGGAGCTCAAGTCTCCAGGCACACTGAGCTTTTTCCAGTGGAAGGCACTGAATCTCTTCTCTTCTCTTCTCTTCTCTTCTCTTCTCTTCTCTTCTCTTCTCTTCTCTTCTCTTCTCTTCTCTTCTCTTCTCTTCTCTTCTCTTCTCTTCTCTGTATTCTCAATTACTCAATCTTCTGAGTTTCTATTAGTTTCCAATGACTTCTATAAGAGGTTACTACATGTGTGGAGGACCAAACTACAGTTCTGGAGGTTTGTAGTCAAGATCCCTACAGGGTGAAGCTCCCTCTGGAGGATCTCCCTTCCTAGTGCTATTGGAACTTGTTGGCTTTGGCCACATCTCTCTGCTGTCATTTTATCTCTGTAGAATCTCACAGAGATTGCTTCATCAAAATGAAGTATGCCCAGGTTCCTCAATTGAGCTGCACCAACCCAACTTTTAACTACATGTGAAAAAAAAAAAAAAAAAAAAAAACCAAAACCTATGCAATGGGTAGTACAATTGCCAGTGTTTCTATGGAAACCAGAATAAAAAAGCTGTTTGCCTGGAGTTGTCTGTATTTTATTTTATTTTTATAAAAAACATATCAAGAATGAAGTTCTTTAATGTCTTTTGCCTGATTTATATCTCATGCTAATAATAGCTTTTTGAGAGAAGTATGCTTGTCACCATCTTGTGGTAGGAGAAACTGAGGCATTATAGTTCAAAATAGCAGTTTGTCAGCAGAAGAGCTAAGATTGCTTTCATTGCTTTCTCTTGTCAATTTTTTGAGGCTTAGATATGTTTACTGGAGACTTGACTAGTGTACAACTTAACCAGCTTTTAACTTAACCAGCTTTTCCATTTCTTATTTACAGGCAAAGACAGTTTATTGTTTCAAACCGAATCGTTCATATTGATATAAGACTGATCAGTAAACCACAGCTTTGGTTGTTAGAAGAAGTAGTTTTTTTCATAGGTTTTTATATTATAAGGTAAAAATCTAGGAAATGTGTTTATTGGTGATCAGGTTTCCTTTGATCTAGGGATGTCTAGATTTTCTTTGTTTATAGATTCTTGACACCTTTGGAAGATTATGAATCAAATATTTTGTAGTATGGCTATCAGTTAGGATTCATCTCCACATCTCAGCTCCATGATCAGATTGGATTTAGTATTTGGAGGAAGAAGAATGTAGATGTGATGTACCCATCCCTAACATTATGTCAAGGAACACACAAGATTGCAATGGTTTATCATAGCCAATGACAACCTTCAGTGCTGGTGTTTACTGGGGTTCTCCTCCATAGGTTTGTGGTTGGACTCTTGAAATGGTGTTTTTCAGAAGAAAGCCATACTGAAAGGTTCAAGCACTATAAGACTCATCAGCCTGGAGAACAGACCTTGTTATTGAAATTCCTTTATGGGAAAGATTCTAAATGCATACTTGATATCTTTTAAACAATTTCTTCTAATTTTTTAGATTATAATATAATTACATTCTTGCCTCCTTTTCCTTTTTTTCTCTATAATTAGGGAATTTTCAAAATAGGAGCATTGTATAAAGAGAATAAATATAGCAGCATGGCTTATGATAAAACAGGACCTTCCGTATGTACCCTGCATGCTTATATGCCTTTTCTTTTCCACCTGTGCATATAGAAGAGGTGCTCCTTCAGACTGTCCCATGACTTTTTCATGAAGACGAGGAGTATTTTCTGAAAGCCCAGGCTCCTCAGTTGAGCTGCACCAACCAGACTTTTAACAACTACATGAGAAAGACTATCCCATGAAAAGTACAATTGCCAGTGTTTCCATGGAAACCAGAGGACAAAGAGGCTGTTTGCCTGGAGAGGCTGTTTATTTTATTTTATTTTAGCTTTATAAAAACCTATCAAGAATAACTCTCTGAGATGTGACGTTCTGTTTTCATAAGCACATTCAAGGTGTCAGACAGAGCTCCACTTTCTATTCCTTGAAAACAGAGTCTGCTGCAATGTTTGCTGGACTTTTCAAAATGTCACTTTCAACCAATTTTATGTACAAATGGGTTACAGTCCCAAGAAAATATTCAGAAAAGGAGGAAACGGTTTCAAAATGTAGTATTAAGTATTATTACACTGAAAGTCGTTCAGGGCAGAAAGCCTTCCCACTTGCCTCCCAACCCTCTATACACAAAGGCAGGCAGCAGAGTATCTGTGTGATATGGAAAAGCCTGTCCTTAGCAACTCAGGTCTGCAGAAACTGTTTGTTCAATTGCTCATTCATCTCCACTCCTCAGTAACCATGGTTGCTTTGGTAACAGGACCTGGGAGCCACTTTCAAAGGCATTAATGGCCCCACACTCTCTCTTAGTTGTCTTTTAATTTTCTCTCCATGATGGTTGTATGATGCACATGCTTTCCCCAAGATCAGATCTTCACATATGGAGAGAATTTATCACAGGAGATAAATTTATTGAGAAACACTGGCCTGCAGGATATTCCGGGACCCATTTCCATCTTTAAAATAACATATTCATTTAGAAGACTGAAGGCTTGTTTCTCAGATGGGTCATTTTAAAATATGCCCCATCTCACACCAGTGAGGCTTTGATGCAACTCTGTCCTGTGTAGCAGGCTTTCAAGGTTGTGTCAAGACAAGAAGTGGGGATAATTCAAGGTGACGGGGCCAATTTTAAAACAGAAGCCCAGTGTTCTTTATGTTGAGGTCTAGGCTCCGACGGAGGTGCTCGGTGGCCTCCAGAGCTTCTTAGCGAGTTTTTCAACTTTTACTTCAGTCTCAGGAAAATGAGACCTTCCACGAGCAGTTCAGATGGGATCTTTGCCCTGAGTAGACACCAGAGACTGGATGCACAGGGTTCCATGTAAATGAAGTGAGGCCTTTGTTGACTCTCCCATGCTTGGTTTCCTGGTTTTGCACTGCTTGCAGTTTATAGAGACATACCGTGTGCACAGATATTTTTAGTCCCCAGATGAAATTTCCCTAACATTTCATCCTTTTGCCTCCATGAAGGGAGAGTCAGAAGTATCACCGACATCCTTAGGGCGAAATTATCACCTATGTAGAGTGTCCCTTTCTTCTCCCTAGGCACCATTCTCTGTGCTGCTGCACAAACCCCTCTGCTGTCATGCTTTGAAGGGTGTCCCTAGAAACAGTACCTGCCAGGGTTTGTGACTGACCTTACTTAGAAAAATAACTGCGACTGTAACTGAGGGATTTTGAGTGGAAATCATCCTGAAGTAACCAAGTGAGGTTTCAATTAAAACATATTCTTATAACAGAATGAGGAGGAAAAGGAAGGGGAGAAGGAGTCATAGATCTGGAGGAGCAGATAAGTTAAAAACCAGTGGAGGTGGAGACATATGTTTGTGTTAAGCTTTCATGTGCCAAGGGATAGCTGGTGCATTAGTTACTTCTCTATTGCAGTGATTAAAAACAACAAACAAACAAACAAACAAACAAAAATCAGGACAAAAGCAGCTTAGAAAAGAAAGTAAATTCACTTTGGCTTCTGTCCCAAGAGGGCCAGATACTTCCCCCCAGAGTGGGGGGAAGTACAAGTGCAGCAGCAGAGAACTGAGAGACCCCATCTCAGCGGCACACAGGAAGCAGGGAGAGCAAGCAAAAGTGGGGTAAAGGTACAAGCCTGCCCACACTCCCAGCAGTGTCACACCTCCTTTGAAAGATTCCATAACATCCCCAACACAGGGTCACCAACTTGAGACCAAGTGTTCAAATCCATGCAGCTAAGGGGATATTTCTCATTCACAACACCTGGAATCACAGGAGATCGGGCAACCCTGCTAGTGTGCTCATTTCCAGACTCCAGAATGAAAGGAAATCAAGTCCTAGAGTGTCCCAACCACCAATCAGTGATTGTTCCACGCTGATGCAAGAGTTGATGACCTGGGGATGTGGAGAAGGGAGGTCGTCTTTTCAGCTTTAGAAAGCAACATTAGCTACTTACAGATATCTCCACACCTCTGTGCTTTCCTGGGGAAGGTTTCTTAAACTCAGTATGGTTTGAAAAAGAGATGGAGAGATTTTGGTTTTGTGGACTTTGTGCATTATAGAATGCTTCACTACGCCCTGGCTTCTACCAGAGATGACAATAGTAGACAACACTGACTAGCTGCTTTGAGCAAATCTACTCCCAATTGATGGTGACAATGAAATGTACACCCAGCTATTGCCAAATATTTGCCTTCTGTCTGTGGAAATGGTCCAATACCCATATAAAAATTGGGGCACGGGGATCCATACTTGTAGCTCTTGCACTGAGGTAAAGATGAGAAGATGGGACCCTTGAAGCTCGACGAACTATTAAGTCTAGCTAATTGATAGGAGAAGGGTTTTATAAGACACCTCATCTCAAAAGGAAGAGCATCTTAATTGGCTATCCAATACCAAATGGTCAGAGCTAAAAACATAATTTAAGTAACATTATACAGTATAAACAGGTTGTATTTATGTATGTAGTGATCTATATCTATATGCATATATTTACATAACAATAATTAATAAAAAGGAAGCCATGAATTTGAAAGAGAGCAAGGAGGGATATATGGGGAGGTTTGAAGGGACAGAAGGGGAGGGGAAAAAGAGCATAATTATATTACAATCTCAAAAATGAAGGAAATAATAAAAAGTAAAGTAGAAAGTGATAAAGACACTGATATCTTTCACATGTGCACCCACACATACCCATGTACAGTGCACACACCGAACCACACACACACACACTGAACCACACACACACACACACACACTGAAACACAAACACACACACTGAAACACACACACACACACACACACACACTCACTCACCAAACATCACATTTTAAAGAATGTGTCTTGAGAAGAACTTCTTTATTTTAGCAAAATATTTTTTATTAGATATTTTCTTTATTTACATTTCAAGTGCTATCCCGAAAGTTCCCTATACCCTCCCCCTGCCCTGCTCCCCTACNGACCCTGGACACAATATGACTCTCTCACCTGCTCTGGCAGACAGAGCCCTCTCAGGTGGCCACCTTTCCTGTGGCGGGGAAGGTGTTGAGAAGAACTTCTACTGGTGGGGGTAACTTCTCTACCCAGACTACCTCGACTCTTGAGGATTTTTCAAGTCTCTGTTGCTTTTCAATTCTGAATGCCCATTCTCCTTTCTTATGTTTCCTTTGTGCAAACCTTGGTTGAAGCAGAGGCTGACTGTAACTGTGTTTCCTACCCACATCTCTGTTTTTCTGCAGAATGTTCTATTTTGCAGGAGAAGAAATGCTATCTTCACATCTTTGTTTTCCCCACACCTAATGCTTATTGTGAAAAAAGGAAAGAGCAACATGGTCAGACTGTGAGGCTATCAAAGGAGACCCAGCAAGACCCACCAGGGAAACACCTCAGCATGAGAAAGGTCTAGGTTTCATGACTCACTGTAGTCTCTTCCTGAGCTGGGGCCAGCCTAGTGTAGACCACAAAAGATTCTTTTGTAACTCTGGCCCAAATCCTGCAATTAAGTAGCTTGGGCAGTGTGGTGGTTTGAATATGCTTGGGCCAGGGAGTAGCACTATTAGGAGGTGTGGCCTTGTTAGAGTAGGTGTGGCCTTAGTGGACCGAAATGTGCCATTGTGGATGTGGGCTTTAAGATTCACATCATAACTGCCTGGAAACCAGTCTTCTAGTGACCTTCAGATGAAGATGTAGAACTCTCAGCTCCTACTGCATCATGCCTGCCTGGACTCTGCTATGATTCTACCTTGATGATAATGGTCTGAACCTCTGAACCTCTAAGCCTGCACCAATTAAATGTTGTCCTTATAAGAGTTGCCTTGGTCAAGGTGTCTCTTCACAGCACTGTTAACCCTAACTAAGACAGACAGGTTATAAGATCCCTTTGATGGGGCCAGCATTTTCCAGTATGTTCAGGAGCTCAGAAGCTGCTGGTAGAGGTCCTCTGCAGGAAGGGTCTTTATGGCCACAGACATTTAGAAAAGCTTACCTTTTAGATTTCCCCCTTAGAAATTCAATAAGTGCCATAGTGTAGATTAATGGCCTAGGGGTGACATTGTTCACATATTCTTTCTAAATGTACTAGACCATGAAACCTTATATGACAACTCTGTAACATCAGGAAATGTATCTTAAAAACCAACTTAAATCTGTACCCCAATCTTGTCCTAATCTAAGGCAGCATTTGTACACTGACCTACTCAGCTGCTAAATTAACATTTAAACATTGTGATTTTCACATACACATAATATTTGACTTAATTCATTTTTTCTTAGTTTATAGAATAGTCTAGAACAGTCTAGAATTTGCTTAAGTGTGGAAAATGTCATTTACCAAATCTAAACCCCCTCCATTTCCTTTTACCCTAAAAGATGTCTTTCATTATATGCTACACACTGCTCTTTATAGTGTGAGCAACATTCCTGTCTTAAAAGTAGAGATGAAGAGAGAAATGCTTGGATCATGTAGATAGATATTTGATATCTTGATGTCTGGGCAAGTCTACCTTTTATACATTCATTAGAATTTTCACTTATTCTGTCAAGAAGAGAGGAAAAAACCCCAAACAACAAAACAAATAAAAAAACAAAAATAAAAACCAAAACCTTAGGCCAATCTCACCAATGCAAATAAAGGCTCATTCTTTTAAGGCATAAAGCTATACATATAAGCAGTTGGGACTTCCTACTAGAAGTCCTGACTACCCATTTTCTTTGGGGGTGGGCTGGGGGTCTCCATGAAGTGAGATAAGACTGGGATGAGCACGATAGGAGAACTTGATTCATCAGTCAAAGAAAAGATTAAATCTAAAATTTCCTCACACAAATCATCCAGAAAAATCTAGCACACCATGAAAAGACCTAAGTAAGAATAATAGGAGTAGAAGAAGGAAAAGAGTCCCAGCTCCAAAAAGCAGAAAATATTTTCAACAAGTCTGAAAGTTTCCCTACACGAATGAAAGAGAAGCTTATAAACATAGAACAAGCTTATAGAACACCAATTAGATTGGAGGAGAAGAGAAAATGTTAATAATCGAAATACTAAATCTACAGAACAAAGAATATTAAAGCTGCAAGAGAGATGTCTTGTAGCTTCTAAGAAACCACAGATGCCAATTTAGACTACTATACCCAACAAAACTCTCAATCATCTTAGATGGAGATAACAAGGTATTCTAAGTCAAAATGAAATTTAAACAATATCTAGCCACAAAATCAGTCCTACAGAAAATACTAGAAAGAAAACTCTAATCCAAGGAGGTTTACTACACCCATAAAAACACAGGAAATAAATAATTCCATAGCAGCAAAAACAAAATAGGGGAAATACACAACACAACCACCATTACCACCACCACCACCACCACCACAACCACCACCACCACCACCACCATCACCAAAGACATCAACAACATCAAAATAACAGGAATAAATAATTAATTATTGGTCACTAATATCTCTTAACATCAATGAATTGAATCTGCTAATAAAAATGCAGAGGCTAGGGGGTTGGTGAGATGGCTCAGCAGGTAAGAGCACCCGACTACTCTTCCAAAGGTCCTGAGTTCAAATCCCAGCAACCACATGATGGTTCACAACCATCCGTAACAAGATCTGGCGCCCTCTTCTGGAGTGTCTAAAGACATCTACAGTGTACTTACATATAATAAATAAATAAATCTTAAAAAAAATGCAGAGGCTAATGGAATGGATGGGAAAACAGGATTCTGCTGCATACAAGAAATACAACTTAACATTAAAGACAAATATTACGTCAGAGTAAAGAGCTGGAAAAAAGTTTTCCAAGCAAACAGACACAAGAAGCAAGCTGGAATAGCTATTCTAATATCTAATATGATAGACTTTAAACCAAAAATTAATCAAAGAGCTAGAGAAGGATACTTCATACTCATTGAAGGGAAAAATCCACCAAGATGACATCCCAGTTCTGATCATTTATGCCCCAAATGCAAGGACACTCACATTAGTAAAAGAAATATTACTAAAGCATAAGTCACACATCGAAGCTTATACATTAATAATGGGAGACTTCAACACCCCACTCTCACAAACAGTCAGGTCATTGAGACAGAAACTAAACAGAGAAATAATGAAACTAACAGAGGTTATGAATCAAATAGACCTAAAAGATGTCTTCAGAACCTTTCACCCCAAAACAAGACAATATGCCTACTTTTCAGCACCTTTGGAACCTTCACCAAAATTGTCCATATAGTCAGACACAAAATAAGCCTCAAAAGATACAAGAAGATTGGAATATCCCATGCATCCTATCATATCACCACAGACTAAGCCTGGTCTTCAATAACTACAAAAACAACAGAAAGCCCACATATTCATGGAAACTGAACAACTCTCTACTCAATGATAACATGGTCATAGAAGAAATAAAGAAAGAAATTAAAGACTTTATAAAATTCAATGAAAATGAAGACAAAGCATATCCAAACTTATGAGACACAATGAAAACAGTATTAGGAGGAATATTTATAGCTCCTTCATAAAGAAACTGAACAGATACCATACTAGCAACTTAATAGCATACCTGAAAGCTCTAGAATAGAAAAAAGTAAACACATCTAGGAGGAGTAGATGGCAGGGCATAGTCAAACTCAGAGCTGAAATCAGCCAATTAGAAAGAAAGAGAACAGGACAAAGAATCAACAAAACCAAAAACTGGTTCTTTGACGAAATCAACAAGATAGATAAACCCTAAACCAAACTAACTATAGGGCACAAAGTCAGCATCCAAATTCACAAAATTAGAAAAAAAATGAGACATAACAGAAACTAAGAAAATTAAAACAATCATCAGACCTTACTGCAAAAGCCTATATCAACAAAACTGGAAAATTTAGATGAAATGGATAATTTTCTAGGCAGATACCAGGTATCAGATAAACTATTTAAATAGTTCCATAACCCCCAAGGAAATAGAAGCAGTCATTAAAAGTCTCCCAATCAAAAAAATCCCAGGACCAGTTGGTTTTAATGGGGGATCCTATCAGACCTTCAAAGTAGAACTAATACCAATACTTCTCAAATGATTCCACAAAATAGGAACAGGAAGAACACTACCTAATTTGTTCTATGAAGCCACAGTTACACTGATACCTAAACCACACAAAGACCCAACAGAAAAAGAGAACTTCAGACCAATTCCACTTATAATTATCAATGAAAAATACTCAATAAAATTCTTGCAAACCAAATCCAAGAACATATCAAAACCTTCATTCATCACAATCAAGTAGGCTTCATTCCAGGGATGCAGGGATGGATCAATATACAAAATTCCATGAATGTAATACATGATATAAAGAAACTCAAGGAAAAACAATCACATGATCTTTTCCTTAGCCACTTTGTAGTGGCTTTGCCAAAATACAAAACCTCCTTATGTTAAAAGTCTTGGAGAGATCAGGAATTAATGGCACATACCTAAACTTAATAAAAGCAATATATAGCAAACAAACAGCCAATATCAAATTAAATATAGAGAAACTAGAAGCAATTTCACTAACAACAGGGAGAAGACAAGACTGCCCACTCTCTCCCTATCTATTCAATATAGTACTTGAAGTTGTAGCTAGAGCAATTAGACAACAAAAGGAGATCAAGGGAATACAAATTGGAAAGGAAGAGGTCAAGATATCACTATTTGTGGATGATACGATAGTATACACAAGTAACCCCCCAAACTGTACCAGAGAACTCCTCCTGCTGATAAACAGCTTCAGCAAAGTGGCTGGATATAAAATTAACTCAAACAAATCAGTAGCCTTCCTTTATACAATTGAAAAACAGGCTGAGAAATAAATTAGGGCAACAACACCCTTCACAATAGCCACAAATAATATAAAATATTTTGGTGTAACTCGAGTGAAAGATGGAAAGATCTCCCATGCACATGGATTGGTAGATTAACATAGTAAAAATGGCCATTTTACCAAAAAAAAAAATGTACAGATTCAAAGCAATCCCCATCCAAATTCCAACACAATTCTTTGCAGACATGGAAAGGGCAATTCTCAACTTCATATGGAAAAACAAAAACCTCAGGATATCCAAAGTTATTGTGAACGATAAAAGATCTTCTGGTGAAATTACCATTCCTGAGCTCAAACTATGCTACAAAGCAATAGCAATAAAGAACACATGGTAATGGTACAGAGAAAGACAGGTAGATCACAGGAATAGAATTGAAAACCCAGAAACAAACCCACACACCATGGACACTTGATCTTTGACAAAGAAATAAAAAATATACATGTGAAAAAGAAAGCATCTTCAATAAATGGTGCTGGTTTAACTGGAAGTCTGCACATAGAAGAATGAAAATACATTCATATTTATCACCTTGCAGAAAGCTCCAGGTCAAGTGAATCAAGGACCTCAACACAAAACCAAATACACTGAATCTAATAGAAGAGAAAGTGGAAAAGAGCCTTAGACTCATTGGCACAGGGGGAAATTTCCTGAACAGAACACCAATGGCTCAGGCTCTAAGATTTAAAAAAAAGATAAATTGGACCTTATGAAACTGAAAAAAATTCTGTAAGGCAAAGGACATGGTCAATAGGACAAATCGGCAACCTACAGATTGGGAAAAAAAAAATCCTAACTAACCCTATATCCAATAGAGGGCTAATATTCTAAATATATAAGGAACTCAAGAAGTTAATCTCCAAAAAAACTAAATAACCCAATTAAGCAATGGGTTACAGAGCTACAGAGAATTCTTATTAGAGGAATCTTCAATAGCTGAGAATCACTTAAAGAAATGTTCAACATCCTTAGTCATCAGGGATGTGCAAATCAACACAATCTTGAGATTCCACCTTACCCCAAGCAGAATGGCTAGCACACTTCACATGTTGGTGAGGATGTAGAGAAAGATGAATACTAATCCATTGCTCATGGGATTGCAAAGTGGTACAAACACTCTGGAAATCAATCTTAAAGTTCTTCTGAAAATTGGAAATAGTTCTACATGAAGACCCAGCTATGTCACTCCTGGGCATATAACCAAAAGATGCCCCATCATACCACAAGGACACATGCTCCACTATGTTTTTAATAGCCTTATTTGTAATCACAAGAAGCTGGAAACAACCCAGATGTCCCTCAACTGAAGAATGGATACAGAAAATGTGGTTCGTTTACACAATGGAATAGTATTCAGCTAGTAAAATGAGGAGATCATGAATTTTGTAGGAAAATGGATGTAACTAGAAAATATCATCCTGAATGAGCTAACCCAGACCCAAAAGGGTATGCACGATATGTATTCATTGATAAATGGATATTAGGCAAAGTACAGAATATCCAGAATATAACCCATAAAGCATAAGAAGATACAGGCAGGAAAACCCAAGTGAAGATGCTTCAATCCCACCTAGAAAGGGAAACAAAATAATTATGGGAGGCAGAGGGAG
The DNA here is from genome assembly GCF_900095145.1 of Mus pahari. Classification (NCBI taxonomy): domain Eukaryota; kingdom Metazoa; phylum Chordata; class Mammalia; order Rodentia; family Muridae; genus Mus; species Mus pahari. The sequence goes on along the minus strand of NC_034602.1, from coordinate 34,480,642 downwards.
GGAGGAAACTGAGTGGGAGACAGGAGGGGGAGGGGAAAAGCAGAACAGGATCAGGGATGGTGAGGGGAATGGCAGAGAAATCCAGAGGACCAAGAGAAATGAAAGGAAATATAAATCTTCTGGGAGTGGGAGGCGTGGGGACCCTATGAAAAGTCCCAGACCCTTGGGAAGTGACTCTCAGGACTCAGTAGGAGTGATCTTAGCCAAAATTCCCAACAATGGGGAGAGGGAACTTGAAGAGTCCATCTGCAGTAAATAGACAGGGACCCAAGTGGAGGGTACTTTCACATCTAAAACAATTGCAGGGACAAAATGGAGAAGAGACTGAAGGTAAGGCAATCCAGTGGCCAGCCCAACTTGGGACCCATGTCATGGGGGTGGGGAGGCACAACGACCTGACATTTTTACTGCTGCTGTGATGTGCTTACAGAGAGGAACCTATCACAGCTGTCCTTTGGGAGGCCCTACCAGCAGCTGGCTGAGATAGAGACCTACATTTACACCAAAGCATTGGACTGAAGTTGGGGACCCCTATGGTTGAATTAGGGGAGGATTGAAGAAGCTTCCTATGGAGGGTAACTCCATAGGAAGACCAGGAGTCTCAACTAACCTGGAGCCCCAAAAGATAACAGAGACAAAGCTACCAATCAGTCTGCATATATAGGCTGGTCTGAGGCTCCCAGCACATATAGAGCAGCAGACTGCCTGGTCTAGTCTCAGTGGGAGAAGATGTACCTAATCATTGAGAGACTTGAGGTCCTAGGGAAGGGGGATACGCAGGAGGGTGAGGGGGGACAGAGGAGAACCCTCTTGGAAGCAAGGGGGAATGGAGTGAGGGACTGGGGAGGCATGGGAAGGGAGTAAGGGCTGGAATATAGATAAATAGAATAATTAAAAAAAAACTTATAAGGTCAACTATACTGGGCCAATGGAGACTCACAGAGACTGAACCAACAGCCAAAGACCATGCAGGGGCTAGACCTAGGCCCCCTACACATTTGTAGCAGATGTACAGCTTGGTCTCATGTGGATCCCCTAACAATAGGAGTGTGGGCTGTCTCTGACTATGTTGTCTGACATTGGATCTCTTCCCCATAACCGGACTATCTGGTTGGACCTCAGTGGAAGAGGATGTGCTTGTCATGCCTCAACTGTATATCCCAGGATGGGGTGCTACCCAAGGGTGGCTCCCATTTCTTTGAGGAGAAGGGGCAGAGGCTGCAATTGGGACATAAAATGAACAAATAAATAAATTAATGAAAACTAGGGGAGGGGATCACATTTGATATGTAAATAAAGAAAATATCCAATAAAAATTAATTAAAAAACGATATTCTGCTATACTTGTAGATAGCATACTTGAACCTAGCATAACTGTCCTAGCAGCTGATGAAAACATGCAGAGACCCACAGCCAAACATGAGGCAGAATTTGGAAAATCCTATGGAAGAGGGGGACGAAGAATTGAAGAAGCCAGTGATGCTGAGGGCTCCACAAGAAAACCTACAGAATCATTTAACCTGAGCCATAGGGGCTCACTAAGAGTAGAGCACCAACCGGAGAGCATGCATGGGAAGGACCTAGGTCCCCTACACAGTTGTAGCTGATACGAAGCTTGGTCTTCATGTGGAACGCCTAACATCAGGAGCAGGGCCGGTCTCTGACTCTTAGGCCTGTCTTTGGACCCCTTTCCCCTAACTCGGCTACCTTGTCTTGGCTCAATAGGAGAAGATGTACTTAGTACTAGTGCAAGTTGATATGCCAAGGCTGGTTGATATCTATGGGAGGCCTACTCTTCTGTGAGGAGAAAGGGAAGGGAGATGGGGAAGGGGATATGAGAGGGTGGGACTGGAAGGATAGGAGAGAGGAGAAGCTGGGAGCCCAATATCAAGTAAACTAATTAATGAATGAAAGAAAATGGATCACCAATCATAGTTCTTCACAACAGATGAAGTAGCATGAAAGAGTGTGAACTGTTCCAGTGACTAATAAAATACCACAATTCGTTAAGATAATAAATCAGTCCAGAGATCTAGAGAGTAGACCATTTTTACCTTGTCTGTTTTGAGATCTGAGAAGCCATAATGGTTGTGTGACTTCGTTTGGCTTCCTAAGTCAAAGCAATACACTGTTCACCTTATGTATGTGCAAGGGAAAGAAACTGTTTCATTGCTTCTTGGGGAAGAAGGAAAAGGGTTTGTTGGTAGCCAGGGAAGAGAAATGAGATGCATCAAATCAAGCAGACCTTAAACCCCAGGCTTTCTAGATTGGAAGAACATCATCAAACTCTGGGCTAACACTTTTGAATTCTAGGACACAGACAGACGGTTTCACATTAAAGAGTCATGAAGCAGAGACAGCGAATTTCTGAGTTCGAGCCAGCCTGGTCTACAGAGTGAGTTCCAGGACAGCCAGGGCTACACAGAGAAACCCTGTCTCGAAACAAAACAAAACAAAACAAAACAAAACAAAACAAAACAAAACAAAACAAAACAAAACAAAACAAAACAAAACAGCAAGCAAGCAAACAAACAAACAAAAAGAGTCATGGAGGTTTATTAACTCCAAAGATGCCAAATCAGGTGTCTCAGAGGGTGGCTTGGAAACAAGTTGGGTCTTTCTAAGCCAGTTTGACTGAGGGACTTGGGTGACACAAAGAAGTACTTTTGGTTGGCCAGCCAGGCATTTGGATTTGAGTGTCCAGTGCAATGATAGCACATTCTTCTTGATATAACCTGTCTTTATGAAACTGTTCACATTGCCCTAAAAGAGTTAATCTGGCCCCTCATCACAGCCACTGCAATTAAAATGTCATTCAGACTCTCAGCTCTGGGCTTTAAAGGGCCTCAAATAAGACCCGAGGGCCCTTTAGCGAATGAGATAACATTGTTATTGGTGTGAAAGGGGGGGGTGAGTGAGCAGAAGTTCAGGGTCTAACCCAGGGAAGATAAATTGTCTTGTGCTGAGCAGAGGCCTGGCCATCTCCCAGGGATGTGGACTTTATATACAGAATCTGACTTGAGATTCATTAAACCATTCCCATCTCAGCCACCAGTGCCCATAAGGGCAGGTCTGTGCATTCTCATGCTGTAGGAAGTCAATTGGAAATTGCAGGCCCGTGAAATGGACCGGTCTGACAGGAACACACAAACAACCAGGTCGTAGGCTTGGCCCCATGTCCCCCTGAAGTGTTTATTTAGGAGTGCAGGTCCATTAAGTGCTCTTCGATGGTCTTCTGATAACATCCCCACCTTTGGAGGGCCCACCAGAGATGGCTGGCTGCCCTCAAATGCGGTGGCTGACATTTTAGGATACACTTAGCAACGGGATTGTCCAATACAGTGCAGAGGACAGAAACCACACACTGTAGAGTCACTTCTGATAGCCCACACTTAGGATGGCATGACGGTAACAGGGATTCTCATGAATATGAAATGTCTCTTTCTCCTGGGAGGACACCGTGAAATGTAACCCAAGAGATCTGAAACGAGAGGGACCTACATTTGGAACAGGCTTCTGAATGTGTCAGAGAAAAACCCACAATGAGATACAAGGGTTTTATCAGTAGTATAAACTTTGAGCTGGGGACGTGGCAACATAGAACAGAATGCTTGCCTGGCATACATGAGGACCTCACTTCAGTCCGAAGTACTACAAAAGGAATAGTGTAAACTAGCAAAATAGCTTATGCCAAAAAATTTTCAGCTCTCAAGGTCCCAGGCACTGTAGGAGCTTCGGGCTACTGTGCAGACAAGAGCAAGTCCAAGAACCACACCACATACAACCAGTCCCACAATTGGCACAGAAATGGCATCAAGAAACCCCGGTCACAAAGATAC
>NC_034602.1:34467614-34476333 GCF_900095145.1 Mus pahari | reverse complement strand
AGGCCCTTGTGAAGCCTCAGGCCATCAAGCCCAAGATGCCAAAGGGCCCCAGCCACAGACTCAGCCTCCTGGCTTTCATCGCACACCCCAAGCTTGGGAAGCAGATTCGAAGCTACATGGCCAAGGGACATAAGTTCTGCCAGTCAAAGCCCAAGGTTTAAACCAAGGCAGAGGTCAAAGCTCCAACTAAGACTCAGGCTTCAGCTCCAGCTCAGGCTTCCAAAGGTGCCCAGACCCCTGTGAAGGGCCCATAGAAAAGCTCCTGCCAATGTGAAGACAGATGGACTTCTGTGACACACTTGTATCCTATGCTGTTTTTACAAATAAACTTGAGGCAAGATCTGTTAAATTTTTTTTTTCAAATAAAATAGAAGTAAGAAAAAAAATAGCGCAAATTTGGAGAGACCTGGAAGCGAAGTAGTTTACCTTTTAAAACTTTCCAGGAACCAAGTCTCCAAAATTTAGAAAAGTGATTTTAGCTTTAAAGACTATAGTTTACCCCAACTCTTATCTTTTAGCTCCCTTCTCCAGTAGACCAATGCTTTCTCTACACTAACCTTGTCTTTGTGTCTTTGATCACTACCCAGACTCACTCACAGGGTTAAAATGACTTCTCTTTTCTTCTTCGTTCATTTACTCTTTTTATTAATAATAGCCAGGAACTGAACCTGCTCTGGAGCTCTGGATGCAGCCATAAGCAAATCTGAAAATTAACTGCCGTGGACTTTATAACTTAGGGTTAGGGTGGGAAGGGGACAGGGGACATGAAAGTAGATTAATGAGGGCGTTCTTTTTTGAGTGTCATTTACGATGTAAAGGAAGTGTGATGAGGTGGTGTCAACCAGAGTCACAGTGGAGAGATTTAATCTAGGAGGTGAAGGATGGCCTCTTAGAAGCTAGTTGTGATTTCAATGATTAGTGGAACCCTTGGCTTGGAGGTAAATGTTCCATTTGGAGAGGTGGCAGGTACCTTGGAAAGAGATAGCAGAAGTCTAGAAATCATGGAAGGAAAAACATATGGGGTATATACAGGAGATAAAGTCAAAGAACTAGGAAGAGCTGCATTCAAAGCTTTGAAGGTCATGCTAAAGATACAATGTCCAAGATGCAATGGATAGCCTTGAGGTTTAGGTGGGGGTTGAAATGATCAGATATGAGCACATCATTTGATTGAAAACTCTTGGGTTCAAATGTAGCTGGAACTATGAGACATTTGCTGGCAGAATGAGCCAGTCCTGGGGTTCTGGACTCATGGTACTAACATAATCCAGTCAGGGTACCTGTTCTTTTCTTTTTCACTTATGGGGAGCCCCAGGATAGTAGGAGTCATGACTGAGTTGGCCCTGCCTCCCACAGTGCTTTGCGCACAGTGCCTTGTCAGTAAATGTCTACTTCACTGGTCTTAATTATGAGCTCCTGGAGGTTAGTAACATTTGCCCAGTTTACTTTGTAAAGTGGTAGCCAGCCCTTAATAAAAGCCTTTGGTGATGAGTTGGGCTCTAGGAGCCCTGGGTTTGAATGGATCATTCCACAGGTGACTCCTACCAAGACAGAAGCTAATCAAGGTTAACAGTGACCAAAATAATTTATTCAAATGACTTCTCCTTAGTCAAGTGGTTTCCTGCAATGGCTTTTGCATATTGCTCAAAGGTGTCAGTGTTCAGGCAATGAAACCAAGATGAAAAATCCAAACTCCATCTTGCTTGTCCAGAAATAACGTACATTTTTTTTTCATGGCTGCTTCCCCAACTTCGGAATTAAACACATTACATTCCTGGGAGTGCAATTTCAGCTTCTTTACGTTTATGACACAAATGGAGCCATTCGTCCTCCCTCTGGTCTATAAAGGTGAGACTCATTAGAAGGAGGAAATTTCCTTTATCATTAATAGGCCTCACTTACATGATAAAAACTGTCTCTACTCCTGCCTCCTTCGAAAACTCTGATTCTCATTTTAAGCAGTTCCCACATAGACTATTTATCTTCCGCAGTTTCTCAACTCTCAATGGCACCATTATATCCTTTATTTGGAATCATAAAACATTGAGAATAAAAAAGAAGCAAATTAATCCTCCCGAGGGGGAGAAGGAAGACAGACCCTGCCAGCTTTTAAACTGTAGGGTTGGACTGGCCTCGAGATGGTTTTCTTTTTCAACAGCTTAGCCGGTGGGGGGAAATGAATGGTTCTGACAGAGAGCCCCGAAATGAAATGCAGAGCCATGCAAACGTGTTAAAAACTCATATCTCCAAATAAAACCTGTTGAAAGCCCAAGAAATAAACAATGCAGGCTGGAATGGGAGCCTCTGGAGGCTCCAAAATGGGTCACTCTGCTTTTATTATTCACCATGAAAATAATAGCTTCTGCCATGATGCGAAAACCACAGTTTCCTTTATCTGCGGATCATGCCAGACTGAAAACATTCAGAGAAGGACAGTGGCTGGGAGAGCTGAGAGCTGTGAAGTGGCAAGTCCAGGATCCTGTCTCGGATGCTGGCTAGCTCCATGCAGTTGCATAAGTCACTTAACCTCGGCGTGACTTCTGCCCCATCATCAGCCTGGAATGAAAGGGTTGGCCTTTCCTCTTGGGCTGGTATGCTTCTGCCCATTACTATTTGCTCTAAGGAGTCTCAAGGTTGTTGTGAAAACAAACGATAAAAGTCAGTTAACAAGATGCCTGCCATCAGATCAGCCAATGGGGAAACAAGCTCAGAGAATGCCTCAAAGTGAATCTCCAGGTTTGGGGTTCTGGAAACAGATTGCACAGCTAGTAAAGCTTTAAGTTTTTAAAATATAATTGACTTTTATTACTGCTCAACTTGGAAGGTACAGTTCATGGATTGTGGGTGGATATTGGATTCTCATAAAGTATGAGAATTATCAATTTGAAACCGTTTATGCATGGACTATTACAATCCGAAGGCTCTCGGTGATGAGCTGATCTAGCACATTTGTTTTTCTGGAAAGACACTTGTAGATGCTGAGATTTCATTAACCTACCTCTGCTCCTGGATGCATACACGGTCTTGCCAGCTTTGAGACCTGGACTTGGGCCATAGTTGAATTAATTTAACGGATTGGACATGAATCTTCCAAGAAGGCTGAGTATACTGGAAGCTTTGCCTAGCTGTCAATGTGGTGGTAGGCGGGAGAGATAAAGTGTTACGGCGATGATGTCTTTTATTGAAAAATGTACTACAAATCTCCATAGAAGCGTCATTTAGAAAAATGAAGGGCATAGGTGATGACTGCAATGTTCGAATCAAAAACTTGCAAATTTCTGTTTCAGTCTATTTGTCTCTTCTTCCCTCCCTTCTTTCCTTTATCCCCACCCCCTCCCTCTTCTCTCTTTCCTTTTCGTTCCTTTCTTATGTCTTACCACCAGTTGTTTAACTGAAGAGCCATTCTGGAGAGAAAGCCGTGAAAATCTAGGCTCCAGTGAGCTAACATTGAGAGGAAAAACTGAGAAAGCAGAGGGGAATGTAGGGGAGACAGGAAAGATTTACTCTGACTTGCTAATTTTCAGAAGGAAATTAGTAAAATTGATTCCAGCAAAAACTCTAAGTGGACAAATAGAAGAAAAACAGATCAAGAGTTGTGAATATGCTGGGCAGGGAGCAAGTTCTTAGAGAAATCTTTCCCTGAGGGAGAAATAAATATTTAGGAGAAATCACTAACTGTAGGGGTCGTTAAAGTAAGGATCACTCATAGGATGGAAGCAAACGCAACTGTCAGCCAAGTATTAATCCAAAGTCCTAGACTCGGTGGCAGTAACATGATTAGTTATTGTGGGTTCTGGAAGAAAGTATGACCTCTGGCTATAAAGCCATGGAAATATGTATTTTTAAGTACTATAAAAGCCATGGGCAACGACTTTTCTTTTCATCCTGGGGGCTAGAAATAATACACCTGCAAGGACAGATGAATGGCAGAATGTTGGCCTTCAATGGGGCATTAAACATTCTGTGCCACAGTTATGGGGTTTTCCTGTCATTAATTCTAGGTAAAACAAACTCTAAAAATGTTTTGTTGTGCTTTTAGACCGTGTTTATTTTTCACCAACTTGTTTTTCTTTCCCAACCCCTCCCAGCTAACTTCTCAATATCTATTATGTTTTCTTGTGTCTATCACACTCATGGCCGACTTACTAACTGGTTACCTCTGGCTCACTCTTTTTCTTTTTTATTCTTTGTCCTCACCTCAGCACTCTGTCTTTTGGGCTGGCTGCACGTGTTTGGATCCATGGCAGGGTCGGATGTGGTTGATCCGCCTGGCGGGAGTTTCTGTGGTTTGCTTGTGGCGTCCCAGCATTGGCCTGGTCTTCGTTGGCCTGTCCAGAAACTACAAAGACGGTAGAGGCCTAAATCCCTCTGTTACTAGGGTTTCCAGTTTACAATTGATAATGACTTTGAGGACTTGTATTTCTTTGGAGTTTGATTTGTGAACTTCCTTCTGAATTTTGTCTGCCTTCTTTTGAAATAATAAAACAAGGACTCCTCTGAAAGAATAACCCATATGTTTTCCTGTTTTGAAATTCGTCAAATATGCAATGAAGGGACAAGGGATGGTATTTGGGGAAAAGCAAGACGCAAGCCTTAAAACACCTGACCTGTGAGTCTCCCTTCCACCATCCAGATAGTGTTATGTGAGGCACGAAGAGCCTTGGAGCGCTCCGACATTCTTTGGTCACAGTCCCTGCTCTGCCTCCTGAGATTTGTAATGAGTCTACTGGGTTATTTATTTTGTGGAGTCAGGAAAAAACAAAACATCTGTTCATCCCAGACCAGTGCTCTGCAACAGCTGTATTGCTGAAGCTTCACTTGCAGCTAGCCTTCTACCTCCCTATACTGTAGCTCCTCCAATGATCATGAGCAGCTAGTAGATAGGAGGGTGTAGTAGTGGGTATTTCAGGTAAGAACACATGTCCCTCTTTCTTTCTATTGGGAGATTTAAGCCTACTAGAGAATTTGGTATTCAATGAACAAACAGCCCATTGTCTCCATGCAGAAAATGTCTCCTAGATCTTGTTTGCAGTTTTGATGTTGGCTCCCCACAACCAACCCTCAGTTTCTGAGTGTCTTCAAGCCATGCCCTTTCTATTTGAGTGTCCTCACTGTCAGCAGAATGAAATATTGTGAGTTATCATCAAATGTTTGCTGATATAATGAGTATAATTTAGTTAACGAATTAAGGTCTAGCACAGGTAGTTGGCAAAATACAAGGCTCATCAGCATATTCTGAAAAACTTTACACACAAATCAAAATTAAATCAGAATACTAAGAAGTACGTGTACAAAAGACAATACGAGCAACCTTATACTAGATAGAGGAATAGGCAACATTTGATCTCACTGTTCTAAGACAGCAAACAGCACACCCTGTACTAATAGATTGTTGTGGTTCAATGTTGTCTTTGCATAGCTGGCAACAGTGTTATTGGTATACACCACTGCATATTGACAATGTGTATCATACCTCATAAAGCACTCATATGCTTTGATATAATAACCCTATTACTGGGAACTTACTCAAAGGAATTATTCAAAGTAAAGGTATAGGTATTTATCACTTTCCATAGGCCTATGCATTATCATTATGGAGCAAATAATAAAAGGATCAGATAAAACCTTATACAAATATTTGTGTGAAATAAACAGTTACTATAGAACATATTTAGGAAGTTTTTAAAAAAATAAATATTGATTTTTGAGATTTAAATACACTATCCCAAAATAGAATACTTTCATCATTTAGTAGTAACACTAGGTAGAGGAGAGCAGGTGGAGTAAGAATTAGAAAAATTAAAATTCTAGGGGTTGTGTGAGGGCATTCTTCTGGCCTGGACCTTACTCTTCTTGATCATTGTAGTCTTTGTATACCCAAAGGGCATTTTTACCAACTTTTTAGTGTGGTATCTAGAGTGTGCAAAACCTAGGGTATATTAATTAGCTCTAACTTGCTATAACCAAATATCTGAGATTATCAGACCAATAAAGAAAAAAAAGCATTTGAATTTTGGCTTGAGTTTCAGCATTTACAGTCCTAGTCATTTGGCCTTGTCACTTTGAGTCTGTGTTAGTTCAGCACATCATGGAGGGAACATGTTAGAGAAGGGGTATGTATATATATATATATATATATATATATATATATATATATATATATCCAGGAGGCACCCAGGAGAAAGAGAATGAGAGAGAGACAGACAGACAGAGAGACAGAGGATACGAAAAGTAGGAGGGCATGGGGGATGGAGTCCAAGTATCTCTTCCCAATTTCCTTCTACTAATCTTATCTTAAAGGTTCCAGTACTTCCCACTATTTTGAAGTCCAACATTCAGTGGTTTTGAACCTGATAACTATCTAAGTGAGCCCTCATTGGCCTTGGGTAGAGATTCCAAATTACATATTGTGATGGGCCCTCAGTAAGTTTCCTCCCAAATGTCCTAACCCCCAAACCTCACTCTGAAACTGACAGTTAAGTATCTTCAACAAGAGAGTGCTTCTGCACATGTGAACATTCCCACAGTGGAGTGCTTTTGTGAACAGGCTGTTCGGCAAATGCTTCTTCAACCTCTTCCAGACCTCATGCTTGCTCCTCACCCCATTTCCATTCTGCGTTCTCTCTGGAGCCAGGTAGACAAAGCCACTGTCTCAGATGTGTCCAAAGGGTCTTTAAGATGTCGCTGGCCACTGTGTGACACCTACAGCTGACAAGGGAAGAGGAAAGCTTATGATTTTAAGAACAGAGTTGAGCACGAACTCAGGCTTTACACCTTATTTATGGTCTGCTTGACTTTAGACTAGCTCTTCCTGCTTCTACAGACCTGCTTGTCTTGCCTGGTGGAGCAGCTAGGCTAGTGGTGGTGTCAGGACTGATCTCTGCTCCGTACTTGTGCACGCTCAGTATTCGCTCACTTGCCTTCTCTGCTGTCCTTGGTATGATTGGCTCTGCCATATTTGGTGATAGGCGCCGTACTAGTTCCTTCTTGATACCGGATAGGATCAACTTAAAGGAAGATTTATTCTGGTTCACTGTTTGAGTCCGTCATAACGGAGGAGGTTTGGTGGAGTTCATTATGGTGGGCCCATGGGGCTTCTTCCATATATATTGTTAGATCAGCAGGCAGAGAGCTCAGACCAGATGCCAAAAATCAGCATTCGCTTTCTATGACAGATGCACTTCTGCCAGCAAGGGCACATGTCCTACAGGTTCACAACCTTCCAAACAGCACCAGCAGCCGGGATCTGGACACAGATAGATAAACCAATGTTAGGCAGTTTGCTAGTCACATATCTCAATCTGCATCATTTTCAACAGCCAGCAAACACGTCCCAGGAAAAGCATGGTGTAATGGCTGGCCTGAGGATGCTAACACTGAACTGTACGAGGCTAAGGTTCCCACTTCCTAGCTGGGCTGAGGGAGGTGACTGGCACTCTGGTCTGGTTTTCTCATCTGTCAAATGGAGATAATCATAGTTTCTGCTCCCACAGGGATGCTAGGGGTTTCCATAAGAGCCTGGCATTGGTAAGCCCTCATTAGAGGTGGCTATTATTAGTAGGTGTTTGAGAACTGCTTATTGAGAGGCCAATGAATAGGTTTTAGTGTGTGATAGTTTCAGGAGGCCTGGCTCACATGAAGGTGTTTATTTGGTTCAGGATGACTGCTTCTTGATCTATCTATAATTAGTTTATAGGATGTTGAGAGGAAATACTTTCTGTGATGCTCAGTGTCCTGAAATCCTGCAGGGGAATGTTCCTAATGCTTCGCACACCAAAGTGGAAATTGTTTTGTGGGCTTTAGTAACATGGCTGAATTCTACCATAGTAGTTGGTAGAAAGTACAGATTTTTCCTGTAAGCTGTGACCATAAGTAGCTGGTCTGGTGTCTGGGGAATGTCTGGAGGTCTTCTCTTCAATTCTTATTTTTTCCAAGCTAAAGGAATCCAGGTTGCTGCTGGTCTTGTGTGACAGAGATTCAAGGAGATGATAAATCCCACCTACCCGAAACCAACCCTACCCCAATCTCCCATCTCCATTCAGCTTCCAGAACAATCCTGAGTCCATATCCTTGCCCAGTAAAGGGCTATAAATTAATTTTTATATAATGAAGGTTTTTTTCTCTTTTTCACCTTGTGTCATTTCATGTATATTGTTTCTTGTTACAACTTCAAAATGGCTTGAAGAACATCATGGTTTTCTGTGAGGAGTCTGGCAAGACCTGGGACCCAGCATTGCCTCTGACTTCAGTGAGATCCTAGTCACCTCCTTCACCCCCAATGCTTAGGCATTCTGCTTCTTTCACCTTGTAGGGAGGATAGAGTCAGTATTCCTTAAGATATCATTTTGACTGCCTCAGCTGAATACTTTGTGTCATGTGTCCTAGTATTTCATCTCCCAGTCATCAGTGATGATTTCAACCCTGCTCCTGTTGCAGCTGAGACATAGGAGTATCTCCGGGTGAAGGTGCTCAGCCATGGTATAGGAGTGCCTCTGGGTGGAATTGCTCAGCAATGGTATAGGAGTATCTCTGGGTGGAGTTGCTCATCAATGGTATAGGAGTGTCTCTGATGGAGGTACTCACCAGTGGTATAGGAGTGTCTCTGGGTGGAGTTGCTCACCAAAGGTATAGGAGTGTCTCTGATGGAGGTGCTCACCAGTGGTATAGGAGTGTCTCTGATGGAGGTGCTCACCAGTGGTATAGGAGTGTCTCTGATGGA
>NC_034602.1:34380195-34467394 GCF_900095145.1 Mus pahari | reverse complement strand
TGGAGGTGCTCACCAGTGGTATAGGAGTGTCTCTGATGGAGGTGCTCACCAGTGGTATAGGAGTGTCTCTGATGGAGGTGCTCACCAGTGGTATATGACAGACTTGTGTTTGAGCCTTAGCTTCTCTAGACTTCCTGAATCCATGAATAGTCATTGTCGACAAAGAGCTTTAAGTTGAATGAAGTTTTACATGAAACATCAGGAGACCACTTACCCAGGATGTTGAAAACTCCCTCTACCTCTTCCTTTCTCCCCCCACTCCTCCCAACACTTATTCACTAAAGGCCGCTGCAGCCCACCATGTGCGTAGTCCAGTTCCCTGGGTACTCTCCCTCTGCAGTGTCCCTCTCCAACCATTCCTTACCTGATTATGCCTTTGGCTAAAATCATTACTACAAGATCAGGGCTTCCTCTAATCATCCAGAATTGAGAGCTTACCTCATTCAATGAGTAAGACCTACAAGAAATGTTTGTGAAAAGAATGAAATAATGAGCTCCTACTCTGTGCACCCTGCTGGGTGAAGTCAGAGGCACACACATATACTACAAGATAATAATGTGTCTACCTAACCAAACCTTTCTACCTGGCAAACAAAAACACTGCTCTTCAGGGTTGTTCTAAAAGACCGGTTCTGATGGGCTAGCAAGTCACAGTCTGATAGCCTTGATGACTATGCATTTCTGGACTAGTGTTTATTCATTAACTCAGTCTCTTGTTAGACAGTGATTACTACTTCAGACGGCTCCTGAGCACTGTGCAAGTTGCAGATGACACAGTTGTGTACAAAGAGCTTATCATTTAGTAGAGAAGAATGCTAGTCTCTCTTTGCCAGTACCTCCCAGGAAGTACATATACACCATCTGTGGTCTCCATAATGACTGCGAAGTTCGTTGTTGTGTATGAAAACGTTCCAGAATGTTAAGTGGCCTAGCTAACTAAGGCCACACAGCTAGGAGGTGGCAGATGTGGGACTTCTACGTAATGTTGATTAGAATCTTTCATTCAGAGGGAATGATCTAAGAATGGACTGTTTTAAAGGGACAGCATGTTTGTGAAACCTGAGGTTATTAAGTACACAGTTCACTTGTTAAGGTGCATCACAGAAGCATAAAACCCGATACAACACTTGAGGTGGTGTCGATGCAGAGGGCAAAATGCAGACCAGCTGTAACTGGACATGTCCTTCCATTAGGTCACCTGGTGACAGTCTGAATGGATGGGAGCTGTTAGGTAGAGAGTTTCCCAGGCAAGGAAAATACTCTCTCACACAGTTTATTCTTTATTTCAAAAGAGAAGGGGTCAAATAAAACTTTTTGAGGATTATATAACTGAAAATCCTTATCTTTAGTGGCTCATTGGTGCTGATACTGAATGATGCTATTTCCTTTGACTGCACACCAAGGATGTTTCGGGAGAAGATAGTTTCCCAACCTTTACCATGAAGACAACCTTTACCATGACAACTGAAACCTGGACAAATATAAGTAGCCAGCATTAAGACGATTCAGCTTTCATTTTTTTTTTTTTTTTTTTTTTTTTTTTTCAAGTCAGGATAGTGTCTCTTGGAAAGCCGAGCATTGATTAACTGTAAGGAGTTCGGATTTCTGGCTCCCCCTTGGTCTGGCTATCAGTTCCTGTGCCTCAGCCCATTTGTTCTTCTGTAGCAGTGCACTCTGAACGGGTGGCTTAAAAACAACAGAAAAGTGTCGTTTGGCTGAGTGGTCATGCTAACAGACTGCGTTCTGTATCTTTGTGTTTACGCCTGCGGATTTGTGCTGCTCTCAGGCTTGGTCAGAGCTGCTTCATTTGGCAGTGGGTGTGGTTAAGGAAGGCTCTCCTAGGTCACCAAAGTGTGAGTGTGAATGAGTTTGAACACTCCGAGGTGGAGGGAATCATCTCGATCAACCTTTCACTTCCTTTCCAGGAGGAGGCTCGGAAGCCCACGGTCAGGCCATCAGAAGAGTTGTTTGGCAAGAGTCCAGTTTTGAGACAGAGAGTTTTTATTTCATCCTTACGTGGTTCCTTGGGACCCCATTTCCAAGGGCAGTGATCTTCCCAAGTGCCCCACTTTCCAAGATCTTTACTTTGGGACTTAAGATTTAAACATTATTTTTTTTTGGGGGGGGGACACAGAAATTTAGATAGTACTTATTGGAGTGGAGAGAGCGGTGTGGGGTCTGAGAGGGAGGAGGGCTCAGGTGGTCCTCCTCAGTAACACTGTTCCCGCATGCGTTCCTCAGTTAATGTTTCATTTGAACCAAAGGTCTCCCTTTTCAGGGAGGCACGGAGCTCCTGGAAGGGCACTGCGTCTAAGGCTCCTTGGGTTCTCACTGGTACATTGGGCTAAGGTTTGACTACTTCGTGTGCCTCCAGTCTTTTGGAGTCATGAAGGCCTGCTCAAATGCAACCCTGAGAACCAGGACTTGGTTTCGGGCCAGGAATCTTGGTATTGATGGTGCGGGCTGGACCTGGAGATGCAGAGCCTTCCAGAGAGTGTGACTTTTGGGGAGGATTAGAGGAAATTTAGCAAGTCATTAAGGAAACTGGCTGGTGAGAGTTCGTGATCTGTGGCCAGTGTCAGCTTCTTTGTGTGACTGATGGTTGAAATAGTATCTCACCTGTAGCTTCTCCTCTAGTGGCTCCAAGCCAGCCCTTCAATGGGCTGTTTCAAGCTTCTAGACCCCTTACTTCTTAAACTGTTAGGACCATGGCACATCAAGTTGGCAGAGACAGAGGACATCCAAAATAGAGACCTAAAGCCAAAAGAAAGTTATCTCTTGAGGTTTCTCTCTTTGACAGTTTGGAAAGTTCTAGTTTAAATTCCACGCAAAGAGAGGTCATAGATAGAGCTGAGGGCTTCCAAATTACTCTTCTGAGTGACAGTTTCTTTGTTTGTAAGATGGAGACAATTATTGTACTTGCTTCAGAAAAACAACTATAAATTGAACATGGTAGAAATATTTGCATGCCACAGCAGAGGACTGTGTCAAAGGACAAATTGTATCTTCATATATTATTCAGTTGTCTGGGACTTTATTATTTTAATTAAAGTACTTATAAATATAATGAGTGAGGAAGTTATTGACTTTTGGGTCTGGGGTGCAAAGATTTTCTATATGTGAGGATATATGTGTATTAATGCATATATTATATGTTCTGCTATTGCTTATGTATGATATATATGTATATATGTATATGCCTAGGCACAACATATATGTGTGTATGCATTGTATATAAGCAATATCTGAGCATGTAATATATTCAACATGCACATATATATGCATATTTAGCCATGTCAAAGGGATAAGAAAACTTCTCTTATGGTCCTGGCTCATTTCAATTTCTGATTAGTCATTTGCTTCAGGAATAAGGATGGTGTATCTACCTTGTGTTAGGCATGGTGTTAGCTATTGAGGATATACTAAGATTCTTTCCTCAGTTGAATTCACTAATAGAGCTGGA
Organism: Mus pahari; assembly: GCF_900095145.1. Taxonomy (NCBI): domain Eukaryota; kingdom Metazoa; phylum Chordata; class Mammalia; order Rodentia; family Muridae; genus Mus; species Mus pahari. Next base: position 34,463,931 of record NC_034602.1, on the reverse strand, counting down.
TAGATCCTCACCACTGAACAGCACTTAACGTTGTACCTGGCATACTTCTAGAAGTTATCCAAGGGATGAAAACAATGAAGATACTCGTTTCTCTCAAGAAGCTTTCTACTGTGGGGAAAGGGGTAGTTGTAGCCACAAAATGGCTAGTGGCTTAAGGAGAGATGATGGCTGCTGTCCCCATGGCACCAGTGTGTGTGACTTAAGAGCCCCTATCAGGGGTCTTTCCCTAGAGAAGAGTTGGTTCTCAGATTTGGCAGTTGCAGCATCAGATGTAGGAAAGCCTAGCAAGTGAGAAACAATCAGTCTCAGTCTATGTGGCTTAAACCAATTAAAAGCCAAAATCAAGTACAGAAGGCGCCGGAGTCTCTGTACTTCTTGTCTGACTGCATTTTCAGTTCTATGAAGTGGACATGGCTGCCCTTACCATGGAAACGAGGTTCCTGAAGTTCTCAGGGCATTTATGTCCCTCGTCTCAGGTAGTCAAGGTTTCCTTTGCAGAACTGAGAACTGAGGCAGGGGGCTGAAGGCAGCAGCACTTTAGGGGCTGCTAGGGGGAAGCCTGGATTCTTACAGTCTCACTTCGAGAAAATGATACTCCCTGTCTGGCCATATTCTTGTTTTCCCACTTCTATCCTCAGGAGCAATTGTGGATCTCTTTTGAGTTATCTCTCTGTGGGGGCCAATAACCTTTCCTCTGGTGGCTGTTTCCATTTCAGTCACCCCAATCTTAGCTGCCTTCTCGGCTGTACCTCAATAGATCATTTCTCTCCCTGTCTCATCTATTTAGATAAAGTCTTTCTATCCCACTGAGTCTATTTTTAATTTTCCAAGAGACCCATGTGTTAGAATTTTAATACTGGAGCCTGCTTCCCGGTTGGGTCTTGTCTCAGCCAGCCAATGATATCATGTTTCTTTTAAACACATGGCCGGTGGGTTCATTCTCTTCCACATTTGGATGCTGTTTATGGCTTCTGTGAGGGAAAGGTTAATTTCCCTTCTTGGTGTCTGAATTTCTTCTTTTAAGACATAAATAGCTGCTTGGTTTTAGTTGGAATCAGATGTCTTTGTGTTGACCTGAACTCTTAGTGTCTGAACAGTGCTCAATAGTCCTTGACTAATAATGAGGGAAGCATGCTCTGTGGGGAGGGTTATGCTTGTTTTGGCTTTCCGGTCCTATTGTGTCTCCATCAGTAAAAAGCTCTCATGCCTGTTCTCTTCTCCCTGTTCCTGTTACCCTCGGTCCTACTAAGGCTTCCATGCCTTTGTCCTAGGCTCAGATCTACGCCCGTGTCTTGTTTCTGTCTCACCCACTTCTACTCAATTTTAGACAGATTTCTTGATGCAACAAAGAGGCTGCCCACCACTTTATTTCCTAAGGCTTCTTCGGCATATACATTTTTGTCTCATACGTGAGAACTTTAAGTCTTCTGAAAAGTGCTCTCATTACTGTGAGCTCTTTATTACTAATTACTACAAAAATTAATCATTAATTTTTACATAGTATGCAACAATAATGACTTTCATCATGAGCGTTTCATGTGCATTTGTGTGTGTGCGCGCGTATGTGATATTGTACTTCAATTCTATTCTTCCACTACCACCTTCTCCTGTCTCTGCCCCTTTGCTGGTCCCTTCCTCCCTCTCAATGGTCTCCCTTCTGCTATCTTCTTACACTTCCCAACACACACATAGTCTTGATTTTGAATATGGATGAAAACACATGGTATTTTACCCCTCTCTTGTTCTTTAATCTCCTTCCTCTTAGATATCTTTCCTCTCTTCCTGTCTTCCCTCCTCATCTACTGTCTTGTCATTCATATATGTATAAAAAATTGACAAATAACAGAAAATGAGTAAAAATCTGTCCTTAAGTCTGGCTTATTCTAGGTAATATGATGATCACATATTCTAATTGTTTTCCTTTATCAAATGTCATTCTTCTTTATGGTTGAATAAAATACCATCATGTGTATATGTCATATTTTCTTTATTCACTCATCTGCTGATAGTTGTCTAATCTGGCTTCATGTCTTGGCTAGTGGGAGCACTGTAGCAGTAGACACAGGTAATAGTCTATTTGTTGCTACTTTGGCAGTGGAACCAGACACACTATTACTGAACTACACTCCAGGCTTAAGCAACAGAATGTGAGCCAGGGACAACTGTGCGAGCTCAGCTTGCTTTGAATGTCACTCCAAGTGACTGTATGATTTACTCAACACACAACGTCTCAAAAATGTTAGTAAGCTTCTAGTAGCACACAGAAGGTATTTAAACATCTGTTAAACTAAATGTACAGAGAAGACTGGGGTATATATTCTTTTAAGAAAATAAGCCAAATGAAAACCCTTAATTGTCCCGCACTATCGTCTCACCAGCAAGAATGCACGCGGACACCAGGATCCTTCTGCAGCACAGCATTTATTGCATCTTGAAAAGGAAGACTACAAGGCCCAGCGAGCGACTCCCTATATAGTCCCCAAGGCTAATTGGTTGCTTACTCATGATCTCACTGTTACGCCCCGGGGCGGGCAAAGACTTGGCGTGAAACCCATTTGCACCTGCGCACATTGGTTGTTTACCCGAAATACATGGGCGGTGGCCAGTGGTAGCCTGCGCCATCTTGTAATGGCGTTACATGGCTTCCCACACTTAATTGATAAAGTCTATATTCCATTTATAAGATCCAGGAATTATATAAATAAAAATATCTGTTTTCTGGATGATGATGAGCACTGGAAAAAATAAGAAAGATAAGAAAATAGAAACAGTGTTTTGCATCCACTTGATCAGGAGAAGATCCCTTAGTAAGGTGACATCTGAGCAGAGATCAGTAAGATATGAAAGAGCAGCCAGAATGGTTGGTCAAATATGAATGACATAAAGTGTAAAGTCCCCAAGGCAAATGTCAAGTTGGTAAGCTTAGGCACCAGCCAGATGTCTGTGTAATTGTAGTCAATCAGCACACTCAGCCTGGACAGGAGTAAATGAGTCCCACACAGCAGGGCATGGAGTGAGCAGACATACTACCCATCCTATATGGCGTCAAAGAGTACTTTTTCAGCAATAGTGGTTGCAAAGGAGAGTCAAGTAATGTATACTTAGACTACGGCTTTGCAGAGGAGGAAACTGAAGCCCAAGTAAGAAGACCCTTTCCCCAGATTAGAATCACCCTTGAGTGCTGCTTCCTGGACTGGGTGAAGATCTTTCCACTCCACCTCACTGTCCTTCCTACCAATTTCTTTGTTACTCCTTCTTCACAGTGCCCTTTTCCTCAAGACAGCCAGAACATTGCTAGGGAGCCAGGTGATGTGTGCTATGAAAGGCAACTTTATAGTCCTGTGCTGTTATCATCTTTGGTGGTGGTGGTGGGGGGTGGTGGCAGGGTGAGAGTCAGAAAGATGTGCCTGCAGGATGCTCTGTGCTTTAATGGGATTCCTGCTGGCCTTTCTCTCTCAGGGGCTTTCTCACCTGAGGATCATCCAGCTGTCAGGAAAATGAAAACAGAAATCTTAGAATCAAGAGCAGAAAAGAAGACAGCATCCCTCACAGAGAGGCCCAGATAAGGCAGCAAAAGAAAGAAGAAAGGCAGAGAGGATCAGCAGGGACCCTCCAACAGAAAAGATGAAAGAATTTGTTTGTTTGTTTGTTTGCTTTTGTGGAAAAGCCAGAAAAAGAGTGATCTAAGCATATAGCTTTTGACTAAGATGAAAAAGATGATAAGAGAAGCTGGTGTAAAAGAACCTACTATGCATCAGGCTTAATTTACTTATAAGACTTCTGTCCCTAAAACTTCTAGCGTCGGGACTTATGAAAGCTGTGACTGTCTGACAAAAAAGAAAGTGTCATTAGATTGACTTGAAATAGTGATATCAATAGCTAGCAATCACCGATGGGCCTCAGGCAGGGGAATAATGCCACATATACACTCTCCAGTTTACTCATCGATCTGGCAAGAAAGGTGTTGTCCAGTGTTTCAGAGGGGGAAATGAAAGGGAAGATAAGTTAGTGGCTTCCCTCAAGTCACAGAGCTATTAAAAGTTGCAAGAGGAGTCCATTCCACAACCAGACTTCAGCCCCATCTCAGTTAAGATGATGAAACACCATGGTCAAAAAGCAGGTTGAAGAGGAAAGGGTTTATTTGGTTTACAGTTCCACATCACTGTTCATCAAAGGACATAAGAACAGGAACTCATACAGGGCAGGATTCTAGAGGCAGGAGATGATGCAGGGGCCATGGAGGAGAGTTGTTTACTGGCTTACTTCACATAGCTTGCTCAGCCTACTTTCTTATAAAACCCAGGACCACCAGTGGCACCACTCTAATGGACTGGGACTGTCTACATCAGTCACAAAGAAAATACACTACAGGCTTGCCCACAGCCTGATCCTATGGAGGCATTTTCACAATTGAGGTTCCCTCCTCTAAGATGACTCCAGCTTGTGTCAAGTTTACATAAAACTGTCCAGCACAGTCCCCAAGCCATGTTACCAATTCTATTGCTGGATTTCCAGGCACTATGCTAGAAACTGATAAAATGGCACAGACTGAACAAGAACAACCCAACTCCTGTCCACCAAGAGGAACCCTCTCCTGAAGTTGCCAGTTGGTAATAAGTGGTTCAGCTGATCTTAAAATGAAGTGAGCTCACTTGGTGTGCTAGTGTATGCCTAGAATTTTAGTCCCAGGGAAGCTGAGGTAGGAGGGACGTAAGTTCAAGATCAGCCTAGGCTACAAAAAGATCAAAACACCAAGAGTTAAACGTGCAAGGCCAGCGTGTACTACTCAAGATTAACACATCCCCACTTTACTCTGTCCTGCTGTCTTCCCAGAAATAATCCAGTTAAACAAATCCCAATTAGTTTCTACATAACCACAGCACGTCTATGTATTTGTACTCTATCCTTCCTCTGTCTGAACAAGACCCCTGTCCTCTCCACCTCACAGGAGAGATGTCCTCAAAATTAGCTTATCCCAGCTTGTAGCACTACCAAACCAATCTTATAGATCACAGTAGGGGCTGAATCTTTTAGTGTACGTAGTGGGAGATGAATGCATGTGGTGATTGCTGTCAGGGGGTATTGATGAGCTTTGGAGGCTTACTTATTCATTTTGATTAGCTGCTTGTCTTTTCCCAGAAGCAAAATCACAGAGTGAGCTAAGAGCTAAGTTATTCCTGGGTAGCAGGCGGTGGAGTAAGCTCACATTCACATTCTCTTGTGCTTTTCTACTCGCTCAGTGAAAGGACAGTGAAAGTCACAAGGGAGAGAGGCTTCTGGCTTTGAAAAGACAGAGGCAGGCTGCTTGGGTGACAAGAAGTTCAGACAGCAGGGGGAAATGCTTGTGTCAGATGTGTCCTTCAGAATGGATGTCCTTTTTTTTTTGTATTTCAAGTGGAATCCAAGCCTATGATGAGTTTTTCTCAAGCCATAATCAACTGTTTAGTTGCAGAAGCTCTATTCAGTTTAGTGGAGGCTGGGGTTCTCTAGGTGAGTACAATAGAGGGAGCAGGGATAATGGGCAGAGCATATAAAGGAGCCTGGGAAACCTACGCCAGGGTAGAAGGGAGCCAAGGACAGTGAGAAGAACTCCTGGAGGAGATTTCCTGGACACAGAGAGCTGATGGACAGGGAAAGGCAGAGAGCTGAGGAGAGAGATCCTGGAATTAATCAGGGCAGTGTGTCAACCACAACCCTGGAGGATTGCCAAGGTCCAAGGAGAAGTGCTCAGAGAAATAGTGTGCTGATTAAGAGAACACTTATCTTCACATATATATATGTACGTAGGAGAGAGTGCCAGAAGCCAGTTTTACAAAGGAGTATTGGAGATTGTCTCAGGGGTCTAATGGTGACAGCTTCAAGGAGAGATTCAGGTGATGTCCTAGTTTCATTTCTGTTGCTGTGACAAATGTCTCAACACAAAGAAATATAGGAGAGGAAAGGTTTTATTCAACTTACAATTCCAGGTTACAGTCTAGCCATGAGAAGAAACCATGGTAGGAGCTCAAGCAGGTAGTCATACAACTTCCATAGTCAGGAGCAAAGGGAGAATAACATGGGCTCAGCTAGACTTCTCTACTCTTAACCAGTCCAGCCCATGACAGGCTACAACCCATTAGGGGTTGGATCTTCCTACACCAATTAATAGTAAAACCATTCCCTCACAGACAACCCTCACAGGACAACTTGATCTAAGTAAGTCCTCCTTAAGACTCACTTTTTAGGACTGGGGAGATAGTGCAGTGGTTAAATGCACTGGCTGCTCTTCCAGTGGACTAGAGTTTAATTCCCAGCATCCACATGGCATCTCACAACTGTCTGTCACTTTGGTTCCAGGCAACCCAACACCATCACACAGACAAATACAGACAAAACATCAACACACATAAAATAAAATAAGATAAAATAAAATAAGAAAACAAAATCAGACTAGCTTCCCCACTTATTCTAGGTTGCTTCAAGTTGATGGTTGAATCTGAGCAGCCCAAGTAGTTGTGTGTCCTACTGGCATGCACACCTAAGGAGCACTGGGCTTCTAAGGAGGAGTGAATAACGATCAGAAGCATTGACAAGGAACAGAAATGATACCTACTCCCCCTCCAGCTCTGTAATCTTTGGTAGATCGTGGAAGAAATGGGGTCACAGTGGAAGCATATCTTGTTAAATCAAAAAGATGTAGGGGCCCATTCTGCAAAGAAGCCCAGGCACAGAGAATTTTCCTGACACATACTATGCTGTCATCCCAGGATTTACAATTCTCCCTTTAGCAAAGAGCCCACCTGGACTGGCACTCCAATTCTGCAGGAAAGGAGAGTGAGTTAATTGTTCGGATCTCCTAAGCTTCTTAGTTCTTCAGATCTCCGACTGTGCTCACCACGGGGTGGATGAATGAATGCATGAAGGAATGAAAGGATGTCTATGAGCCAGCTCAGAGTGCATGGAGCAAAAGGTTCAAAACTGTCTCTCCACATTAAGGCTGAGTCGGTAAACACATTTTTTTCTACCTGACTTTCAAGGTCCTTCATAGTTTAGCTCATTCCAGCCTATCCTATCTTGTTTCCTCTTACTCCTATTTTCAGGTTTTCTACCTGACAGTTTAAGCTTCTAGTTGCCCATCCAAATAGCATGCACATTCTTACCTCCTCTTGGTCAAGCTCTGGCATTTCCTCTGAGTATAATGACCTGTTGTCATCTGCCTTCCACAGCTGGCTCTGCCCTCTCCTTCAAGGCCATGGCAAGCCAAACTCATACAAGGACTTTTCCTGATGTGAAAACTTGCCCATTGCAGATTGTCAATGGCATTTGTGAAATTAACCTCATGTTGCACAGGAAAGTATGTCTCATCTTAGATTATTTTAACGAGAAGACTAACTGTTTTTCCAGGTAAATGCTGGGGTTCTCCATGAGGGTGTGTATTTTCTGCATCACATGTAGTCCCTTCCTGGCTGCTTCCTTCCTTCTGAGTCTGACTGTCTGTAATGGTGGGTGGGTTGTCTGAGTAGTTTCTGTTAGGTCTTATGACTGACTGAATCCTGCCCACTTCCTCTCCTGGGCTAACACCATCGCAGAGAGAGATGGTTCTCCTTTTCATCTTTTCTGATCTGACTTGTCTTTGTCAGTGTGAGGTCTGGACAAGAGCTGAGTCCCTTCTTATGACTTGGTACCTTCTCTAGAGCATGGCAGCCATTTGAATTATCACTATTTACACTTATGCAGTAACATCAAAATTCATCTCTCTGTGTGGCTAATTCCTTGTAAATTAGAATTATTTATGTAACTATGTATTGGATATGAGAGCATCCCTTCCAATTTAGCATGCTTCAATTCAATCTTTCTCTCTCCCTTTCCTCCACTCTTTCCTTTCATCTGTCCCTCTTTCCTTACCTATCTAAATCTATGCATGTATCTGTGGGGTAGTAGCATATTTGTATATATGTACACAGTCATGTATGTAATATATTAATAACGTTTTAGTGCTTAGCATACTGAATACTACTGGATTACTTAAGACCCACAGAATAAAACTGTAATTCTTTGATATGAGGCTGAAAATTTTTTATTTGATTTCTATCATCTCTCTAGCTTCATTTTTCTGTTTTTACAACTTGAAATTCAAGAACAATAAAATTATCTGTTTCCAATATTTGACATTCAAACTTATGCCTCTATGTTCTTTTTTATGGTGTTCTTTCTGCCCAGACACCGTTTCCTTCTTCTTTAAGGAACCTTATATCCAGAGCCGGAGCACGTTATTTTAGTGTCATTCAAGATCAAGTTCAAGTTCAAGGAGGAGCGGTTTATTTCAGCTCAGAGTTTTCACAGTATGTAAAGTATGGCAGAACTCATGGCAGCAGGTATGTAAGGTGGGATGCTTGTCTACTTGTTGGTACATCAGATGCATGGAGAGCTAAGCCAGATTTGGGCTCAAAGCGTTTCCTCTATCGACTCACTTCCATCAGTCAGATTCTGTCTCTTTAAGGCTTCACAGCCTCCCAGAATATGCCACCAGATGAGGATTGAACACTCAATATATGTGACTCTACAGGAGACCTTTCCCATTCAAGTCCTAACACCTTTCTTACTCGGCTGAGTTTCTAACTGCCACACTAGTGGATGCTTCATGCACTGGGCTGTACCAGTTCTAAGGCTCATCGTGTCATTCTGTTTGTGTTCAAATCTAACTGCAATAGATTGCAAGTACTCTGTGTCTCTAAGCACACTGTAGGGATCAGGGAGTAACTGACTGAATGTGAGCAGTCTCTCAGCCTTCCCAGGCTTTAAGTGTCAGGGGTAGAGTTTACTTCCTCCTGTCCTTTGGCCCATCTGTAATCATAGTGTAAGTCCACTGTCGTCCATGCCATAATCTTTACATCCAGACAACTGTGATTAAAAAACAAATCCCACACATCTCTGCCCACACACCACTTTGTCTACTCCTGTGTGACTCTTGGCATAGTCAGCACTGGTACTATTACTCCCACCTCACACACACACATGCTCTTTGTCCACAAAGTCTTAAGCCCCACATGCAAATGTCAGCTGAAAGCAAGCTGGTGATTTACCGTTCCCTAGAATATGTGCCTCTATTACCCAACACACAATCTTTTACCCTTTATTCCCAGGGTATCTACCATTGGGGACCTCCCTGTATTTCTGCATTGCTCAAAACAATGGCTTAATTTGGTAGCAATCTCCATCTCTTTTAAATATAAGGAACCTAATCCGCGAGGATGTTATGTAACTTATTGGAGACTGCTGATATTATAGATTCATCAGTTCCCAATTGGCATTTATATGACGGGAATCATTTTTTTCCCCGTAGGCAAAAGTCTTATTTTCCCACCCAGTCCTACTCATTCATGGAAATAAAATCATGAGCCTGATGTTGACATATATATTGTTTCCATATACCCTTGAATGCATTTCATAACCAGAGGTTGAAGGTGATAGAACCTTCAAAAGTGTATGCAAAATTCAGGATTAGTGAACTACGTGGGAAATTAAAGAAGATTCAGAGCAATAGTTGCATCTGAAGGGAGAGCTGGGCCAGCAGTTACTCATCATTTCCCACGGTCCCGGGCTTTTATAGACTCTCTCAGGTGGTTCAAGCCAATGATTGATCAACTTGATTATCCCTCTGAATGTCTGAGATTTATGAGGTGTCAGCCAGTCTTTCAGCCACGGTTTAATTGTGTTAACTGCAAGTGCAATTAATTGTGTCACCTTTGGGGAAGAATTTCACAGCTACATTTTGGGGGGAGGGTGATAAGTCTTCTTATTAAAGTACTGTGTTGAAAAAAAAAATCTCAGGAGAGACCCCGGATTCTAGGATTTTTGTGAGGCCTGATCCTATTCATTTTTTTTTTTTTTAAATTTGCTTGTTTTTCTTATTATTTCTTAATTGCTGTCCACCCTGGCAGACAGTAGCTGCTGGTTGCAGTTTAATTTGGGGGAACAATAGCAGCGAACGACCCATTTAGTTCCCCAAACATAGCGGTACCTGTTCTCTGGACTTGATTTGCTTCGGTTTATAGTTTTTTATCTCTCACTGGATGCTGGGCCCTGGGCTCCCAGAAAAGGTTTCAAACGCCCTTTCTTGATCCCTGCCTTCCCCTGACTCCTGCCTGCACTGTGGATTCTGCAGATAACAAATAGCGTTTACCTGTTTTTAAAACAAGGTCGGTCGGTGCTATGATGTCTTAAGGAAGGATTAAAAAGAATCGTTTAGGTAGAATTCTTACACTAGAATTTATGGCTAAAGAAATGATAGTTGGGAATTGTCCCAGGAGATGTATGTGTGTGAATGTTTTGGGGATCATGGATCCAGGGGGTTGGTGGTGGTGAGGTTGAGCCAAAAAGGCTGAAGTTTTCTTTTGGCCAAAGAATCTCTGCAATGTGTGAGTGGGATTCCACACCAGAAACGCTGGGGGAATTTAACATATCAAACACAAATAACAGTGACACGCAGACGGCTCACTTGTGAGGCAGCCTTGTGGAGCGCTGGGCATCCTCCAGCCTGCGGTTTTCCCGAAAGCTCCTAAGTATACACTCTGGATTAAGCTTGCTGCTTCCCTCTCCAAGGCTTTGCCCTTCAGTCCGAAAGGCACTCAGGCGCAGGTCCCATCGGTGGAACCCAAGGCCAGGCGGTCCCCAGCTCCGGGAGTCATTTAAGATTTTCTGTGGCTCAATTAAGCATGTGCAGCGCCCCGCAGCCGCAGAGGGCTGTTTATTCAGTTAAAGTGCTCTGTAATTTATTTAAAATAATCCATCTTTCACAAATAAAGGGGCCATTGATGGGTTCCCCCTGCTCCCTGAGGCAGGCCTCCACGCAAGGACCCCTCTTGACAGTGGGTTTTGCTGGTCACAGCTTAAATGGCTGACAAAAGTGATTCAGACTTATTATTTTTTTTCTTTCTCTTAACTTTCTCACTCAAAACTTTGGACACTTACTAAACTGCCTTGTTTTCTATATACTAGTGATCACTGTGAACATCCCCTTCTCTGTCTTTTAAATTTTTGATTTTTAAAATTAAAGGAGAGAGAGAAAAAAAAAGGCACAGTTTGGTCGTTAAAATGATTAATGCCAGCCAATTTGATAATCGCCGGGTGGAGGTGCCAGCCATTCTGGGGTTTAGGGCAGCCTGAGACCCAGCTTCTTTATAGCCCTGGGCTAATGAGGAGCTGCATTAGGGGCTTTTTTACTGTATATGAATTGATTAACTGAAAATAAGATTGTGTCCGCGGGTGACACCCATTGACAAAGGACTCTTTCTTCTCCCAGCTTCCAGTCCCGGGTTGCCACTTGGACCTGGAGACATGCCTTTCTTTCTCCTAGAACTCCAGAAAAGCATTGGATGAACCTAGGCAGGGCTACCCCAGAAGTCTGACCAGCTTTAACGACCTGTCAGCGAACAAGAATGTGATCGTTGAGACCAGCGTTCTGGGCTCTGGACAGGATAGGTCTGAGTGGAAAGGAACCGGGGGCCTGGAGCTGTGCTGGCTGCAGTGGAATGCTCTTGTTTCCTTGCATTGTTCTTCTGTCTCTTCCATCCTTTCCCTGATGAACCACAGCTATGCAACTTCTTTATAAAGCTTTTATGTGTGTGTGTGTTTGTCACTGGTCACTGAACCTTGTCCCATAGTCCCTATTGCATCCCTGAGTATGTCTTGCCAGGCAGGTCCATATTGTAATATTCAGACTCCAGCACTGTGCAAGACTGACGTGTTTTCTCCCCTGTGAGCATGCATACACCTTCTGGTAGTATGAAAACTAGCCACTAGAGAGGCAGCTTCCCGCTCAGTTTGAGGTTGATTTCTCTATATTCCACAGACAAAGTATGTGGTGTCTTCGGAAAGGGGTCTTGGTGAGTAACTGAGGAAATGGACCGAGTCTACATGGTTTTGACACCTCTATGGCCAGCTGCTCCTAGAGAGACACCACGTGCCTTACACTATGACTCTGTTTAATAACCTGTCTTATGGGAGAGCCATTGTTCCCATGTATGGTAGTTCTCTTCCATGACTACAGTAGTCTCTGAACTGCTGTCAAACTTCCCTAGGTAGTCTTGTGTGAGGAGGGGATCCAAAAGCTCTATCTTCTCATGGAAAAGCATTTCAGATGAGTTTGTAAGTTGTATATATGAGGATTCATGAAAGGTAAAATCTGGCTTATTTCTGAGACACCCCCAAGGAATTTTGCTATGGTTTCAGTGTTTGGTTTCCTCGTTTCCTTTTAATTAATTATTTCTTCCCCCTTTTTTGGTGTAGTCTTGGGTTTTTGAGTTTACGGCCTTGCGTACTGCTGGACCAACACAATATCACTGAACACATTCTCTAGCTCTTTCTTTCCTATACAGTTTTGGAGACAAGGTTTTGACGAGTAGCCCAGGTTGGACTTGAAATGACTCTGTAGCCCCAAAATTTCAGAGTTTCCTCTGAGATTCCAGCCAAATTAAGCAAGAGTCCCTTGTATAAACAAATAAAAGTTAGCTGTCACATACTTCGAATATGTAGTGACTCAGAGTGACCAGACCCATTGCAAAAAGGAGGAATAGAGATGTGGAAAAACAGGATTGGATGAACATAAGATAGAATCTCAGCAGGGAAACCATTAATCCTAAAGGGCTGAACACGCTAGGCTCACACTGTGATCAAAGGCAGGGTTGAAGGGGTGTGAGCAGCTCTTTTGGCCTTGCTGGTTAAGGACATCAAAACCGATCCCTGGAGATCCTCCGATTCCTTACTCCCTGCTGCTTACCTCAGCAGGTACTCCACAGTTCCAGTATCTCTAGTGTCCTGGGGCTTTCAATGCAGCGTGGTGACCTTCACTATGACAGCTCTACCACCAACCTGTCAGAAGCCCTTCCCAAAGACTTACTCTGTAAGTGCCTGGCCTCTCAGGCTTTCCTTCGAAGGCTTGGTAGAAGCCTTTATGACTCTATGACTCTTGATTTCCAAAGGTCTGCAGAGGCAGCATCGTGTTCATGAGTGCTATTTTTTGGCCTGAAATGGTCTCCGAGTACCTTGACAGTTAAACTCAGGATGGAATCTTCGGGAAGCAACTCCCTAGGTGGGTCTGTGCATCATGTCATGCTTTTTCTCTCCACACATAAAAGTCTTTGGAGCAAGTTGACACTTACATCATATTGCTCTGGTCATTCTGGTCTTGCTGATTTGTGAGCTGTTCTTGAGTCATCTTTGATTTTGGTCTTGTATAAAATACTTAGCTTTCCCCACCCCCGCCCCCTAGTGGTGCTAATCTCTTTATCAACTATACCTTTATTGGAACCACCATTAAACTTTCTTCATTTCTTTCTTTATTGGTTATTTTATTTATTTACATTTCAGATGTTGTCCCCCTTCCCATATCCCCTCTGCAAACACCCCATTCCATCCTGCCTCTCCTTTGCCTACCTACCCACTCTAGTCTCACCTCTCTAGCATCCCCCTACACTGGGGTTAAATTTCTCTATTTCTGATTGTGCTGTCCAAATAGGAAATAGTGTCCAAATTTCCTATTGTGCCACTCTCTGTTCCTGAGTGTCACAGTAAGTTTGTCTGAAAGGACATAGTAGCATTTCTGCCTGAACGCTATTGCTAGAATTTCCTCTGTCAAATCAACCAGCAAATACCGTTATATTCAGCCTCCTACAAGGTCTCAGGGTACAAACACAACACATTCAAACTTCTTTGCCCTGGTGTGACAAGGATTCCCTTTAGTCTCGGTTCCCCAAGGTCATTCCCACTCAAAAGCTCAGGGTTACAATGGTAACTTTTCATATGTCTCTTAGTGTGCCGATCTTGTTAATAGCTACCAAAATCACAGTTAAACTTAATCAGAATACTAGCCTTTCTAGAACTTACAGACTCCTGCATCCAGCTCTAAAGGCCTTAAGTTTGTTTAAGGCATACTCACTCTGCTTATTTTCTGTTGGTCAACATTTTGGATCATAATAAATACATGAAATAATAAAATTAAAGCGAAAATAGGATTCATTTAGCTTTCAGATCATGGTTCCTTGACTCTACTACCTTTAGAAGTCCTCAGGTACAAATATTACCTTCAATAACAAGTCACCAATCACATATTTTCTTTGTATTGAACCCCTTTGTGAGACAATGGGCTATATACAGATGGCCTAGTCTCCAGTCGAGCTGAGGTCTGAACCCCGGTAGAACCCAGTGGTGATAATTCACCTACATGGGATGGTAGTCGTTCCCTCATGTCTCCTGGACTCAAGGATCCTGTCCAAGTTACCACCCCCACAGCTCCCACAGGAGAAGCGTGACTAATAGTCATGTAGACAAAGTCCCAAGCTTCTGACCTTCAGGCTAAACTTCTCCCAGTTACCTAGCAACAGTAAGATAATTCCACCATGAGGGGCTGCTTGCCCCCACCTCACTGTCTTACTCTCTAACCTCTCTCCTCATGCTCTCCTCATCCTCTCCTCTTAATCTCTCCTCTCACTCTCTTACTCTCTCTCCCTCTTACTCTCTCTTTCTTACTCTCTAGCCTTTCTTCTCTCTCTCCTCTCTCTCTCTCTCTCTCTCTCTCTCTCTCTCTCTCTCTCTCTCTCTCTCTCTCCTTTTCCCCCTTTTCTCCTCATGGCCATGGCCAGACTTTCTTTCTTTCTACCTTCTCTCTTTCCCCCTGCCTTTCTCCAATAAAGCTCTAAAATCATAGACTGTCTCTGTTCCTCAAGGCCCGCTGAGCTTGGATGATGGGATGGGCTTTCTTCTAACGAATCATTTCTAATCTCCTGATAGAAAGCCTTCCTGTGCTCCAGCCATGGACTGGACTAAGGACTCTCACCTGAGTGGGGACCTTTTCCCCCTGCCCTCTCTCCTGTAACTCTGAAGCTGAGGGTGTTGCCCTGGGGCCCCTGGTATTGAGGATTGCCCCTTGTCTACCCCACACCGAGTGGGGTCAGTAACTTAGATGCCCACCCAGGGCTGAATGGAAAGCGTCCGGCAGCCCTCCCACATCTGCCTACCCAGAGCATAGCAGTAACTCTGGCCAGACGCTAGCACTCTTCCCTCCCCCTCTTCACCTACCCCCCCATATTGCCCACACCCCTTTCTTGAAAATTCTACAGCACCAGTAGAGGAAATTTCAGCAATACCATCTTCAGGCTGTCCATCATTCCTGTAACATATGTACCTCTAGGATGCATGCATTTAAACCACAGGGTCTCCTATGATTGAGTCTCATACTAAAATTTTCATTGCACACACTCATTTTTGCCTATTTTTGATCTGGTAGACCTTTGTCAAAAATGTTTTGGAAGACATTATAACTATTCTGGTTCTCAGGTTAACTTGCGGTTAAAATTTTAGTCATCCTCTTTTGAGATTGGTTTTATTATCATGGTGAATGGGAAGGGATTAAACAACCCTCAGTAGGGTTTATAAGAAGAATTGAGGTAACTGGTTGGAACATTTTCAACACAGTATACAATGTAGGTGAAACAATGAGTAAATCAGTAGGTTTTTTTTTCTATAGTAATCCTCAGCTTATGGTGGGTTTTCCCCACAAATCTATTGTAAGTTGGAAATATCTCAAGTTAAAACAATACATTTACTTATAGGTTATCCCAGCCCACTTTGGATATTCTCATCACCCTTACATCAATTTATAGACTGGCACCTATCATTAAGCATATTTTATGAAGTATTAAATTTCTCATGAATATAGTGAAAATTTTATTGCAATTAAAACATGGTTACATGGACACTTTCCATTTAGAGATGAGACACACTGGTCCTGGAGAATCTATAAAATGTTGAAGAAAAATTAAATGCTGGATAATATAGCTGCAACAGTGACAGAATCATCAATTTGTCTTTTGTTGACATTTCTGAATAGCTGATAGAATGCCTTGAGATATCAATGCATATTGCTTGTTGATAGGTATGGAGATATGTAGGAAGAAATCAAATTTTGACTGTATACTATATTTTCCATTATTTTAAATATTAAATATTTCTCTTTAGCAAGTGAAAACCTTGATTAAAATCTTCAGGTGTGTTTATGTGTCTTCACAATGCTCTCCCAACTTCCATGCATATAGTGTGAACATGTCGTAGCAATGTTCCTGGTGGCCCTTAGGAAAGCAAAACCTTTTCCAAACTTTCAGAGAATTTTGCAAGATTCAGTTCCTTCATCTGAATATCTGGTCCCTTGAAACAAAGAGTATTTTACTCCATTGGTTGAGTGAGTGCCATTGTGGCCATCATATAAGCTTTACATCAGTTGTAGGTACCCTGGAGGACTGTCTAAGACTCTTGAATGTGATGCCAGTTTACCTCTCATATCCTTGTACCTGCAGTAATAAGGAGTTCAAGGACCAGTCTTGAGGCAACACTAGGTAGGAGCGTCTATATACAGACACAGTCATATCCTGGAGTGCTCTTGGGCTCTTGGCTACTGATTAGGAAAGGCTTTACCTTGACCCCTGTATGATTTACACCCACAGATGGTACTACTGAGTCTTACTTGCCTATCTTGAACCTGGTATCCTCTTGAGGTCTTGATGCATTCTTGAATGCTTTGCCATACGCTTTCACAATAAGATCCTTTCATCAACATCATGTCCTTATGATGACAAGTACTGCTCATTTTCAATTATTCCATGCACCTCTGCCTGAAGGTACCAGCTCCTGCATCCTTGATCTTTGTTGTCTGGCTTCACATTATGATTTATGTCACCTCTTAAAGTTCTGGAGCCACACATACTTGCTATAAACCTTGTATATGTGGGATCATCAGCACTTTCTGTGTAGGCTGTGAATAGATTTGTAGGTAGGCCAATGTGACATGGAACTGATGTTACTGGATGCTCCATTCATGACTTTTAAAGCAAATCCTCCCCTGGTCCAGCGTTGGATGATGATATTGCCTAGCATCTAGACTGACAGTTCTGAGAGACTCTGAGCCAAAAGATCAGATGTACCCATAATTTTGGATACACAGAGTTGTCTAATACATGCTGCTTTAAGCTGCTACAGCAATGATGCTGTCTTTACATGTACATTTCCATACCTGTAAATGTGAGACAAACGAACAGTAATATATTCTTTGTTGGGTGTGATAAAATCAACACACATGTAACATGTCTAACATGTAGCAAGTATTCTGTTGAGGTAATCTATTATTGCCCTTGGCTCTTGATCCATGGAAGTGACAGTTCATATTTCCAACATGTGATCCCATTGGTTCTAAATAGCAGACCTTGAATGTTCCTCACTCCTGCAATAAAGGCAAAGTCCCTAGGATGGTATTATTATTGAGAGGTTATAGAATCTTTAGGAGGTGAGGTCCAGTGGAAGTCCTTAGGCTTCAACAACTTTGCCATTGGGAGAGACTTTGGGACATTGCCTGTCCTGGATCTTTTTGCTTTCTAGTCTTGAAGTGAGTGGCTTTTCTCATCATTCATTCCTGCCATGATGGATGGCTTCACCACAGACACAAGACAATAAAAACAACTTATCAAGGCTGTGAAAATTAAAGCTCAAACAAACCCTTCTGTATACAATATCTTTATCTCTGCTTTTATATCTTGGTTATTTCTTATAATGACAGGAAGCTGACCAACACAATGGGAAACTGCAACTGGCTTACAATTGTTGACTTTAGAACTAAATGTTAAGAGCTTGGAACATGTATTTTATTCAGTACAAGCACATATTCTTATGTGTTAGCTTGTAGGATTTGATTCTCTTCTATCTTGTGGATTCTGAGACCCTAACACATGCATTCCCCAGTATCTCACTGGCCAGCAAGTCTAGTCAAAATGGTGAGCTCCAGGTCTAGTGAGAGACCATGCTTCAAAAAAAATCACATGGAGAACAATGGAGGAAGACACTCTGCATCAGCCCCTAGCATCCACATACACAAACAAGGGTCCAAATTCACATGAAAGCCTGGACATCCACAGTGACTTGAAAGTGCTCTGTTTTCTTCTACTGCTTCCAGTGGGTTGTGAAGTCTTGAAATGTACTTGCTTCCTATCCCACTATTTACTTGTCTATTACATAGGGATAAAGATGCTACCTTCCTGTATTAGCAGAATTGTGGATGGAGTAAACTATAGGTACCCCTTCCCTGGTTTTCTCAGGAGTTATTGTGACTAGGGGCTCCTTCCTTCCTCCAACAGTTCTCTTTGAGGTTCATTTCCTTCATCCACTCCCCACCCCCAACACATAGGACTATAATACTTGTAAGAATCATGAATTTTGCCAATTAATTAGTTTCATGTAGTGTTGCTGGGTGGCTTAATTCCATTTTGTAGCACACTTGGGACCATATGAAATACGAGACAAGCATTCTTACTGTAAAGTTATATTGAGAAATTTAATGAACAGAAAATTCCGTGCACCATCTGTATCAAAATAAAGTGTGTGACTTGTGCTAGACACAGAATAACTGGGCACCTTCTCAGGCAGTAACTGTTGTTTCTGTTTCTCAGAATCTTTGCTGCTCTTTCTCAGCTTTCTGCTGTCACCAAATATGTCTGAAAGAGAGCTCTTTTCCCTTTCCTAGGTCCATGCTTGTGGAGTAAACTTATAGAACCGGGGCAGTTACCTGAGTTCAAATGCCAGTTCTAGAACAAGGAATGGCCAGTTTCTATAACAATACCTTAATTTCTCCTTCCATAAAATAGTTGAGAATATACAAGGTAATTTATGCTATTTCTATAATTGGGCAAGTGGATTGATGCAATTATATCTATCTATCTTTCTTTTCTTTTCTTTTCTTTTCTTTTCTTTTCTTTTCTTTTCTTTTCTTTCTTTCTTTCTTTCTTTCTTTCTTTCTTTCTTTCTTTCTTTCTTTNCTTTTCTTTTCTTTTCTTTTCTTTTCTTTTCTTTTCTTTTCTTTTCTTTCTTTCTTTCTTTCTTTCTTTCTTTCTTTCTTTCTTTCTTTCTTTCTTTTCCTTCTTCCCTTCTCTCTCTCCCTCCTTCACTCTGTTCCTCCCTCCCTCCCTCCCTTTCTTTCTTTCTTTTCTTTTTTCTTTCCTTTCTTTCTTTTCTTTTCTCTTTCTTCTTTCTTTCTTTCTTTCTTTCTTTCTTTCTTTCTTTCTTTCTTTCTTTCTTTCTTCCTTCCTTCCTTCCTCCCTTTCTTCCTTCCTTCCTCCCTTTCTTTCTTTCTTTCTTTCTTTCTTTCTTTCTTTCTTTCTTTCTTTCTTACTTTCTTTCTTTCTTTCTCCATTTCTAGCCTCATGATGGAGGGCTTAGAATTCTGTGGTGGTTATCATAAAGAAGCTACACCTGCAGATGGGAACATTTCCCCCTGCCTAACTCCTATATGTCAAGATCCAGGCATCAATTCTTGTTGGGAGTCAGTGGAGACTGGTGGATTGAAATGTGACCTTCTTTTGTGTCAGGAAAATGCTCAAGTGACTGGTGCTTTCAGCACTGTCTCTGTTACGGTGGAGACAGCAGCAATAATAGTAAGGACTAGTGATGCATTATGCACAGTAAAGCCTCAAAAGGGCCAACTACTCCTATCAACGCTCCCTTGGCTGCATTGTCTCATGGCCCTTGTTTATATTACTAGTTGCAGGGAATCCCAGAAGCAGCAAAAACCACTGTTTTGGGGACTCGTGATCTTAGAGTGACTGTCAAGGTCTTGGAGAGGTAGCTAAGATTTTCCAAAGTTGCTAACTTTGGGTAATTTGTAACTCATGCATTTAATTATTTATTTACTTTTGTTTTCTTAGTTGGCTTGAGACAACTAGTAACTTCTGAGTATCTTTCTGATGATTTCTTGGGAGTATGAATATAATGGGGACCCTAATTAGCTTTATGAGAGAAATGGACTTCAATTGAAACCTCTGATTTCTCTTTCTGTGAGTATTATTTTTCATCTCACAAGTTCTCTGTTTTGTAGTGTGCTGAGGTTTGAGACTACTGGATCACCATTCATTTATTCATTCATTCAAAACATACTCATAGGCTGTTATGCCTCAGGCAGTTCCCCTGAATTTCTCAGGGGGAAAAAAAAAGTATCCACACTCAAGGATTGATGTTGGGGTAGTGTCATGGCCAATGCAAACTGGAAGGAAATAGAGATGCAAGTCCAACTATGCTCCATCAGACTCCATGAGCTAGTGTCATGGAACAACAAAATAAACATCAGGAGCGAGAGCAAGATCTGCTCAGTGTGGGGGAGAAGAAGACAACCGTAGTGTTGGCTCTTTGGCTAGTTTTTCTTTTATGTTTACAAACTAAGTAGAAAGCACAGAGATTGTTAGTATCCTTTCTCCAAACCACCATGGTTGCTTTTGTGAAAAATTCTTGTCATGGAGGGTACATGTTTTATAATTAATGAACTCATATTAAAACATTGAGTTTTCTTTTTTGAGACATACATGCCTTGCTATGTCACCTAGGCTTGGCTAAAACTTACCATCCTCCTACCTCAGGTCTAAGTGTTACACTTACAGGTGAGTAGCGCTTTACCTAGTGACACACCGGAGACACTGCAGTTACTGGTGTGCACATTACCCAGTGACACTCTGGAGACACTGATCGTAACTAAGTTTCTTAGTTTAAGTTAGATGTCACATCCTAACAGTGCTGTGGGTGAGCAAAAGCTTTAACACAGGGCACTAACTGACATCTCTTCCACTAACTTGGCATCCTCTCAATGGCCCCTTTGAACTGCTTCTTTAAGTTGAACCATCTTTGCCTGCTGTCTGACAATCATGCTGGGCAGTGCCCAGCCATTCTGATGACTGGTCCTGTCAGTCTGATGTTCGATGGTGTTAGGCTTTGCGTGAGGAACTCCCGGCCTCATAGGGTGTGGATCTGTTGAGTAAGATAACCTTTTTCTGTCCTTGGGTGAGTTCTAGCTAGCTTGGAGGTGAGTTCTTCTCAGCTACTAAAGGTCTTATTACATTTGCCCAGACTCTTGTCTTTCTATTGCCCTCCTTCAGCCCACCAAGCTTGGTTCTATTCTTTGTGATCACTTATCTAAATAAAGTGTCTGTTCGAAAGTCTAGGCCACAGGTTCTACTTTTTTGGGGGTTTGTGGTGTGGTGGGACATTTACCAAGTCAGCTCTGTTTCTTATTTGTCATGTGTGAATTGTAATTATACTTTACTTATAGTACTAAATAGTAAATATAGGTGAATTTGAAATAGTATCAGACTCACAGCAAATCTCATTAAATTTTCATTATCATGGTGACAATCCAAAGTACTGGCATGTTGCTTATAGAGTAGTCTGTTTTCATCATTTCACTTGAGTTTCACTTGAGTTTAACATTAAGACTGTCACATAGAGAGTAATCATTATTCCCATTTTATAGGTGACAAAATGAACCATTGGTTTGGAGAAGTGACTAGGTCAAGATCATGTGACTTAAAAGCAGAACTTCTAGGCCTTGCTCATGCTAAAATGGGTCTGATGCTAGTCAATGGTTGGAGCAGGCACAGAAAGGTTGAGGGGTTTCTTCAGGCCACACAGCCCTTTGGTGCATATTTAGGGGTTGAGATGTAGATATTCAAGTGTAAGAGCTGTATTGAGTGAGGACTGGGTACAAGGAAGACATTGCACTGTCCCTCTATCCCATGTGAAGCACAGATGGAAGGTTGTCACACTGGCCCCATTCCTCCCACCTCACTCTACTGTAGTTAATATTCCATGCCACAACTATTCCCATAGTTACTATTCAATTCTAGTGGTGCCAAAACCATTTCTAGTGCCTCATTCTGGAGACCCTCTGCATGTAAACCAGGTTATCACAGTTCTAATAATCCCCACTGTGTTTACTTCTCAGTCCCACATTGAGAGCCTGAGAAGCGCCCTTCATCCACAGCACAGGAGGGTGGGACAACTTTCATTTTCCTTGCACAGGTTTTGCATCATCTCCCTCATCCCAGGATGCTGCTGTGTGACTCAAAGGTAACCTGGGATTACACATTTCAGAATGTTCCAAACTCTAAAGTTTCCATATTCATTAAGGCACTGGGCTTTTTGTGGCTAATTTTTGGTGAATGCAAATTGTCTCAGATTCTGCCAAGACCTGTGTAACAAAGACACCATAAGTCTCCTGCTCATGTCCCCAGAGACCATAGCATCAACCATTCTTTCAAGACCTTGTGGATTTTGAGTCTTACGTTTTAGCAAACGATGTCTCTTTGTGTGGCCAGAAGGAAGGCTGGAACTTTGACTTTTCAAAAATCATGTTTTGTTTTGAAACATAAAATCAGAATAGTAGCTGGGCATGGTGGCACATGCCTTTAATCCCAGCACTTGGGAGGCAGAGGCAGGCGGATTTCTGAGTTCGAGGCCAGCCTGGTCTACAAAGTGAGTTCCAGNAGAGGCAGGCGGATTTCTGAGTTCGAGGCCAGCCTGGTCTACAAAGTGAGTTCCAGGAAAGCCAGGGCTACACAGAGAAACCCTGTCTTGAAAAACAACCAAACAAAAAAAAAAACAAAAAACAAACAAACAAAAAAACACAGAATAGTAGTGTGTACTACGTCATTCAGAAATCGTTATTTGTTGTTTTTTAGCAGTAACTGACATTAAGTCAGGGTTTACCTAGTTAGAACCTTCTAACTAAATAAGCCTCATATAAACCGTCACTTAGCCTTCCCTATGGTTGCAGGAAGTACTTATTCACATGCTATAAAATCATCACTATTCACCACCCCTAGCACCACCACCACCATCACTATCACCATCATCAATACCATTATCATCATCACCAACATTATGATCATCTCTGATCTCAATACTGATGAGGAGACAAACCAAGGCATAGAAAAGTAGGCTAACCTGCCAGTATCACTACTGGGCAGTGAAGACCTTGGGCTTTGACCTAGCCTAGCTCCAGAACCTATGCCTGAGTATAACTAAACAATTGCCTAAAAAAATCAGAAGAACCAGGAATCATTCCAGCCAACCCCCTCAATTCTCAGGCACACTCAAGTAGCACAGGGAAGTGAACTGGCCCTCCTAAAAGGACAGTGGGCTAGTGGTTGCTCAACATGAAGTTGTTCTTGTGCAGAGTCACCATGCCTCTGGAATTTGGGAGAAGGCCTAATGCTGATTGAAGTAGCCATTGCATGATATCCTGTTTGAGGTAGGTAAGTAACCTGCCCAGAAAGGCATCAGAGAACTAATGGAGCAGTCGGGGAGATCGTGTGTGGGAGAAAGGAGGATGCCGATTTTAGAAATCGTGCTGCATTATGCTCTGGCCAAGTTCCAGCTACTTTTACTCATTATTATTATTTTTATGTGAAAAGGAACCTGCAACAGTTTAGTCTTTGTTATTTGCCTTCAGGCATTGGTTTGTCAGGTTGGGATCCAATGCCAACTCAGCATAGTGGGTGTTCATGGGTGGTGTGTGTGTTTGTGTGTGTGTGTGTGTGTGTCCCCTTCTCTGTGTGTGTCCACAGCATTTGCATGAAAGGCCCCATCCTAGGTCCTATGTGTTGCTCCTCCCTCCAGCCCACCCTCACCTAATGTGTCAAGAATTATAAATTAATCACCTGGCTGGTTTGCACTGAACTTGCTAGTGTTTATGAAAGGGAATTCATTGGATATGCCTGTTAATGGAACACGTGTAATAATACTAAAGCCTGTGATTAAAAAGAAATTTAAGGCCCATGAGTTTTTAGTAGAAAAACATGTCATTTGAGTGTTTATTTGCTGGTATAAAATGGGTGATTTTTTTTAAAGGGAGGGGCTTCCCTATTGCAGTTTTAGGAAGACCAAGCTATTCATGCAGAAAGTTGGCAATGCAGCCCGGTTGTGTTTGTAGAGAACCATCTGGAGAAAGTAGAAGCCAGTTGCATCCTAATGCAGCTACAGAAAATGCACTGCAGTGCATTTCTGCTCATGCCTGTTATTTTATCCATTCACTCAAAATTTACTTCTTTACCATTTATCAAAGCTGAACATACTTGGATAGCCCTCAGTTTGTTGAAGGAAAGAAATGTAAAGGAATACTTTGGATAACGCTCTCTGAAGGAGGCATGGTAAAGGCAAAGGAATATATCAGGAGGAGCAGAGGGCTTCCCAGGAGAGGATGAATTTAATCCAGGCCTGATAATGTCCGTGATTCCAAGGGCGTTCCAAGATGGATTTGGATTCAAGTTGTCTGAGGACCAAGATGTGTTTGAGGGTAAACTCTAAGTAATCTTTGCCTTTGGAAAAGAAGTGTTAGTCACTAAAAAAAAAAAAAAAATATTATTGGCTCAGATCACACACTCCTACATTTATTCTTCAGTTTATACAAAGTTGATATTCATTTTCATGAATGCATGCACCACATTTGCACGTACATGTATGCATCTAATATACCTTGGTGTACATTTCTTCGATTTTTATTTTTTACATCTTGGTAAGATTTAATCATCCACATTATTTTATAGTGAGGTGTAGAAAGTTCTGCATGTAAAATGAAACTAGTTGATTTTGGCTTTCGAGAGGTTTGCCTGTGGGTTTTTAAAAAGTCTTTCGATTTTCCAGGGAACGTTTGCATAATTCCTCTACAAATCCTATTTATCTTTCGAAATGGAAAGGAGAACAAACCAGCTTTGGGTTTCATGGACCTGGGAGACACTACAAAATCTCTACATGTTTTTTGGGACACCAGAGTAAAAGTTTAAGAATTTGGGATGCCTTTAAGAGAAGATTTGTTTTCGCATTAATCCTTTCAAATGTTGCTAGAAGATTCTAGGACAGTGAAAGTAAGGCTCCGAATATTTGAGCTTTCTAAAAGCTGAGCAAATAAAACATTTCATTAATTGCTCATTCCCCAATCACTGACCGAGCACCTTAAAGATGAAGCCTAAGAGGAAACGTGAGATGAAGTCAACCCTAGCCTTGAAAAGCTCTTGCTGCTTTGTGGGAAAGAAGGAGAAAGGAATGAGATGGAGGATGGTGGAGGCTGTTACAGGGATGATCTTGAGAAAGAAGGGGCTTTAAATGCATCTTGAGGAATTAGGAGAGTAGCGGCTAGGAAGGACATTTCAAGAAAGAGTAAGCATAGGCCTCCTTGGGACTGGACATCTTGTGGACAGGCAGGCGGCTGCTGGCTTGTTAGCCATACAACTCTGCCACGTCCCAGCTATGGAAATAACAGGTGAAACAGTGAAGGAAAGGGATCACACACTACTTAAAACTCTGGACTGATATTTCTGTGGTTTGGTGGATGAAAAGACACAAGAAGATGAGAGCTTGTTAGGCAGTTCTGAGTTCTCTGGAGTTCTGAGGCAACAGACAAGTTGCATTGCTCAATCCTTGGTGATAAGTGGGACTGACCCTGATCTAGCTTATCTGGCTCTGGGATGTCTGTCTCAGATTGGTGGTCAAATTGCTCTTGTGAAGTTGTAACATATGCAAACCTTCCAGTACTGAGACAAGGAAATCTCCAACTCAGAGAGTTCTTTTTTCTTTTTTTTTCTTTTTCCCTTTCCCTTTCTCCTTCTTCTCTTCTTTTTCTTCTTCCTTCTCCTCTTCTCTTCTTGATTAAATTATTTACATTACCTCTCTATTACAGCTTCCCCTTCCTCTTCTCCTCCAAGTCTCTCTCTCACCTCTCCAACCCCATTATCCTCAGAAAAGGCAAGGCTTCCCATGGATATCAAAGGGTCTTAACACAGGAATTTCTAATAAGACTAAGCACATCTATTGAGGGCAGACAAGGCAGCTTAGTTGGGGGGAAGGGATCCAAAGGCAGCCAATGTAGACAGAGAGAGCCTCTGCTCTCTCTTTAGAAGTCCCACATTAAGACCTAGCTGCACAATTGCTACATATGCGCAGAGGCCCTAGGTCCATCTCAAGCATGTTGTCTGGTTGGCAGCTCAGTCTCCATGAGCCCACATAGGCCCAGGTTGGTTGATCCTGCAGATTTCCCTGTGGTACCTTGATCTCTCTCACTCCTTCAATTCTACTTCCACAGGATTCCCCAACCTCCATTTATTGTTTGGCTGTGGGTCTCTGCATCAGTTCCATCCATTGCTGGGTAAAATCTCTCTGATGAGAGTTATGAGAGGTTCCTGTGGCAAGTTTAGCAGAATATCGTTAACAGTGTCATGGGTGGAATCCCTCTCATAGCATGGTCTCAAGCTGGGACAGTCATTGGTTGATTCTTTCCTCTAATTCTGATTCATCCTTTTACTCCTGCACATCTTGTAGACAGAACAAATGATGGATTTAAGGTCTTTTGGTTGGCTGGGTGTCTCAGTGCTGCCACTGGAAGTGTTGCCTGGTTACTGGGGATGGCCAGTTCAGGATCCATATCCTTTATTAATAGGAATCTTAGTTAAGGTTGCCCACACAGAGTCCTGGGAGTTTCTATTGATCTAGGTTTCTAGCTCATCCCAGAGATGACCCCAATCCAATTGTCTCTCCCAGTACTCTCTCCCTCAGTCCACCCCTACCTCATCTCTCCAGTTCTTATCCCATCCTCTCCCCCACCAAGTCACCTCCTTTCATCCACTCTAGATGTCTAATCATTTCCCCTTCTCAGTGAGATTAACACCCCCCCCCCTTGGGCCTTCATTATTACTTAGCTTCTTTGGTCTGTAGTTTGTATTATGGTTATCCTGTACTTTATGATTAATATATACTGATGAGGATATACCAGGTTTATATTTGTGGGTCTGGATTACCTGACTCAATATGATATATTCTAGATCCATCTGTTAGCCTGCAAATGTCCTGATGTCATTGCTTTAATGGCTAAGTAATTCTCCATTATGTAAATTCACTACATTTCCTTTTTCATTCTTCAGTTGGGGGATATCTAGGCTATTTCCATTTTTCTGGCTATTGTGAATAAAATTGCTACGAACATAGTTGAGCAAGTGTTCTTGTGGTATGGTGGAGTTTCTTTTGGGTATATGCCCAGGCATGGTATAGCTGGGTCTTGAGGTAAATCTATCCACAGTTTTCTGAAAAACTGCTGAATCGATTTCCAAAGTGGTTGTACTAGTTTGTTTTCCTACCAACAAGTGTTCCCCTTGCTCCTCAACCTTGCCAGCATGTGCTGTTGCTTGAGCTTTTGACCTTAGCCATTCTGAAGGGTATAAGATGGAATCTCACAGTTGTTTTGATTTGCATTTTCTTAATGACTAAGAATGTTGAACTTCTGCTTAAGTGCTTCTCAACCATTAGAGATTTTTTCTGTTGAGAATTCTCTGTTTAGCTCTGTACCCCATTTTTAATTGGGTTATTTGATTTGTTGATGTACAATTTCTTGAGTCCTTTTTATATTTTGGATATCAGTCTTCTATCAGATGTGGAGTTGGTGAAATATTTTCTTATTCTGTAGGCTTCCATTTTTTTCAGGTGTCCTCGGTCTTATAGAAGCTTTTCAGTGTCATGAGATCCTATTTATTAATTTTTGATCTTAGTGTCTGAGCTTTAGGTTTTGTTAAGAAAGATGTCTCCTTTGCCAATGCAATTTTGCTTATTACCCACTTTTTCTTTTATCACATTTAGTTTATCTGGTTTTGTGTTGAGGTTTTTGATCCTCTTGAACTTGTATTTTGTGCAGTGTGATAGACATGGATCTCTTTGCAGTCTGGTACATATAGCTATCCAGTTGGACCAAATCTTTGTTGACGATTTTATTTTCATTGTATAGTTTTGTCCTCTTTCTCCATCAGGTGTTTGTAGGTGTGTAGGTTTATTTCTAGTTCTTCAATTTGATTACATTAATCAACCTGTTTATATATACGTACGTCCTGAAATTTTTATTACTAGTGCTCTGTAGTACACAGAAATTAAGGATGGTGATACCTCCAGAAGTTATATTATTGTATACGATTATTTCAGCTACCCTGTTTTTTGTTGTTGTTGTTGTTGTTTTTTTGAAGTTGATTATTGTTCTTTCAAGATCTGTAAAAAATTATTTTGGAATTTTGATGGGAATTTCCTTGAATCTGTAAATTGCTTTTGGCAGGATGATCAATTTTACTGTTATTTCTACTGATCCAGGAGCATGGGTAATCTTTCTGATATCTTCTTCAATTTCTTTCTTCGGAGACTTGCATCTTGTCATACAGGATTTTCACTTGTTTGGTAAGAGTTTCTATGAAGGGATTTTATATTATTTGTGATATTGTGAAGGGTATTGTCTCCCTACTTTCTTACTCCCTTTATTGTTTATTTATAGGAGGGTCACAAATTTTTTCTTTTCTCTTTTTTCTTTCTTTCTTTCTTTCTTTCTTTCTTTCTTTCTTTCTGTCTTTTTTTTTTTTTTTTAAGTAATTTTGTAGCCACTTTGCTGAAGGTGTTTATCAGCATAGGAGTTCCCTGGTAGAAATTTTGGCGTGACTTACTTACACTATCATATTATCTTCAAATAACAAAACTTTGACTTCTTACTTTCTAGTTTTTCCTCTCCATTTCCTTTAGTTGTCTTATTTCTCTGGCTACAACTTCAAGTACTATATAGAATAGATAGATACACAGATAGTGTCAGCCTTTTCTTATCCTGGACTTTAGTAGAATTAATTTAAGTTTCTTTATTTGATGTTGGTTATAAGCTTGTGCATGTTGCCTTTATTGTTTTTAGGTGTGTGCCTTGTATCCCCGTTCTCTCCAAGACTTTTATAATGCAGTGCTGTTGGGTTTTGTCAAATGCCTTTTCAGCATTTAATGAGATGATCATGTTTTTTTTTTTTTCTCCTTTCAGTTTGTTTATATAGTAGATTACACTGATGGATTTTCATGTGATGAACTATTCCTGTATCCCTGGTGTGAAGCCTTCTTGATCATTGTGGATGATGTTATCGATATGTTCTCGGATTCAGTTTGTGAGGATTTTATTGAGTATTTTTGCATCGATATTCATAAGGGAGGTTGGTCTGAAATTCTCTTTCTTAGTTGAGTCTTTGTATGGTTTAGATGTCAGGGTGACTCTAGCCTCATAAAATGAATTTGGTAGTGTTATTTCTGTTTCTATTTTGTAGAATAATTTGAGGACTATTGATATTATATCTTCTTTGAAGGTGTGGCAAAATTTTGAACTGGAAGCATCTGGCCCTGGCTTGTTATTTTTTGCATGGGGTGGTGGTGGCACTGGTGGTAGAAAACTTTTAATGACTATTTCTACTTCCATAGGGATTTTACGTCTTTTTACATGGTTTACTTTATCTTGATTCAGCTTTGGTAAGCAGGATCTAGTAAGAAAATTATCAATTTCACTTAGGGTTTTCAACTTCATGGAATTCAGATTTTTGAAGAACCAATGCTTCATTAAACGTCCTTGGTGTCTGTTGTTGTATCCTTTTCATTTCTGATTTTGATAATTTGGATATTCTTTCTCTGTTTTTTTTTTTTTTTGTTGTTGTTGTTTGTTTGTTTGGCTAAAAGTTTGTCTATTTCATTGATTTTCTCAAAGAATAAGCTCTTGGTTTCATTGATTCTTTTTCTTTGTACTGTTCTCATTGATTTCAGCCTTTATTTGATTATTTTATGCTGTCTACTGCTCTTGGGTGTGTTTGCTTCTTTTTGTTATAGAGGTTTTAGTTGTGCTGCTAAATTCGTAGTGTGAGATCTCACTAATTTCCTTGTGAAGGCATTTAGTGCAGTGAACTTTTCTCTTAGTGCTGCTTTCATTGTGTCCCATAAGTTTGGGTATGTATGTGCCCATTGAATTCTTTAATTCTTTAATTTAATTCATTTAATTTCATTGAAGTCTTTAATTTCTTTCTTTACTTCTTCTTTAACCCAGTGGTCATTTAATAGAGAGTTGTTCTGTTTCCATGAGTTCATAGGCTTTCTATTGTTTCTTTTATTGTTGAAGTTTAGATTTACTCCATAATGTTTTGGCAAGATACAAAGGGTTATTTCAATTTTTTTGTATCTGTTGAGGCTTGCTTTGTGACTGAGTATATAGTCAACTTTGGAAAAGGTTCTATGAGATACTGAAAAGAAGGCATAGTTTTTTCTGTGTGGGTAAAATGTTCTCTAGATATCTGTTAGGTCCATTTGAGTTACAACCTCTATTATTTCTCTTTTTATTTTCTGTCTGAATGACTTGTACATTGGGTAAGAGAGGGGCATTAACATCTTCCACTATTAATGTGTAATGTTCAATATCTGGTTGAAGCTTTAGTAAGGTTTCTTTTATGAATGTGGGTGCCCTTGCATTTGGAGCACAGATGGTCAGAATTGAGACATCATCTTGGTGGATTTTTCCTTTGGTCAGTATGAAGTGTCTCCCTTTCTTTTGACTAATTTTGTTTGGAAGTCTATTTTTTATTAAATATTAGAATGGCTACTCCCGCTTGCTTCCTGGGTTCATTTGTTTGGAAAATCTTTTTTCCAGCCCTTTATTCTGAGGTGTTGTTTACATTTTATGTTGAGCTATATTTTTTGTATGTTGCAGAATGTTTTCACATCCATTCTGACAGTCTGTGTCTTATTATTGGAGAATTAAGTCCACTGATGCTAAGCAATATTAAAGACCGACGATTCTTAATTCCTGTTATTTTGATAGTGGTGGTGGTAGCATATGTGTTTCCCTACTTTTGGTTTTGATGCTGTGAAGTTATTTCCTGTATTTTTATGGCTGTAGCTAAATTCTTTGGGTTCAAGTTTTCCTTCTAGTATATTCTGTAGGGTTGGGTTTATTAATAGATATTGTTTAAATTTGGTTTGTCATGGACTGGATATCTAGTTTTCTCCATCTATGGTGATTGAAAGTTTGTATTTTCTGTTCTCTTCTCTGGTTTTTCATCTCCAGGATTCCCTCAGCTTGTGATTTCTTTATTGCTTCTATTTCCATTTTCAGGTCTGAACAATTTTATTCACTTCCTTTTCCTGTTTGATTGTGTTTTCCTGTATTCCTTTAAAGGGTTTATTTGTTTCTTCTTTAAAGGTCATTATCATCTTTATAAGATTGGATTTAAGGCCATTTTCTTGTGCTTCCTCTGTGTTGGAATATCCAAGGCTTGCTGTAGTATGATAGCTGGGCTTTGGTGGTATTGTATTGCCCTGGCTCTTATTGATTGTGTTCTTATGCTGGCCTTTAGCCAACCAAGGTTGTCCTTGGTGCTGGCAGGCCTTTGGGAAATCAGGCAGGTTTGTGAGCCAGAACATGGAGTGCAGAGAACAGGCTGCAGTTTACAACTATTTGGTGTGCTTTAGGTAAAGTTTGGATGGCCAAGGATTGTGAGGGTGGGATCTTACCTGGTTCTCCCTGGTGTTGGCAGGCCTCCAGGAATGCAGGCAGAGTTGTGGACCAGAAAATGGAGCACAGGGCATATGGTACAGCTCTGTCTGAGAGTTTCTTAAGGATAACCAAGCTTCAGGATGGCAAAGAGTGGCAGGAAAAGCAAGGCTCCAGAAGAAAATGATGACAGGGTATCATTCACATCTGCCTGTAATCAACTACACTGTTGCCTCTGATTCAGATGATCTCCATAGAATAGATACAAAACCAGATGTAAGAACCACTTAAAGGAAAAAAAAAGATCTATGGTTGGGTGTGTGTGATACATGAAATAAAAACAGTAACAGAGCCATCAGAATACCTACAAAATATTAAGGGACAAGGGATGGAGAGATGAGGAAATATAAGCTGTCAAACAAATAAGAACATGTACATATTTTAAAAGGTGACACATTAAATTAAAAATTAAAAATCATAATCCTAAAATGCAAGCACTCAACAAGTATTTTTTCAGGTAGGGAAATGCAAACAGTCAGGTGGAAGATAGCGTTAGTTAATTTATCTTAAGTGTGGAAGGAAATACAAAAACAAAACCAGAAAAATCTAAGAGAAGAGACTCTGAAAGGTCAAAGGTCATTATTGTCAGCAGCTGGGGAAAGATGTTAGAACTGGATCAGTGAGACACAGGCAAAGTAAGCAATCCCAACAGAACAGAGGTTTAGCGAGCTGAAAAAAACAGTTGTACAGCAGAGACAGCAGGGACTAATTCCTGGTAAAATAACTTACTTGAATAAACTGAATGTGATTCATCTTGAGGAGACCTGATGGTAGAAGATCTGGAATGCTGTCTTCAAACAGAAAATTACTGTCAGTTGTAAACTCACACCCAACTGCTAATTAGCGCTCACTAGGGAGTGTGAAACTTAAAAACTCAGAGGAGCCAAGGTTAAGTTAAATCATCATTTGTAAATCTTTTAAAATTGAAAATAGATGTTTTTTTTTAAAAATATAATGTACCATTGACAAATCTTACTGAAAGAACTGACAAGTTTTCTACTAGAAGAGAAGCAAATCCACAAAGGTGGAGGGAACTCAAGTCAGAGTGCAGAACAGACATGAAGATGAAAACTATAGAAAAGGAAAATCAATCCAGTAAATTAAGTCTAGATACAACAAGAAGAAAGTGGACAGAACTGGAAATGAGCAGTTGAAATACAGAAAATCCTCAACTCATTTGGAAGAAGACAGCGAGACATTTTAGGCTTGTAAGATAGTTTTAAAAATCTAATATTAAGAACCAAAGAAGAAACAATTTACAGATTATAAGGACAGGGAATAATGGGACCAGGAAGGCATATAAAATAACGAGAATTCTCTTTGTTGAATTTACTTCTTCACACTATCAAAGAAAGCAAACTTGGGTGGTGGAAAAAAAGTCAGTGCTATTTTCTGCTTAAATAGTTCACACTGAATATTTTAATGGTGTGGACTGCTTTGGAGGTCTCTGTGCCCTTTCCTAG
Organism: Mus pahari; assembly: GCF_900095145.1. Classification (NCBI taxonomy): domain Eukaryota; kingdom Metazoa; phylum Chordata; class Mammalia; order Rodentia; family Muridae; genus Mus; species Mus pahari. The sequence continues at coordinate 34,431,270 of NC_034602.1, read as the reverse complement.
CAGCGATTTTAAGGGACAGCGAGATTTCCATAGAATCCACCTATAATACCCAATCTCATTTACATGTCCATGAAGCACAGTTTCACAAAAGGTTTAATAGAGTTGTTTTCATGTATGAAGCAGCTAACATCTGAATAAGGATTTAGCTTCTACAGACATCTAAGGAGATTCTTGTTCACTAACTTCTGTCTTTAGTATCATTATTTACAGTGGTTAAGATAGCAACCTCTACACTTCTACATGTTCCAAACTCACATTTTTGTCATTGGCACAAATATCGGCTTAATAAAGACAAGTAAAGAATGGCAGCTGTGCCCAAGTCTACCTATCCTCCAGGCCATTGTTCATGTTTCTGCTTCCTGGAAGAATTCCAATTTCATGTTCCTGTTCCAGGTCCACTGGATGCTTCATTAGAACATGATCCCATCTGCCTCCTACATGTCAGATTGCCTACAATGTGTCTTGTTTTTAGAACGGTTATATTCTTATTCATGAGCCCAGAATAGACATCTCTTCTTTAAAGATAGAACAATATTTTATTGATTTCTTGGAACTTCAGATAATGTGTTTTTTAACATATTCTTTCTCCATTTCTTCCCCTAACCCCTCTCCCAGATGCACCCTACCTCCATTATTCTCTAATTAAAAACATAAACCATTAAGTCCAATTTCTGTTGTCCATATATCATATATTCCTGGGTATGGGGTCATCCACAGGACAGTGGTGGACCTACTAGGACCACACCTTTAAAAAGAAACAAATTCCCTCTTACTCAGAAGTTTTGAACTAGCCACAGCTCTTCACTTGGGAGTGTGGTGTGGGATCCATGTGTTCCTTCCCTTTTCTAGTACCTTTTGGGTAAAGTTCTTCATCTCCTTATCTTCTGTTTTATGACCCTTTATCCAGTGCATGTATTTCCATGGCTACAGATAGTAAACTATTTAGATGCTAATTCCCCAAGGACTAGGTATATATATTTTAAAAATCACAGTGTTTCTCTGATCTTTGTGCAGCGTGCAGAACAGTGCAAGCCTTCAGTATATAGTTGATGAATTCATGACATCCACAGGCAACCTATGTCCTGTTCTTTCCCCAATCATTCAAAACTTAGTGACGCTTCCTGCTTCCTTTTCCTCAAGGATCACTGACTGACCCTACTCCACAGGCAAATTTCCCTTCACTTCTGTGGGAGCTCAGAGTTAGTTCTTTAGGATTGAGGCCATGGAAACTTCAGATAATGTGAGAAGTGGAGAGAGAGAGGAAGAAAGGAGAGAGAGAGAGAGAGAGAGAGAGAGAGAGAGAGAGAGAGNAGAGAGAGAGAGAGAGAGAGAGAGAGAGAGAGAGAGAGAGAGAGAGAGAAAGAGAGAGAGAATCTGTAGTTATCATCTTCTTTGCCCAGGTTGGTGACCAATGAATGGCCCGAGGCTTAGCACTGGCCCCCCTGAGGGAGGACTCTCCTGCTCTCTCAGCCCCCTACTGCTGCCATCTGTTGATAATTACTGTCCAGTCTCTGCTGAGAACGTGTGATATTTAATATTTCCTCACCACTGGAACAAACACATGGCGATAACAGCGAGGCACTGGGCCACAGGAGTAGAAAGATATATTTGCATGAACGAATCAGTGTACACCTTGGGCCAGGCAAACAACTGCCTTCTCTTTGCAAAGTTATGAGAGGTCCCCATGGTTGAGATGCTGGAGAATAGCTACATTGACTTAGGAAGTTATTTTTGGAAGAAAACTCTTAAAATCCAAAATATCAAGAAGATTGGAAAACAAAATAGAACCACTTTTCACAACTGATGTGATTTTGCTCATAATGAGCGGTCCTTGGGCTTTCTTTCCCCTGAAAGCCTGTAGCCTTTTTAGAGGTAGCTCATAGCCTTGCCAAGCAGCGGAGAAAGAAGAACGGGATTTTGTAAACTTGTTAGAGAGGCCTTCCCCCTCCTCTTTCCTTAGTCCTTTTTGGAGGAGGGGAGGCAAAGTTTCCAGTTTCATTTGCAGGTGGGGAAGTTCAACTTCCTGCTTCAAGAATAACAACAAGATTCAACAGGGCCAGGCTCCCTGCCCTGATTTGTACATACAGTAAACCCTAGGCTATTATCTTGACCCCAAAATAGAATGATTTGTTTCATCAAACATTTAGACCTGAGGCAGGGCAGGGGGAGACTGCTGCTGGCCATTCTGAGTGGACAGTGGTTAGGGGTGTGAAATACAGCACAAGTTAGCATTGTGTGTTATCAGAAGAAAAAGATCAAGGCCGTTCCCAATCTTATTCTTTATCAGTCTTTTACTACTTGAGAGAAAGTAAGTTTTTTTCATGAACTTGTTTGATTTTCTTGACATTTATTGTGGTACAAAAAAAGTTAAAAAAGAATTTTAGAGTAAGCACCACTACACTTGATTAGACCCTACAAATAGTATTTATTTGTTCTGTTTCCTTTACCAAATGATCACTTTTTATTTCCCTCATAGTGTTGGTATCAGGAACCAGCTTTACAGTTGCAGGTCGCTTCCGAATCCAGAGATGATGATGATGACGCCCATAGGCGACAGGGACCCAATCATCTGTTGCCATGGCAATCGCCATATATTCCCAGAGTCCCTCTGGTTTACCTCCCATGTTTACCTGTGAGTGGTTACATCACAGCCTAAAGAAAAGGCAGACCCTCTTGACCTTTGCTCTCTCATTTCTCCCTTTGTCTCCTTCCCTCCCCTTTGTCCCCTTCTCCCACAATAAACCTCTCTCACATGGAACTGCACTGGCCTGGTGTGGTCAGTCCAGATGCAAGCCACGATTCTATCACTACACACAGTCTTCAATCAACCTATAGTATTTGCGTTGATGAACTTTACAATATGTTGCAGGAAGTCATGCAAGCCCCTCCCATCCCCTATTGAGACAGAATCTCCAGTTGGTTTTTTTTTGTTTTCTTTGATTATTTATTTATTTATTTACATTATCTTCCAATATCCCTCCCTTAAGCAACACAGCCCCTCCCCCAGGGCTCCCCTGTTCCCACCTCTGCTTCTATTGTGAGAAAAGGGAGGCCAACCTGACTATCCCCCCACCCTGGCACATCAAGCCTCTGCAAGCCTAGGCACATCCTCTCCCCCTGAGGACAGACAAGGCAGCCCAGTTAGTAGGACAGGAGCCACAGGGAGGCAGCAGATTCAGAGACAGCCACCATTCCAGTTTGTTAGGGGACCTGCATGAAGACCAAGCTACACATCTGCTACATCTGTGTGTGTGGAGCTAGGTCCTGCCCATGCACTTTCCTTCATTAGTGACTCATTCTCTGGGAGCCCCCAAGGGCTTAAGCCCCCCGTTAGTTAACCCTGTTGGTCTTTCTGTAGAGTCCCTGTCCTCTTATGGTTCCCCAATCCTTTCCCTCAACTCTTCCACAAAACTCTTGAGGTCCATCTAAGGTTTGGCTGTGGGTCACTGCATCTGTTACCATTGGCTGCTGGGTGGATCTGCTCAAGGACAGTTGTGCTAGGATCATGTCATAGGCAAAAACCAATCCCTGATACTTTTATGGAATCTTCATTTGTTTAGATTCCTTTTTCACCACAAAGGCTTTTTCTGGAGATTGTAGCAGTCACAGTGTTAGGCAATGGGCAGTGTGTGCATCGGTATAGAACATTTTGATCACTTGAGGATGACAAGTTAAACTCAAAAAAGGAAACTTGTCTTTTGGGGTCGGAACTATGAAATGGATAACAGAATAAAGGGGCATCTCTTTCTCCGTTCATATTGCAACCAATATACCATTTTGGGGCATAGCTCAACTTACTCCACGTTGAGGATATAACTCAAAAGTCATTAGCAGGATACTGTAGAAGTTGTCTTGTATGACTAGATAAAGTTGATTTTCATTCTGTATTATTGAATTTCCATAATATGCTGGGGTACTGGGATAGATTCCATAGCTATTAGAATAAACATATTATACATCTTGGCCTTAAACTATTTATGGTAAGGTTGAACAAACATATCACTTCAATATGATACTTAAAGTGCTCTGAAGCCAAAGGAGGGGCAAGGACCAGTGCAAAGCACCCAGAATTTACTGGAGTACTCATGGGAAGTTGAGTGGGTAATGAAGCAGGAAGGCCAGTTTTCAGGGGGAACTGAATGAAGGGCCTGGTAGAAAGGGCTTTGTCCCAGGAAAGGAACCACTGAAAAACTTAATACATGTGGCACTTGAAACACACGACGAAGCATTACTTAGAGCATAGTAGTTATGATCAACAGTGTGATTAGGAAAAAAAAAATCATACAGCTGAGATGAGCTCGTGTCAAGGATGACTAATGGAGAGAAAGCTTGGGAGGTGAAGCCGGCAGCATTAAAGAATGGAGCACGTGTGCACAAAAGTGTGAGAAAGGAGTAGAAAACAAATCTTCCCTTTTTTGGCTTGACTGTGTGAGTAGACATTGTATCCGAGCTTCTAGGAGATGAGCCAGTTTTCTCCAAGTGTCGTCTCTGGTACGTTGACCACTCTCCTGTGTGTCTGTGTTTCCCCACATACGGTGCTAGAATGCTGCTGCTCTCTGCTGCCCAGGGAGGTGTTAGACGGTTTCTGGCTCATGGGACACACCTACAGGCTGCATAGGGGACGCGGAGCATAGCCTGAGCTAGGGGTCCCAGCCTGTGTTTCTCTGGGAGAGAAATGGTACAGACTGGGACTCAGGCTGTGGTTCTCAAACTCCTGGGCACCCAGATGCCACTGGGAACCTAGAGGAGTTGAGAATGGGGCTCATGGGTCTGAGATGAGCCCAGTAGGGGTGAGGGAGCAGATTCAGGCTTAGCTCCGAGTGAGTGCCAGGAGGCATCTTATGAGGAAGTCTTCCCCACCTCAGCAGACCTTGATGAAGGAGAGAGTCATTGCTTGTCCAGACTGTTTACTCATGGTGGAAAATGGATGCATATGACTTATTCAGGGTGGACAACAAATGAGATACCTTTCGCAGGAAGGAATGTTCAGGAAGGGATGCTTATTGGCTAAACCCTGGGGACCCCTCTAGATATCTCAGTGACCAGTTGTGGTCCTCTTAGCAGGGTGTAGTGGTCAAGTGCTCTAGTACCGGGACTGGGTAGAGAGCAATTTCAAAAGCCTACTGTTCTCAATTATGAGAATTGGTAGTGTTCCTTAATCTGCTTGACCTTACCTGACCTTACCAGTTTTTCTGTCTGGAGACACGGTTCCACTTGTCCCATACTCTCCAGTGAAAGAATTCTTTTGATCATCCTAAGTTGGCTTGGCTAGAAACCAGTTTTATGATTTCTAAATTTATTGTCTTCCCCTCTGAATTCACCTCTCTTGCCATCACATACATATTTGTTTCTCCATTTATCTTAATTCCAGCAAACAGTAAACATCTCCTATTGCCAGGCAGGGCAAGGCACTCTTTGAGCAGGTACTGGGTGTTTAATGCATACACATCCTTGAACAACCCTGACATGACTCCAAACTGTTTGCATTTCCTGAAAGAAAGATGTGTACAAAGAAGGGGAAGATGAGCAGGCAAGGAGATCCTGAATGGCACCTCTCAAGAGCTTTGTGGGCTTAAATGACACGGTGTTGAGGTGACAAGAAAAACGATCCCTCTCTGGGAGTAAGCGCTACGTCAGCCTATATGAAACTACAAAGAACTCCCTGTCTGAATTTGCAAAAGGAAAATTCATGTTTCCTATGGCCTTTACCTTCTAATCTTTACTGGTTACAGGAGGGTACTCTAGGCAGTCTAGTGCTTAATAAATATTATATTGTTTGCTAATGGCAGTGCTATTGGGGAGTGATATTTCCTTCTGAATGTGTGAGCCTGGTTTAACAAATCTGCAGTATACAGTTTCACCTTTCATTGTGATGGTTGCGATGTCTCAAGGGCACCTTCAGAAGGGGCCAAGAAACAGTTCAGAGAAGTCCAAGTAAACGAGTCCGCCGGATGTGTTAGTAGGTTTCGTCTGTTCTGAATCCCCTCTGCTGTATGTTACCAAATACCAAGGGGTTTCACTATGTAGAGTAGTTGTGTGTGTTCTCACTGAAAATGTAGGATGCTTGGGGGGAGCTAGACGAACATTTTTTTTCCCTGCATATTCAGGTGTCTTCCTTTCCTTGAATCCTCACACACATGGGTTCTCATCCAGATGTCTCTCTGTGACAGTGTGTTGGTTGGGTAACTGACATGCGCATGGATATTTTCTATTTCTTTCTGTCCCTCAGTAAGTGAGGTTCAAAGGCTGGGAATGGTGATCACAGGCTTCTTAAGACCTGGACAGAATGGAATGCGTTTCATTTCTGACTCTGCTTCTCTCTTGAGCATCCTCATTTGAAATGCTGGAGTACTGTGAAGGGCAAAATCAGCCCCTGCCTGGTGCGCATGCCCTGCTACTTCATCCAGTCTTCCCTCTTCCCTCTTCCCTCTCTTTGTTGCGTCTATTATCCTTTTCAACCAGTGTAGACTTTTGTAGGAGGCACGGGGTTCTTGTGCTCACAGATGAGTACTAGGGAACCCAGAGTGTAACGAACATGGGGTTGTTCCTTTAAAAGAAGAGATGCCGAGCACGCTGAGCATGCAGGAGGCTGGGATCTATGTGGTTAGCAGCCTGGTGAGCTTTGCACTATCGGGATGAACAGAGACCACGTTGGAACCTCCTCCTCCCAGACTCTTATAACAAGCTTGTTTTGCTCAGTCAATCTATAGAAACGCTTTTTATGAAAGGTGGCACGTGTATTTTACAAAGAGTTTCCATGTAGTCACGTCCAATCTTCACTTAGCTTTTTTTTCTGCTTTATTGTGTACAGGGTATTGAGCTAATTATCACGAGGAAAGTTTCACCAAATTGTGCCATGCTTACATATGCCTAAAAAAAGACTCCCCAGGGGCAGATCCCCTAAGTTTGAACCACCAGTGGCTACTTAATTGTGTTGAGTGAAACTGCCTTTTTGACACCTGTGGATTGTTACTCTGTTGGCCACGAAATCTTTCTTCTTGCAGAGTTTTATGCACTTAACTGTTCCTCTAGAAAAATGAAGGAAAAGTCTGCTTTGACCAATATTTTCCTGCTACTACTCTGCGCTGCTACAGTCCCATTTCTTAAAGAGTCACCAGCACACACTGTACACAACATGCCACCCCACATGGATCCTTGAGCCATCTGCAGCCTGAGCTCAGTTCTTTCTAGTCCCCCTAAATTGGTCTCAAGAAGTCTTCTAACGAAAGAAGTTACTCTAAACCAGTTAACTATTTTTGCTGCACGTCCCAAGCCACTTTTGTCTTGCTAGAAGCTTTAATTTCTTTATCCATTTTGTTGGGTACTCCTGCCACTAGAGGACACTTCATTTTAGCTAGATATTTTGCCTGTAACCTTTTGATGAGATGGGCCTCAGCTACTGTTCTGTTATGTGATCCCAGGATTACGGTGAGGAGAGAACTAAATAAGTCCACTTCTCTGTTTGACTGTGAACTTTACATACAAACTAAAACTCCTTTAAAGGAAACAAATAACAGCCCCGTCGTACTAACACCAAGGCATCTGTATCGCACCAAGGATTCACAGCCAGAGGCAATACAAATTATGTTAATAGACATAAGGGACAATGAACTTTTTAAAGGTAATAAGGTGCGTTTCATTAACTCTATCATTCTTCATTATTGCTTGCGCCATGTCAGGTATTTATTTTGACTTAATGATTTCCTTCGACTGCTACAAGCTCTTTATAATTCCCTGTAAAAGCCCTGTTTGTACACATCAACAGGTCTCCTTTTTAAAATTAAATTGTTCTTTGACAATATCATTTATGTATATAATCTATTCTGATTGCTCTCTCCAACCACCCTTTCAAATCTCCCTCCTGTCTCAATGTCCATGTATCCTTATCAGTCTGTTTTTTTTGACTTTGGGCTTTGCTTTGTCACACATTTAAGTTAACAAGAAAGATCGTTAATGCCTTTTCTCCTTGGCAGCCTGCATGACACTTTTCAAGTCAATGAAGCTAGCTAGTAGGGAGGAGGCTGAGGTGGCTGCTTCTGACTCAGGTTCAGCTTGATTTTTCTATTTCATGCAGCCAAGATGCACAGTATCTCTAGCACTACTCCCCTTATCATCTACATCTGGTAGGCGACCAAGAGGAATTTCAAAAGCCTGTATTGTTTGGGGGTACTTCTGGGACTGTCTTGACCAACAGCTCAAGAGATGATATCCCACTATGATTTTTGTTTAATTGTCTGTACTTCAAGGAGCAACTTTTTCCAGTCATGAAGGCTATCTCCATTCAAAATCTTTTTAAAAAATATATTTTATAATCTGGCTACAAAAAATAATAGGCTCCCATATAAATTTTGTATATTTCCTTCATTTTAATTCTCCTCACCCTTTGTCTCTTATGTCCACCACTCCTCTGATTGAAATTCCACTATCCTCATACTTTAAGGTACCAAGCACCTGAGTGCAGTAGGTATAGAGGTCAGAAGAGGATATCGGGTCCCCTTGAAGTGGAATTATAGAGAGCTGTAAGCCACCATTATGGGTATGGGTAATTGGAACATATGTCATACAGAAGGGCAGCCAGTGCCTTTAACTGCAGAGCCATATCTCTAGACCTAATGTGTATAGTTTCGTTATCCATTCATCAAACGATGGGCATCTTGGATAGATAATTCCATCTCTGAACTATTCTTAATAGAACAGCAATGAACATGGATGGGAAAATATCTGTATAGTAGGATAGAATCCCTTGAGTATGTTCCCAGGAAAGAAGTATCTGGGGATTTCCACAGTTTTCATAGTGGTCGCACCAGTTTTCAGTAGCACCAAAATGAGTGTTTCTCTTTCCTCACATCCTTGCCAACATTAGTCTTTGTCTTTTTAGTGATAGTCATTCTTACTGTGATGAGATGGAATGTCAAAGTAACTTCAAGTTTTATTCTGGTGGTTAATGATGTTGATCATTTTTTAAAAAGTGTTTATTAGCTGCATTTCATCTTTGGAGAGTTTGTAATTTAGATCTGTAGCCATTTTGGTTTCAGTTCTTTTTTCTTGATGTTTTATTTTCTGAGTCATCCATACATTTTATATATATTTATCCTCTGTATAGCTGGGGAAGATTATCTCCCATTATTTGGGTTTCCTCTTTATTCTGCTGACCATTTCTTTTGGCATTATGACTGGACTTTTCTCCATGTGATGGATACCTCAAATTTCTTAAACATAGTGATTGTATTAATCTAGAATATGGCAGAATTTCAAATAGATAAACAAATGTTTTTAGTTAAGCAGATTGATCAGATAATCTCATCTAAGGAGTCCTGATGAGAAGGGTTATCAGTTATTAGGATTATCTGAATTGCCTCCTCATGGTCTATTGTACAGCTCTCTTATTATCTAAGACAATACCACAGCTCCTCTTTGTAAGTGTTGAAATTCTATGAGATAATGGCCTGCAACATGGGACTAAAGTTCATTTCACTCTCAGTACAATATAGGTTGTTTGACAACTATGAGAGTTATATAGGATAAATATAGGACCCACACCAATTTTTCTCAGAAATGGTTACTGATCTTACCAATTTATAATTCAGTTAATAATACTTGTTTCTACAAACTTTTTCAGCTAAAGAAATAGAACACAATTTAAATAATACTTAAATGATATATATTTATATATCCTTCCAAGCGATATATTTAAAAATGAAACTTCAATTTAATGAAAATATGTATATATATATGTTAAATAACCCACTTGACTACATATTTTTACTTATATAAACCATTATACATTGTATTTCTTTCCTTTCTCTTCTTCCTTCTCTTCTTTCCTTGCTGGGGAATGAACCCAAGGCCTTAACCATGCTAGGCTTTTTTTTTTTTTTTTAAAGTTTATGACCACTGAGCTATACTACCAGACACATTCTTTGTCTTGTTTGCTTTTCTTCTTCATTTTAAAATTCTACATAGGAAAAGTAGCAACAGGTCTTACAGTTCTGGGTCTCCAGAAAATAGACTATGAGTCTTGTTAGCTTTATGGGCACCCTTAGAACAACCCACAGGCATGCGGAAGCTAGGGAAGCCCCACAGAAGCTTGCGACTACATTATTCCCCAGGCATAGGCAGTGAAGGGATGGGTGATACCCTTGGCCTTGTGATGATACCACGATTTTGGCAGAGGGACTTTGTTCATCAATGACTGAAAGCCACAGAGCCAACCTCCTTCCTGGTGTGAAGGGTAGCATCTTGATGGCACATGATTTCCACAATGAGGAGCATTCGCAGTTCCTACGTCTTAAAGAGTTACACTCTTCTTCTATGATCCTGGATTTTTGGACAATTCTAAGTCAGTGTACCAACTCTCAAAGACCTGGTCATTTTTTTGAACTATTTTATTGTTTGAGAACTTCACATATGTGTAAAATGTGTTTTGATCAAGTCTATCCCACATTCTGCCTTCTCCTAATTATTCTCCTATTCCTTAATTATTCTCCTTTTCCTTCCCAACTTCATGTTAAAATTACTTAGTGCACTTAGTGCTGCTTGTATATGCTTAGGTGTAAGGCCATCTGTTGGACCTTAGATAGCCTATCAGGGACTGCATACATGTATTTACTCTCCTTATGCCCAGAAGTATCAATTGCCCATAGCTTCTCCTCTAAGAGTGGGATTCATGAGCTCTTTTCTTTTCCAGGCTGGTATTTTGGCTGTCCTCCTTGATCTCGTATAGGTCTCTTGGATACATTCACAGCTTCTGTGAGATCACATGTTCAATGCCCCTAATGTGTCAAGCAAATACTGCTTCCCTATAGTCAACCACTGCCTCTGTCTCTTACAGTCTTTTTGTTTCTTCTTTCTGTATTGTCTCTGATCCTTGAGGGAGGTATGATATAGATACACATCCCAATCTCTTACTCTACGCACACTGAGAAGTTGTTAGTGTCTGTTTTAATCACTATTTACTACAAAGAATCTCTCTGGTGAGGCCTGACACTAATTCATGGGTACAGAGATAACACTTTAGGGGGTGGTTTATTACTATGTCCATTTAGGAGACTAATAACATTCAGTTCTCCAGTGGTGCCTGTGATGAGGACAACTGTTGTTTTTTGCCCACTTACTGAAACTGGGCATGAATTATATTTGTGAAGTAGGCTTCAAATCTAATGAGGATGTGGTTGGTTATTCCTGTAACTTTCACAACATTATTGGAATCAATGAATGTATCTTTCCAGGACAATTGTTATTTTAGCTTGCAGGGTACATAGCTAGGTAAGACTGTTGATTAATTTTCTCCCTGATTGCTTATGTAGCAGCTTCAAGCTGGGGCTATAGTTCAGTGGTAGAATGCTTATCTAGCATGTTTGAGGTTACGAGTTCAATAATTAGCTCTGCCAAAGTGGGGTGGGAGGACTCAATTAACCAACCAAACAAACAAATATAAAAGAGGGCTGGGGAGATAGCTCAATAAAGCACTTGTTGCACAAGCCTGTGGATTTGAGCTGAAATCCCAGAAGTCACGTGAAAGCTGAGCAAGGGGCGAATCTAATCCCTGTGTGTCTAAGGAAGGACAAAAATCCAGAGACAGAATTCCCAGAAGTCCATGGGCTTATACGCCATACACGACAGGGGCAAACCAAGGAGAAATTCTGTCTCAAAATATAAGGAAGGTGAGAATTTATAGTTGAGGCTATCCTATGACCTATACATTTGTGCTTTGCCCCCTTATCCAGAGTATTCCCACATTCATACATGCATTGACATCCAAACACATACATATACATACATACACATACATGTACACATGGAAGAGAGAAACTATTTGTAGCCAAGTTATTATAAACTTAAGTTTTTACTGTAAAATAATTGTTTCGAGAATCCTTTTTAAGGAGGCAAGATTCTGAGACTCTGGTTTACCAGAAACACTCTGCTATTAGAGCTAGAAGAGCCTAAATTTGGAGCTTCATTTTTATAGTTTCTAGCTGTGTGATTTTGGCAGCCCATGCAACTTCTCTGTTTGAATTTTTAAACTAAGGGGAATCACTTCTTCCTGGATTTTCTTGGGCTCCAAGGATGGTGATTTATGAGTATGTGTAGCCACTGCATCCAGAAGAGGGACTCTAAAAGCCTGGACCAGTGAGATGGCTCAGTGGACAAAGGAGCTTGCCCACCACTCCTGATGACCTGCATTGGAGCCCTGGATCCATGTGGTAGAATGAGAGAAAAACTCTATTAGGTTGTTGTGCTACTTCCACATGGGATGCTGGCACAGACACAGGTACAAAACAAATAAATGAATAAATGAATAAATAAATAAATAAATAAATAAATAAATAAATAGAACAGAATGATAATAAAAGAACCACTGTAGGACTCCGCACTCTCTCAGACATTTGTCTGTAGAATTAGCTTGCCATCAAAGAGCCTTTCAGGAGGGCTACTCAACAACACTGATGCCATTGGAAAGCAGTAAAATGCAGCCTCATGTCAGAGCCTCCATGTGGCCAAGTCAGCATTAGGAAAGGCTTAATTGGTTGGCTCAGTCTGAAGGGGGAGACCCAAGGGGAGCCCAAACAGGTGCCAAGACAAGAGGTCCAACCTCAGATCACATTTCAGTCACTAGGATTTGTGCAATTGGATTGCATTTGCCCAGCACACACCCACTCTGGTGGTCCCTTCTGAGCAACCACTCACTCCATAGGAGTCAGTGACTAATGAAGATGGAGGGGCTTCCCACTGTGAAGAGCTGGACTCTGTTCAGCTCTTGAGCTCAGCAAGCATGACTCATCCTCTGAGCTAGTGTCCCTTTGGGACATGAACCTGGGCCATCAGGCTGTAGCACATGCACACTTGCCTTCCTTTCCTTTCCATTCCTAATTGCAAGAAGATATGCTTTATTTGAAGTGAGAATCCCCTTGTGTCCACAAATGTCCTCCACTCCTGCAAATGGATGTGGAGGGAATAATAATTCAAAGAGTGAGGACAGAAGGCAGCTTGGTGACTTCATAGAAGAGTTCGCTTAGCAAAGCTAGGAAAGGGCTCAGGAGGCTTTGTCTGCAGAAGGTCTACTGAAGAACTGGGTGAGCATTCATCTCTGTGTTCAGGGAGGAGGGAAGCATCCCCATGCTGGACCTTCTGAGGATATGTTGCAGCACAAAGGATGATGGATGAGAAGGATCACTGCTCATGGAAATGCTTAATATGTCAATGTGTCAACAACATCAAATTGAGAGGTTATTGAACATGTGATCCACGAGTGAGCCTAAAACTATGCATGCTGCAATTTAGTACATTAAAATGGCCTTTTCAATAGTCAGAATGAGGAATTAAGTAGATTCTTGAAAAACTGGCAGAACTGGGAATGTGAACCGGGCTGAAAGCTGCTCATGCACAATGTACAGTGTGGTAAAATGATTTCTTAACTTTCCCTTTTCTCCTAAAGCAGTGTTTTCCGTTGTTTTTTCAGATATGATACCTTGCTTGTGTCAAATCTACTGCATCAGCTTTTGTTCTGGCTTTGTGTCCCAGAGATAAGAAAGTGGGAGGTAGTGGGCATTTGTTATTGTGGGAATACCTGACTACTAATCCTTGAGTTATTTTTAGATGGCAGTATGATGTCCTTCTGCCTGAGCCTAATTTCTCCTCTTATAAATAGTGACTCACATGGCAAAGGCCAGGACAAAAGGAAAACACTAGCTTGAGAACCAGTATTCCCTCACATGGCGACAGCCTCCATCAAAAATGCACAGCTGTCCCCCCAAGGGATTGCTGTCATTGTAGTAAGTTCAGTCCCAGGGACTAGGATGAATGAGAGACTTCCACTACATGGCCTAAGAGCCAACTCTGGTGCATCCTGCCAAGTTAGCAGAGGCTGCTGCTGGGATCTGCCTCAATAGCTGTGGGCTATGCACCTAGAACTTAATCACTATCTTCCAAGAGCCCCCCCAAAACACAGTTGATGGCACACAAGCCTTTCCTACTTCTCTCAGAGAGTGAAAGGCACAGGCAGATCTAAGCAAAACAAACAAACAAATAAACAAAAAACAAAAACAATCAAACAAACAAACAAAAACCAAACCTGAGATTCTATCCTAAGGAATCAAGTGTAGACTTAGAAAGAGTCTCAGGAAATTGGTAGAGTGAGTCTGAATGCCTGTATGTCCTTTAATGCCATGGTTTCCATTGTCTCATAAGACTTTATGGGTAGGGCAGAAAGAAAGAGGGCATTGTTTCAGCCCCTCACTCATCTCTGTTCCAGGTCCTCTGGAACTTTCCTGTGAGGGATCCCATGAGTTTTCCTGTGCCTAGATAAGGTTGAGTGAGCATAATCGTTACCACCAAATATCCTTGATTTACTGGGACATAGATGCCCTGGCATTATTCTTCTTATTTGGGACCAAAAGATTCATGATGAAGATAAGTTTATTTAAAAGAAGGGAACATGGAAACCACAACCCCCTCTCTTTCATACACATTTATATATATATATATATATATATATATATATATATATATATATATATACACACACACACACACACAAATATATGTGTCAGACAAACTGTAATTTAAAAGCCCCCTTTCCATATTTGCATATCCGTGAGTTTCTCTTTTTTCAATTCAATTTACAATGGGTGGAGCACATTTGAAAAGGAAATTGTATTGACAATGAGCAGATGTGAAACAAACTTGTTTTTTTTTATTAATATGAAATTATCCTCCTTAGACAATATAGCCTAACAACCATTTACATAGGATTTGCCTTGTACTATGCATTATAATTAATCTAAGGATAATTTAAAGTATACTGGAGGGCACTCATAGGTTTTATACATATATATGCCTTCATGGATTTTGAAATCATGGATCATGAAACCAATTCCTTGTATATATTAAGGGATAGTTACAGATCTGTCATGATTCTTAATAAATATGGGTTATGGCATTACATTAAAGTTTTACCCCTCTTATAATTTTGCTTGTGCACTGCAGACATCCTATTTTTAATTCTTTGCTGAGACTTGACTATTCCTTTAATGCTTTTCTTTCTCAATTGTTTGTGGACATCCAATACCCATTATAATGATATTAAGGGGTGGGGTTTTTAGGAGATGAGTAAGTTATAATGGTAAATCCCTCATCATTGAGATTAGTGCCCTTTGCAAAGAAGTTCAACCTAGGAAGCTTCTTCATCTCTCTGACCACATAAAGACACATCAGAAAGACTATTCATGAAGAGCATACCTTTTACCAGCCACCAAATCTGCTTCACCTTGAACTTCACAGTCTAACTGTGAGCAGCACAGAACTGCTACTTCAGTTATGTGATCCACTCAGGTTGTTATATTGTTATAACAGTCTAAACATAAGGGCAGCCACTTCTCTAGACAGTAACACCACATCCCTAAGGTTTGTTATTTTTTCCAGTCCAAAAAATAAGCATATAAAAATTCTTCCATTTTCAAAGTTTATAAAGTATACAAACAATAAAAGTCATATTGTGTATTTAGTTCCTGTGGCTGTTGTGGCAAAGTACCACAAACTAGAGGCTTAAAATAAGACACATTAATTCTCTTCCAGGTCTGGAGGCCAGAGTCTGAAATGACGACTATGCAGGGTCATGATCCTGCTGAGTCTTGGCAGGAGGGAGGCACTTGCCTCATTTGGAGTCTGGCTTATAGGAGCATCTCCTCTCTTCTGTCTTCCTCATGTCTACTCCTGTCTCTTCATGTGGCCACCATTTTGTTAGGAGACAAACTATCCAGAGTTTTACAGTTAGACCTAATTCATTTTAACTAGTTATATTTGTAGTTACTTATTTTCAAATAAAATAGCATTGTGAAGTTACTGAGGATTAGAATGTCAACATAATTGTTTTTGGAGGCATACAATTTAAGTTGCAACAATTGTAAAATGAAGCTGTACTGATTAAAAGCAGAACAATATCCAGCTTTGGATTATTCATCTAAAAATGCATAGAACAGCACTTTAGTTAAAGATGAAATTTGGAGTCATCAGGAACACTTTGCAAATATGGAGGATTATAGGCTATGAATAAGACTCTCTCTTTCACCTGATGTTTTCTTGGTTTTCTTAGGGTCCCTCCCAGGAGGAAATTGATTCTGGGCCTCAGCATCCACTAGACCTTTGTTTCTTGCAGGTTGTCCTGGCAGCCCCATGAGTCTGAACATTTTCCCAGCCATCAGGTACTACTGTGCTTCACATGGAGTGAGTCCTTCTGACTGGTGGATAGCAAATTGTAGGTATGACAGAGAAAGCAAACAGAGGGGTCAGAGCTTTCATCAGGGGCCATGAAACTCAATGCAGCACTGACTCCATTTCTGGCCTCACATATCTTCTAGTCTCATGGAGGAGCCCTAAATCAAACTGATCTTGACCACTTTTTTTTTTTTTTAGGAAAGTGAGGCACTGGGCAGTCCAATTAGAGGAGCCTTGGAGTAGCTGCTTAGACATCACATGTATGGTGCTTTCATGACTGTTCTAACAAACAGTCCTGCTTCACTGCTGCTGGCTCTAGGTTTTAGGAAGAGGGGTCACTTGCATTCAGAGTCCTTCGCTTAGATGTCTTCGCCTGTGCACCTGCCTTTGGTGACCTAGTTCTAACACCACTCGGGTTTGAAAGAAGATCCATCTCCCACATTAAACATGCCACTGGAACACATCTCAGCTATCAGACCACTGCTTGCTCACCCGAGTTGCTGAGTCAGGTAGTGGCTTGTATGGTGTAGCAATTGTTGTCCAGTTTTTCTGTGGATCACTAATCTAAGATACATCAGAGTGACAAGATTCTCTGGTAGATGAGCTGATAATTTGCAGCTTCACCCTGTTCGTTTCAATTCTCTGTGATCATTTAACTAACTTCCTAATCTGGCTTCTTTGCTGCCATGTCTTCCTCACCGTTATTTACTCCCTAATCTGAAAACATTAGCCAAAATAAATTCTTCCCTTTATAAGTTGCTTTTGTTTTATCTCAGCAACAAAAAGAAACTCATATACTGATTGAATGTGAAATGATATTATAAATGAAATTATATCTACTCAGACAATGACCAGATGAGGAAAGAAGGGTATTTTCTTTTATCCTTATGGTTTTCTGATATTTTTAAATAAGTTTTGAAGGTATATAATCAACATGTGTTTATTACAGACTTCAAGAATTCTTAACTAAATAGATAACTAATAATTTAAAAACTATATGTGCAATCGCATCATCTAAATATGCTCACATGCCCTTCTATGGTTAGATTTGTATATTTAAATAGTTATTGTTATATTATAAGAACTTCAAATCTTTGAAGAAAGAAATTGAAGAAGATATTAGAAGATGGAAAAATCTCCCACTCGTGGATCAGTCGGAGTAACATAGTAAATATGGCCATCTTATGGAAAGCAATCTACAGATTCAGGGAAGTTCCCATCAAAATTCTAACACAATTCTTTATAGACCTTGAAAGAACAATTCTCAACTTTATGTAGAAAAACAAAAAACCCAGGATGGCTAAAACAATGCTGAGCAATAAGAGAACTTCTGGAGGTATCACCATCCCTAATTTCAAACTGTACTATAGAGCAATAGTAATAAAAACCATGCGGTATTGGCATAGAAACAGACAGGTGGATCAAAGTCATCAAACTGAAGCCCTAGAAGTAAATCCCCACACCTATGAACACTTGATTTTTGACAAAGAAATCAGGACTATACAATGTAAAAAGAAATAATCTTCAACAAATGGTGATAATTCAACTGAATCTCTGTACGTAGAAGAATGCATATAGATCCATATTTATTACCCTGCTCAAAACTTAAATCCAAGTGAATCAAAAACCTCAACATAAAATTGGATACATTAAATCTGATAGGAAAGAAAGTGAGGAACTACCTTAAATGAATTGTCTTGGTAGACAATTTTATAAATAGAACACCAATAGCTCAGGCACAGCAATAAATTCAATAATTAATAAATGAGAACTCATAAAACTGAAAGCTTCTGTAAGGCAAATGACATAATCAAAAGGACAAGACAGCAGATTGCAGAATGGGAAGATTTTCACCAACCCCACATCTGACAGAAAGCTGATATCCGAAATGTAAAAAGACTCAGGAAACTAGGCATCAACAAACCAAATAACCCAATTAAAAATGAAGTACAAGCCTAAACAGAGAATTTTCAACAGAAGAATATCTAGTGGCCGAGAAACACTTAAAGAAATGTTTAACATTCTTAGTTGTCAGATAAATGAAAATCACAATGATTCTGAGATTCTATCTTATACCCATCAGAATGTCTAGGACCAAAAACTGAAGTAACGGCTCATGAGAAGCAAGAAGAACACTCTTCCATTGCTAGTGGGAGTGCAAACTTGTACAATCACTTTGGAAATAAATTTGACAGTTTCTCAGAAAACTTGGAATAGATCTAACTCAAAATCCACCTATACCACTCCTGTCTATATACATAAAAGAAGCTCTACCATAGCACAAGGTCACTTGCTCAATTATGTTCATATCAGCTTTGTTTGTAGTAGCCAGAAGCAGGAAACAACCTAGATATTCCTCAACCAAAGAATAGATAAAGAAAATGTGGTACATTTACACAATGGAGTATTACTCAGCCATTAAAAATAGTAACATCTTGAAATGTCCAGAAAACTGAATGAGGCTAGAAAAGGTCATTCTGCATGAAGTAATCCAGACACAGAAAGACAAATATGGTATGTGCTCACTTACAAGTGGATATTAGTAATAAAGTACAGGATAACCATGCTACAAACTACAGACCCAAGGAAGGTAAATAATAAGGAAATCGCAAGGTTGGATATTTCAATATCACTGAGAAGGGGAAATAGATTAGATTAGACAGCTGGGGTGCCTGGAGGTAGGGGACTGGGTGGGTAGACATAGAGAATAGGAACAAGAGGCAGGAAATGGGAGGAAGATGGAGGAAGAGAGTACTGAGAGAGAGACAATTCAATTTTGGGGGTTATCTTTGAGATGATCTAGAAACCTAGGACAATGAAAACTGCCAGAAATCTATAAAGGTGACCCTAACTAAGATTTTTAGAAATGGGGCATATGGATCCTACACTTACCTTCTCTTATAACCAGAGAAGACTTCAAATGGAAGGATTGGTTCCTCAACCTAGTTGCATAATCTTAGAGCCACAATTTGTTCTGCCCATCAGATGTTCAGAGGAAAAAGATGGGACAGTATTTGAGGGAAGGGCCAATAAATGACTGGCCCAACTTGAAACCCATGCCTTGAAAGGGAACCCACCCCTGACACAATTAATGATATTATCTTATGTAAATGTTGCTTTTATTTCCTCAGTGGAAAGAATGAGATGAGAACCATACCCAAGCTTATAAATACAGAACATTTCTAGCTAACTATCCCTAGTTCTAGGCCTGGAAAATTCTAGCCTCTATTCAATCTAAACTTCATCAAGGCTGGATATTAAAGGTTTCAGCTTCCAGCTTCAATCTGTTAACCTAGGCCTAGAATGTTTCAGCTTCTGAGAATTACTGATGAATAAACTTATACTTTCTAGCTCTTTCTGACTTCTGTCTGTCTGGTTCAACTCAGCCTTTCTGGCTCAAATTCCTTTCCAAGCTGACTGATTCACACTGATTTTTCTCTGCTTCTGACTGAATTGCTGTGCTTAGAAAAACTGCCTTTAAACTCCAACAACTCACCTGCACTGACTGCATTAACTGCACAAACCAAACAGAACTGAATGGAACTCCACAAACTCAACTGAGATCAACTGGACTCAGCTGAATTGCACTCAACTGAACTGTCCTGAATGGAAATGAACTGCCTCTTTCTCCCTGTACTACTGTTAAGTAGCTCCTCTTTCTTGTGTGTTCTTGTAAGAGTTGAGCATATCCAGTGTCTGAGCCATTTTGTCCAATCTTTGTCTATTTATTACTTTTTCTGCTCCTCAATTAAATATCATTGTTTGGGATTAAAGATGTGTACTAACAGCATATCTATATTGTAGCTGGATCAAGCAGACCTAAGGCTTTGGATGTGATTTCTTGCCAGGACAGCCATATTGCTGAATTATAATTCCTCTACACTAATATATACTTGCATACAGGAGCCTAGCATAACCATTATCAAAGAGGCTTCACCCAAAAACTGATGGAAACTGTTGTACAGATACATAACCAAGCATTAAGTGGAGCTTGGGGAATCCTGTGGAAGAGGGGAAGGAATGATTAAAGAAGACAGAAGCATCAAAGACACTTCAAGGAAACCTATGGACTCAACCAACTTGGACCCACACGGGTTCATAGAGACTAAACTGACAACCAGAGAGCATGCATGGGCTGGACCTAGGCCCTCTACACATATGTAACATTTGTGGAGTTGGGTCTTCCTGTGAGACTCCTAAAGGAGGTCCAATAGCTCTCCCTGACTTTATTGCCTACCTTTGGATCCTTTTCCCCTGACTGGGCTGCCTTGTCCAGGCTCAATAGGTGAAGATACACATCTCCTTACTGGAACTTGATATCCAAGAGCTAGTTGATCACCATGAGAGGCCTCCCTTTCTCTGAAGAGAAGGGGAGGAGGTGTGGGTGGGGGAAGAGGAGAGGTGAGAGGAAAGTCCTGGGAGGAAAGTAACAAGGGACTAGGAGGAGGTTAAGGAGGAGAAACTTTGATCAGAATGTAAAGTAAATAACAACCAACCAACCAAAAGTTATTGCTGGTCACCATGTTGCTGGGTACTATACTGGAGAAGCCCCTGAGCCAACATTTTGACTTGATGACATTTAAATCACCCTCATGTGAAATTCCTGATAGAAGAGTTTCTGTCTCCAGACAGTGACTTACAGACCCAGACTTCTATCACCTTGTGAATTTGTTGGTTTTAGCTCATAATCCCTAGGTTGTTAACTGGAGGAACTTCAGGAAGATAGTTTATAGGTAGACTTGAAGGTGGCTATGAAACCTTTTCTATCGTCTATCACCTTGGTTCAGAGTTAGTACCATGAGCCCTATATTAAAATATGATTATAGCTAACTCCTTGAAATGTTTAGCACTGTGTCATGACTGAAAGTTAAGAAACAAGTTTGTGATCTTTAACACATATTCTGCAAATTGAAATACTTCATTTCATATATTTTAAATTAAAATTGTTACTAGGCTTTCTCCATATTATTATATAATTTCTCTAAATGGCAGATCAATGCCATGTTTCAATATTACATTGAGTTGCATAAGGACTCTCAGCAGATGCCTGACATCTGGTCTGTAGCCTTCCACATGCCGGCTTTTGTTCTAGTGCCTTGTAACAGTTTACATCTCCACCACCATAGGGAAGAAGAACAAGAAGATATATGACATGGTGAAAACTAGGAAGACAATCTAGACATAATTTCAAAGCTTAATCGAACATGACAGCTCAGATACTTCAAAGAGAAAAAAATGAAAACCCTTAGTATAAATGTAATGTGTATGTGGCCTGGAGGGTTGCAAGCATTTAGAGAGCTCATCACTTTCACTAAGTGGCTGGTTTGGCCCATGGCCACTGTTATTTGAATTTGCTTTGACCCTTTAAAAACTTATTCAATGGACTAACTGCAAGGCCATCTGACCCATGCATGAGGTTTGCAGAAGGTGAGCACTGACCTCCTTTGTTTTGGAGGTCACTGAAGCAGGAAAATGTTTTTTAGGCTATTTATTTCACGTAGTATTCCATTGAGGGTCACTAGCTCCTGAGGTTTGAGAATAACCGGGAATACTTAGAATACAGCTTATACCTAGTTTCTGTGCTTTGAGCATACATCGGGCTTACAGAACATATGAAAACACATATACACAGAGAAAAGTTTTGATGCGACATACACATATATGTATATATATTGAGCACCCTGCTGTGACTAAGTGCTAAGTAAAAAGAAAAAAAATATAGCCATCCCCTGAAGCATGTATAAATTACTTTTTTAGACCCTATAAAGTTTTAGCTAGCACCGAACATAGACCTTCATTCATCATCCTGCAAGCAAGAGCAGCCAAGGGAAGCCAGGTCTTCCTGAACCCAGAGCGGCAACACTCCAGGATTGGCAGAAACCAAATGAGTCATTTCCTGGTTTAGTTTTAGATAAATAATCAGAAAGATTGTCTAGATTATGATCCAAAAGACATTTTTTTTTTTCATAGCCCTGGGGGCCTAGAATGCCTAAGAGTTTCAGATGAGGCACCCTCTTCTGACTATTTGATTGTACCATACTGAAGAGATGACAGATAAACTGACAAGATACAGGCCAAAGTTTCAATGCATAGAAGATGGATAAAGCTTAGCGTGGTGACTATACAAAGCACTTCTTTCACTTTTCACAGTTTGATGCTTTGACCTCGGAAGCCTGGCTGATATCTAAGTGTAATGAATTTGCCAAAGACCACATCTTCCTATGCAAATCCATTTGTCTAGTGCCCATATCCCCAACTGTTCCTCTATGGGCTTTTCTCTCTAGGTCACTGTCTACTTGTTTCAACCACCTTTGGCTGGATACCAGACAACAAAAGGAGTTCTTCACTCCCCAGATCACATTAAGAATTTGGAATGAGCTATGCCTAATTCTGCTTAGTATAGTCTCATCATTTTTTTCTACACAGATCTTAGTCTGTTTCTAATGTCTCTATCACTCATTCTTTCCAATACCCTTCCCTTGTACTTCCCTATGAAGCCCCTCACACCACAGGGTGCCCCTTCCTCTACAGAAGCATAAACATAGCAAATTTTTCCAATGGCAAACAGTACTTTATCTGTGGCCTCATCAACTTTGAGTAATAATAAAACTTATATTTTTAGATGGTGAAGGGGAAAATATGAAACTAAGAACAAGGACCAACATGGATTATAGTTCCAAATCAGTTACTAATTTATTGGGAGATTTTTGTCAAGGTCTCCTAATTTTCCTGTATGTCAGTATTCTAGTCTCTAAGTGGAGGCATCTGGAATTTCCAGATGGATCTTTAAATTTCTTTAAATTCTCCAAATTAGCTAGTTTATTCCTTTAGCATGTGGAGGCCTGTTCCATGAACACTGTTTGAAATGATGTGTTTTCTTCAACCTATCATTTTTTTTAGGATTTGCTGTTTGACAAATAGCATAAGTACTAGCAATCCAAGGATGGATAAGAAGAATGGTTTGACTTCAAATACAAAATGTGCTCTTCTAGTGGTATTACCTGTGGGAGTCTAAGAAACTGCCCTACAAACTCTTCAAGAAGTTTCGCTATGTTCCCCCAAACACCAGAAGCACATGTTAAAAGCTTAAATGTCATCCAGCAGAATACAGAATTAACTTTAAGTGTACAGGCCAGTTATATCATGTTGTGCCTCCTGCAGCCATTTCCCTACTGCGTACATGGAAGGAGGGAGGAGGGGGATCCATTTTTTTATAGTATCCATCCATTACTTGAATCCCCTCTCCATTTTCTATTTTTCTTATGTCCTGTGGTGTCCTCGCTGCTGTTAGCCAATAGTAAATACCTTCTGCCCTTCTGTGATTTTAATGTGCTCTCCATTCAGATATGCTTTCCTGTTTGCAGTATGGATAATATTTTCAAAAAAATTAAAACAAGGCATTTTTCATTTCCCATAAAATATGTTGCATAGCAGTTCTCCCTACTCAATGAATCAATGCCATTCATTGCTGTGAGAGATTGTGGCTACTAACTAGAACAAAGAATCCATTGCTCAATTTTGAGTTTCACACTAGATTTTTATTTCAAGTACACGGAGAGATAACAGTCTTGACAGCCTACTTTTCATGGATGGAGATTTGTTTACCTTACTTTAAATTCCCCAAACCACTCTTTATGTATAAAAAACATAAGCTAAGTATCTGAACTTTGTTTGCTCTTAGCTGTAGTATAGAGGAGATATTGAAATTTATTTCAAACAGGATTGAAAAACCACACTGATATGGGGTGAGTATGAGGATATAGTGAGTGTGAAGATGTTGTCTTGGGTTTTAAAAGCTATACATAAGTGTTAAGTTAACTGAATCCTTATTCAAGGTGGTTAACATGTTAGTCATGCTTTTGAGAAACAGTAGAAAAAAAAACTCCAGCTTGCTACAATTTCTTTTGAAAATTCTAGAAAGAGTATCCAGTTTGGTACCCACTGTTACATCCACCTAACTGTGAGGGTTGGTCCGAACTCAGGAGCACAGAACTGGCAGTGATGAAACTCTGTGAGAAACTAAACACAACTAAAACTAGTTACCAAGTATAAAAGGCTTAGAGAAGAGGGAAGGGAAGTTGGAAGGGAGAATAGGAGAGACTAGAATACATAGAATACATAATGCACATTTATAAAACTGTGAAAAAAGATAATTTACTAAAAGTGTAGGGAGAACTCACTTTAATCAGACACTTAAGCCATGTGTTTATTAGTTGTTTATCCTTTATAGTACATATGCAGTTTTAAATGCCTTGTATATTCTGAAAAAGATAAGAATCTTAAACTGTACATAAAGGGATTAGGAGATGATTCAATGGGTACAAAATTCTTCAAGATCTGAATTTACATCTCCAGCGCTCATAAATACCATATGTTCTATACTCCCAGTATATTTATAAGAGATGTTAGGCAGAGACAAGTGAGTCTCTGGAAGGTGGAAGGCCAGCTACTCCACAGAAAATCAACAGAGATCTTATCTCAAACAAGGTAGAAGAAAAGGTAGAATAAAAGAGCTGATGCGTGAGGTTGTTCTTTGACCATTACATGAAGAACCACATTCATATACACAAATGAATTAATTATACATGTGCATATATTTCACACACACACACATGCACACGCACAGGCACAGGCACAGACACATGCATACACATACCAAAAAAGATTTAGATGTTGAACTGTAACAGCACAATTCAACAGACATCAGAGCTATAAGAATACTTTTTCTGCTTTTTACAGCTGGTTCCCTTGAAGGCTAAAACTAAACTGATAGCCCAGTGAATGGGTTGGGGTAGGAATCTTTCTATATCTGAGATGCCACATTTATTTTAATTGTTCAATACTTGACAACTTTCTCACAAAATTTTATGAATGTGAACAATGACTTACAGTTGTTTTTACCAGTTTGTAATCTTTAGAGAATTCTAGACATTAGTAAAATGAAAAATAGTTAATGATTACAGTAAGTGTGGTCCTTAGACCAGCATCACATGGGAATATATGAGGGATTAAACTTCTTGGAACCTAGGCTAGAACTACTGAATTAGAAACTCTGGGGTTACTCCCAGAAATGTATTTTAATTGGCCCTTCAGGAACATCTGATACACAGTAAAGTTTGAAAATCCACTGTGTTATCATGACAATCACCGGCATGTTCAGATGGTCGTTTATTTCTTCCTTCCAAGACTCACAAATAAAATTCTTATGCATATTTTAAAGTGGAGGGATAGTTGCCTGTTAAATGTAGTAGATAAAAGAGCACTTCTGTCTCTACTTGGAGAGACACAGGAAACCACAAAGAGAAAGTGAAACAGAAATAATAAAATCTAAAGTGGAATGACTAATATATGCTAAGCCCTAGGAAATGAGGGTCGGGTAAGGAAGGCATTGTCCTAATGCTCATACACTCTCATACTTTAGGGGAAACACAGGTTTCTCTAGATTTTAGTGTCAGTGTCACAGGCTTGGAACAAACTGTGTGGATGCATAAGTCTGCAGTCCACAGCACTGAGAAGGCTAGGGTGGGTTGGTTGTGAGTTCAAGGTCAATCTTGAAGACTCTGAAAAACAGGGTGGGTAGGGGAGCAGGGTGGGGGGAGGGTATAGGGGACATTCGGGATAGCATTTGAAATGTAAATGAAGAAAATATCTAATAAAATAATTAAAAGGAAAAAAAGACTCTGAAAAACAAAAGAAGATCTATCTAATAATCATCTCATTAACACTTAAGCTGTAAGTGTATTGGGGTAGCAGGTCCCTATTTGACATGGGTGCAACTGTTGTGGATAGCTGTGGTACTGTTTGTATTTTGATGCTAATTCAGCTTCCCCAAGAGGAGTTGGCTACCTGGGACAAGGGGTAAATCACTTACTCATAAGTTCGTGTGACCCTTCTAATGAATAAAGAAACCAATTGCTGGGCTAGTAGATGGGACTTCCAGGTTGGACAAGTGGACTGAGGGGGAAGGAGAAGAGATTGGGCTGGAGGATGGAAGATGGGGGTGAATATGTAGGTAGCACAGACCCCATTTCTGGTGGCAGATCCGTTTGGATCGGTTACTGGAGAATTTATCTTAGAATGGCTCATAAATTAGAATGTTAGTTGAATGTGCCTGGTGATTGAGCTACCTTTGCTTCTGAACTAAGTTTGTGTGATGTTTTCCTTCACACAGCGGGCTCAACTGGATTCCAGAAAGAAAAGTACAGCACAAAGTGTGGCTTTGCAAGAAGTGCTCTCCAAAAGGTGGTAGAAACTTGGAAGCATGGTGGTGGCATGGTAGTGATCCACCAGTGGGAACTTAGTGAGTCAGGTGGTAAGATTTTGGAGTTCTGAGTCAGAGAGTCTCCATTAGATAAGAATAGGTCAACCAGCTTGCCAGGGCCTGCCGACATAGTATGGATTTTTTTTTTTTTTAATATTTCACACTACATGCAGCAGCAGAGCATAAGACATACAAGAATTAAGTAGCTTACAAAAGTAATAGAAGATGAGGAGAATACTGCTAATGGACTGATTCTGCAAAGTGTTAGAAGATGAGAAGCATAACTGAGAGAAGGGAGACACAATCCTAAGGGCAATTGTTGCTATAGATTTACATTGTAAAGATCAGGCATGCACCAGGATTTACTATTTTAATCTTGACGGGAAGAAGATGAGATAATAACAAGTCCTGTGCTCATCTATGCAAATGTTCATATGACTAAGACTGAGCCACAGATGCAAATGGACAGAAGTGGGAGTTTAACTAGTATGCTGGGGATTCTCCAGGCCAAGTGTTGCAGGTTAGGCCCATTGTATCAAGGAAATATGGGTATCCAGTCACATCCATAACCAAGGGCACAGATAGAATGAAAGCATGATTGATGTACACAGATGATTTTCTTTACTCTTTTGAAATTCAGGATCTAAACCCAGGGAATACTATTGGTCACTTTTATGAGGGCTCTGTCCTACCTCAGTTAGCATAACAGTACAATACAACATGCCAACCTTGTCTAAACAATACACTTGACCACAGGCTAACCTTATGTAGACAGTGAGACTTTCTTCCTAGATATATTATACAAGTAGATAACCAATACTAATCACTACACATCGTAAGATTATGGTGATATAGCAAAATACCATGGTTTGAGTTGTTACAAGCAAGAACAATTTATTTCTTATGGTTCTAGAAGCTGAGAAGTCCAGTATTAAGGGAATCAGAATTATGTGTGTGTACATTAGATTCACTTTGTAGTTTACAAATACCACTCACTCAATGTTTTCTCACAGGATGGAATCAACCAGGAAGATGTCTTGGATATTTTTCTTGTGGACAGTAATCCTAATCATAAGATTCCCATACTGATTCCTTAACACTCCCTAGAAGCCCTACCTCCTACAATCGACATGAATTTTACAAAAACAGTCACATTCAGACCTTAGAAGTACAAATTATGGTCATTGAAATATACAGGAGCAGAACTTTCTGAATTGGTGACAGTATAGGAAGAAGGGGTATCCAGAATAGACTCCCCTTCTATCATCCTATCCTCACCCCAACTTCATGTATGCTATTTTATTAGTTATTATTACTACTACTACTATTATTATGATCTTTGTCATTGCTAGCTCCCCCCAATCAGTGTTACTCTTATGCCAATGGGTGGGGGGAAGTCACTACTTTGGCCTGGACAACCTACCAGTAGCTACATTTCCAAAGGAAAGTAACTCTTTCCTCTCTTAGAACCTACCAAATAACAGTAATTCCTTCTCAGGGGTTAAGCCTTGGGATCCTTCCATGCCGGAAATTTGTCTGGCTTTGTCTTGTTTAGATCTTGTACAGTTGCAGGGAGTTCAAAATTGTGATAAATATGCCATATCCAAAAGACAGCATTTTAAAAAAGCATTCCTCCCATCCTCTCTTACAGTCTTCCCAGTTCTTCTTTTATGATGTCCCATGATTCTTAGTGGCCGTGGTGTTGGTGTGTGGGGTGCTAATGTGCATACTCTCATTTAGAGCTGAGCACTCAGTCTCTGGTTCCTGACCCTTTGATCAAGTATGCATATCTCCCTGGAGCTGCTGAGCCCTGAAAAATTAGTGTTTCTGACCACATTTGAGCCAGTCTGATGAGAACAAACTGAAATATTTAAGAGAGCAACATACTCATTTAGCAAAATAGCAATGGCAGGTTCTATACAGGCTCCATGACCTCCTCAGGATTTGGCTTTTGATCAGAATTACAGTACTAGACCTGAAATTCTCCCTTGTGGAGCAGATCTCAGATATAATTGTAAAGCCGTTAGTTACACCTTGACAATTGTGCCACTATGTAGGCACATCTTGCCTGGCAGCTTGATATTGCATTATGCAGGGTCCAGAGCTGTGTAGACCACTGATGGATTTCCACCACCAGCTGCCTGCAAGGCACCTTACAGCTCAAAAGCTAGGTGGTAGTGGAAAGTTTCCCTGATGCTTTCAAGATGGGTTGCTCCAAGTTTCACAGCCAAAGTTTTGCTTTGTACTGTTATAGTCACTTATAAAGATAGGATATCTCCTGTGACAACAATGTCTACCCATATAAGATAAGGCTATTCAAACTTTTTTTTTTTGGGGGGGGGTTCGAGACAGGGTTTCTCTGAATAGTCCTGACTGTCCTGGAATTCACTCTGTAGACCAGGCTGGCCTCGAACTCAGAAATCTGCCTGCCTCTGCCTCCCGAGTTGCTGGAATTAAAGGCGTGCGCCACCATGTCTGGCTCAAACTTTTATTTTAAGCTGTATTTTGAAGTTAGCTTACTAACTTGTAGGATTAATACTCTCCATGAGGGGATGCTAGTAAGCTCTATTTTATGAAGACCCATGAGTAATCACGCTTTCTCAGATTTTAAGACAGCAATGACTAAGCCATGCCTGGGGTACTGCATCAAACAAGGAAGAAGGCAGGAGGTAAGTTCTTATTAAAAACCAAATCCACTATTATCTTAAATTTGGACTTCCCATTCTCCAAAACTGTTTCAAAAATCAATGTTGTTCTAGCCACTTGATACATGAGCTTCATTTTTTTTTTTTTTTTTAGACAGGGTATCTCACATAGTCCAGGCTGGCTATGTATCTCACATAGTCCAACTTTGCTATGTAGCAAGGATGTTCTTTTTTTTTTTTTCTTTTCTTTTCTTAAAGTTTTATTGTAAGTACACTGTACCTGTCTTCAGACACTTCAGAAGAGGGAGCCAGATCTTGTTACAGATGGTTGTGAGCCACCATGTGGTTGCTGGGATTTGAACTCCAGACCTTTGGAAGAACAGTTGGGTGCTCTTACCCACTGAGCCACCTCACCAGTCCAGCCATCTCACCAGCCCTCATTTTTTCTTAATATTTACTTCTATGTGTGTTCACACTTTCCCTGGATGGACATGTATGCATTATATGTATGCCTGGTGCCTGCAGAGGCTCATGGAGAGCATTGGATATTCTGGAACTGAAGTTACAAATGACTGTGAGTTACAAATCCATGTGGATGCTGGGAACCAATGCTGGGTCCTCTGGAAGAGTAACAAGTGTTCACTGCTGTCAAGCCATGTCTGCAGCCCTGAACTATGGCATTTTAGGTATGGAAGCCCAAGCAGGGTAAGACATCCCCTTTATGTTCACCAGTTAAGACAGCATTTTCAACAAATGGTGCTGGCACAACTGGCAGCATCATGTAGAAGAATGAGAATCGATCCATTCTTATCTCCTTGTACAAAGCTCAAGTCTAAGTGGATCAAAGACCTCCACATAAAACCAGAGACACTGAAATTGATAGAGGAGAAAGTGGGGAAAAACCTCGAAGATATGGGCACAGGGAAAAAATTCCTCAACAGAACACCAATGGCTTGTGCTGTAAAATCAAGAATTGACAAATGGGACCTCATAAAACTGCAAAGCTTTTGTAAGGCAAAAGACACTGTCCACAAGACAAAAAGGCCACCAACAGATTGGGAAAGGATTTTTACCAATCCTAAATCTGATAGAGGACTAATATCCAATATATACAAAGAGCTCAAGAAACTGGACTCCAGAAACTCAAAAACCCCCATTAAAAATGGGGTACAGAGCTAAATAAAGAATTCTCAACTGAGGAATATCGAATGACTGAGAAACATCTGAAAAAATGTTCAACATCCTTAGCCATCAGGGAAATGCAAATCAAAACAAGCCTGAGATTCCATCTCACACCAGTCAGAATGGCTAAGATTAAAAATTCAGGTGACAGCAGATGCTGGCGAGGTTGTGGAGAAATAGGAACACTCCTCCATTGCTGGTGGGATTGCAAGCTTGTACAACCACTCTGGAAATCAGTCTGGCGGTTCCTCAGAAAATTGGACATAGTACTACTGGAGGACCCAACAATACCTCTTCTGGGCATATACCCAGAAGATCTTCCAACTGGTAATAAGGACACATGCTCCACTATGTTCATAGCAGCNTTATTTATAATAGCCAGAAGCTGGAAAGAACCCAGATGTCCCTCAATAGAGGAATGGATACAGAAACTGTGGTACATTTACACCAGTTTCCAAATATATGTTTGCCATGACACTTGTGGTTTCTTGTTCCTTTAGTAAAAAATGTTGAAATTTGCTTATCTCCATTTCCTTTAAGCATGTGGTCAGAAACCATATTCAATTGGGTCTTCTATAGCCAGTCATCAAAGCAGAACTTCTTACTGGATTGTACTCTATAATCCCTGCCAGCCAATAGTTTTATTTTTCTTGTCACATGTAAATTTTCTAACATTCAGTATGATTTACTTATTTACTTTGCCATACTAGTAGATTGATAACACCATGAGAACAGGGAAACATATCCAAAATGCCATCTTTAGCTCAGAGCAACACCCATAATATCTTCAGCAGTACTTGGAATAAATCAGGAACTCAATAAATATTTGTTGAACCAATAAATGAAGTCAGTATATTTTCACTATTTGACATTATGTTTGAATTAGAAATTGACATTCAAAATTCCATGTGGTTGTCAATGCCGCTGTTGAATTTTGGTCTCTCTCCTTGACTCCTAAAGTTTCCTCTGACTTTGTGGCTAAGTCTTCTAGGTATGATTTTTTAGGTTCCACCCACCTAACTTTTCAAGGTTTGTATTAAGACACCATAATATGTGGTTCTTGTGCGGAGGAGCTCTCATTAGCAAGAGTAGCCAGGGTCCGGTTGATTCCAGTTCCATTTTAATCTGTGGCTCTTTCTTGCAACTCCAAACTCCAAGTTGACTTTGGAACATCATCTTTCTCAAGTTCCCACAGTATTTGCTCTAGACTAATGAAAAAATGAATGATCGTAAATATAATTACTCTGAAGGCCTGAGGGTATTTTTGGTGTACTTGGGAGAAAGATGAACTTGAAAGAAAAGCAACTGACTGCAAAAGACTTTAGGTATTTTTCTCTGTTAAAGTTTAGGAGGATGGGTACCAAAAAATAAATAGCATCTCTCATGCCCAGTTGGGTTCTGAGAGTGGAGCAATAAAAAATAAGAACTATGATATAATATGAACCAAAATGTCATTTTAATTACTGCTAGACACTAGGGAGGTAGTTTCATGTGATGGCTAAAGGGGCCTGTGCCCAGGATTGTCTGATGCCCCCATGCTGACCATGGCAGTGGAAAGAGCTACTTTTAACTTGGCTAGAAGACTGGGAATCCCCAACAACAGCAGAGCCATTGGCTGTCTACAGAGAGAAAGCAGGGCTGGGGAGAAAGCTGCCAAAGAGATGCCTGTGACATTTCTTTGCTGGAATAGCAACTGTGCCTGTTAACTCTCAATTGCTGTGACAAAACAACTAAGGAAATCAACTTAAAGGAGGAAAGATTTATTTTGGCTCATGGATTTAAAGGTTTCAGTCCACAGTTTCCTGGCTCTGTTGATTCTGGGTCTATAGGGGAAACAGATCATTATGATAGGGAGGATTTGGTGCCACAACGCAGCTTACTTCATGCTGCCTGAAAGTGAAGACAAGAAAAGAAGTGGCCAGTGTGCCAATTTCCCTATAAAACACAATTTCTCAATGATCTCTATCCTCCTACTAGGCTCTACTTCTTAAATATCACAAATACTTTCAACGGTGCAAGAAGTCTTTAATATACAAGATTTTGGGGAAGAATCACACTGGAAGTACACTATTTGTGAAGCTGTTTTGGTTGATGTTCTCACCAATGGCAGATATTTAACCAACCTCTTTTTAAGATATCATTCATTATGCCTGGCACTTGACAGGCAAGAAAAAGAGAGAGAAGAATACAATGACAAGGTGGGTCCTTGCCTTTAAATAACCTATAATCCAAGTGAGCCAGATGGGCACACATGTTTAAGATCACTTGTACATGTAGTTTGAAAAGAATCTTCAGTATGTAATGAAAGGGACACTTATCCTTAGGTCATTGGAAGATAACTTGAGGGGAGGGGTGGGATTTGTAGAATGTTCTTCTTTATATGATCAAGATTCTGAACAGAGAAAATTTTTGTCACTAAGTTGTACCATTAAGTTGAACTGTATTTACTTAAGGGCTTTCTTTTCTCTTTCTTTCTTTCTTTCTTTCTTTCTTTCTTTCTTTCTTTCTTTCTTTCTTTCTTTCTTTTCTTTTCTTTTCTTTTTGCACTAGGTTTACAAATAACTATATGAAGATACTAAGTGATATTTAGAATCAGTCTAGAGGTGTGAACTTCTGTCAAGTGTAATAAAATGGTTATGAGTTCAAATTCAAGTTGTTAACTGATTGTGCCACAGTAGATTTAAACTACTTGCTCTCTCCCCAAACTATGTTCTTCATTTTCATTGGCTTTGCAATGGTCTATGGATTTTAATGATTCACCTTTAAAACACGAATATCAAGATAGCATTGAGAAAATGTGTTTAAATTTTGTGAGAAAAAATGTTTTCATGCTTCCAAGAGTTAATTTTTCTTTAAATGCATTAATACTAACACAAACCACCAGCAACTTAAAAAATAGACTTCTAGAAGGAGAGATATTTTACTTGAAATATCAACATGAAGAGATTTTTTTTATGGCTGGTTTAAAGCCCCTTAAATTAGGGGGTTGTAATGGAAACTCTGACAAGCTCAAATAAGGCAATTCAAAAAATATATTCTGAACACTTAACACATACTATACATGAAATATATTTTTAGCATCTATATGTTTATTGCAGATTAAATACTTAAAAGTGGAAAAACAGACCAGATGTTTCTTAAATATTTTCTTAATACAGCTAGAACATGTGAGTTGTAAGCCTCTAGCATATACGTTAAGTGTTTGACTAACAACAAATGCAATAAAATGTTTCACTTAAATTGTTAAGCAGTTGATAAAAATGTGTGGAGTCGAAAGACTCCACCCACGTCTCTCTAATTAAGGGCGAAACAAGCAAAGACCCCGTGTTGTCTGAAAATTCAGACCTTTTGAAAGTCTTAGTCTGGCTAGCTGACTAGTTCCTGTACACATCTCTCTATTCACAGTTGCCTGTTTAAGGGTATCTAAAATACTTGATTCTTTTCAATCCCCCCTCTTTTTTTTTAAAGCTATTCCTGGCTATTTTAAGACAAGTTTGGGGGTATCTCTTCTCATTGAGTGTACAGAGATAAATCATGCACCAAAAACTGTCATTGCATAAAACTGAACAGAAAGACTCAAGTGCACAGTTACCAGCTAGGCAATCTTGGACACGTCACTTATCTCCATAAAATTTGCAAGATTAAAGGAACAATCCATTGGGCTGTTGGGAGGACTGAGTGTGGTGAAATGGATGATGGGAGGAGGTGTGTGGTATCTGGGGGACAGGTATTTTAATTGACATGCTTCTCATGACATATGCAAGATGAAATTTACTTCATTTATTGTTCTGAGGAATTTTACTTTTTAATACTGTTTAGGCATCTTCGGGTGGATGGAAGGTTTGTTTTCTGTCATCCACTGCACTGTGATATCACCCACTGCACTGTGATGTCACCCACTGCACTGTGATTTAGATGATGCTATTTGCTATCTATCATGAATGTTGATAATGAATATGAGAAGAGACCAAGGGTATATAGATTCTATTAGACTATCTAATATAAGTCTTTCTCATTGATCTGATGGCGTTCTCTTTAGCTTTTGCCAGTTTCTAGAACCTCGAACATACCTGATTAAATGAAACTAATTAGAGGCACTTCTTTTGAAGTGTAAATTGTTTGCTTTTTTTTTATCATCCCCCCTCAAATTTACTGCCATTAACTAATAAATCAAGCTTGCCATAAGAAAACCAGGTTTGGCAACTGCTGTAAATACTAGGAAAATACTTCCTAATTCCATGACCCTGGCCTATCACATATCAAGATCTTGAATTTCTTATCTGCATACATGAGAAGAAAAATACCTGCTATGTAGGCTAAATGAGCAAGTATTTGGAAAGATTTTGGAACAGGGCCCACCACATTTAGCAAATGACAGTCTCTGTTTAGTGGATTCCTTCATCGTATTATAAATAACCAGTGTAGTTGCATGCGCACTAGGCATCCTATGATTTGCCAAATGCATTACTTCAGTGTTGTTCCTGTTATTTAGCAGACTGGAGGCGTCCTGTCTTTTCTTTTGTGTTTGTCTGCATTCTTATTTTCCACCCCTGGATTGTCAGTAAGCTTGGAAGGAAAGAGATCTTATGCATTTGCTCCATCACCCTTCCCCGGATTCCCCTTTTCTGATAAAGCTCATTGGACAATGACTCATTTTTTTCCTGTCTTTTTCTATGCAGAGACAAGTATTACCAGGGAGGATGGAATTCTGTTCACCTAAGAGCAGATAGTGCCAAGCATGGAGCATCACCATCATGGTATATCATCTTCTGAGGTGAAATAAACATGTCTAAAGACAACGGACTACCAAAACTACCTCCTTTTTCAAAGAAAATACTGGTGGCTTGAGAAAAAACGTGAAACCAGTAATTGAGTCCAGATGGCTCAGCGGCCAACAAGTCTGTCTCCTAGAGCCAGCATCGTCGAGGGCACTAGAAAATTAACACTGTGGAATTAATTCCAAGTCTACAGCAATTTTGCACACAAGTGCTTTAACACTAATCTCCAATGCTTTGTCTCCATGTCACTAATAAGTCCATGGTTACTTTTAGAAAAGTCTCAAGAATTACCTCCTTGACACATTGGCCCAAGTTAAAATTAAATTCTTTTCTTTTCTCAAAATGTTATGCTATTATTTTAAATTTAAGTCCATGTTCTACATCTTTATCTCTTTGCTCTAAACATGTAATTTACAGTGGGTAAACCTACTAATGATTAATTGAAATGTTCTGTTTTTATGATGAGTGAAAATTTATTATTTTCCTTAATGTACAGTTGACAAAACTTATGAGGGAATGTTGGGTTTTGTGGAGCACTGTACATATGCTACAAACTTTAAAAAAATAATGACTTTATTTAGATATAACCACATAACTTAAAATTTTCCCTGTTAATAGACACAGTTCTGTGGTTTGCTGTATAGGTTTTCGAGCATCATTACCATCTAATTTCCAAATAGGTTCACCAACTCCCACCTCCAGAGAATCCTAGTACCTTGTAACAGTTAACCCTCATCTCCCCATTTCCCAACTCCTGGTCAACACTCTTATTTTTCACTTCTAGATGTATGCCTGTAGATTTCTATTGCTTCTGGGAATCCCATATGAACAAATTCATATTTCATCAAGTTCTTTCTCATCAAGCTTATTTGTCTCAGCACAGTATCTCTAAATCCCATCCACGCTACACTGTGTGAGAGTAGCACCGTCTTCACTATGGCTGAATACTCTTTCTTTGCATGGATGTACCACACTGTCTTCATTTATTTTTCTATTGAGGTGGAGTTGGATTGTCTCCAAATTGTTGTCTGTACTGAACATTTTTCTTCTAAATTTTTATGTAGACATGTTGTTAAAATCTCCTGAGTAAATACTCAAGGGTGGAATTGCTGAGTGACATGCTAATTCCTCTTTTCAAAGGTGATTCACATACCACATATTTTGAATTTTAAAGAGATAAACTTCTTGTTTATGCTGTTCAAGGATGCTGAGTGGATGGGTTAACTGGCACAGCTTTACTGATGCAATCTAAGAACTTGTTTCAAAGGATATATGACATACTTTCTTTGGAGTGTCACAACTGAAGTATTGATGATCTCCAGTAGATTTTTTAATTTTTTTTTTTAATTTTCTTTTGGGGGTGGCATTAGTTGAAAATTCAGGACTGGGGATTCAGGTCAGGATAAGTATCAAGTCTGAAAAGAGTCATTACCATCTGATCATCTCTTGAATTCGTATTTGTGTATCCAATTCGGTGCTCTGACTTCCTCTCACCTATGGTTACACTTCTGTTGGAGTGTGTACCTTGAATCAAGAGCCTTCTTAGTTTTTTCCTACTTCTTTTTCATTGAGTGTTGGCATGGTGATTGTCAGAACTTGGTAGAATGGTCTGGAAGATACCATGGCCTTGGCAAATTCAGGATCCAAGGCATCAATGCTGGCTTTGCTTCACTTTTCAAAGACTCATTGCAGCCTTTAAAAATGTAGGCAGTCTTTTTTTTTTTTTTAATTGTTCAAAAACTAACATTCTGGGCATGAGAGATGGTTCATCTGATAAAGGTGATTGCTGCTAAGCCTGGTGATCTGAATTTGATTGCCAGGAACCACATGGTGGAAGGAGAGAGTCAACCTCCAGTAATTTGTTAGTAATTTGTGCTCTCTCCTCTAAACACAATCCTTGCTTGGCACAAGTTCTCTCTCTCTCTCTCTCTCTCTCTCTCTCTCTCTCTCTGTATGTGTCTGTCTGTCTCTGTGTCTCTGTCTCTCTCTCTCTCACACATGTGCACACACACTCACAAATAATATACCACATATTAAAATAAAAAGAAATAACAACTTGAGAGGTACTTCAAAGCTTTCCCCATTTAGGTCTCAGGGTAGCTTTGATACAGGCACTTTTATTCCCATACTATTGTACAGAGGCTTTGCTCTCTTTTCAAACATGGATACACCCTAGATGACTGAAAGGAAATTTCACATAGTTAGAGCTCAGACATGGTTATTAAGGGAAAGCAGAGTTCAGAGATACCTATTAACATATCAACCATGTGCCTATCTGGCAGGGTTAGAATAATGCCATTTCACAACATCACAAAAGACAGAAAGTTATACCATCCCATGTCATCCTTAACATTTTTGCCTCTTTGAGTGTAATTTGTCAGACAGATTATCTTATGTTCTGTTAACAACATGATTCACGAATGTGCCTCCTTATGCTCTTCCCAAAGCAGTTGAAAAATGCTGAGTAATTAAGGTTCCAGGATGTCTCGAGGTCTTTCATGTGTCATCATCAATGATGAATTATAAAGGTGAATAGATAGGACATTTGTATATAAGGTTTCCCATATCTGCAACTTAGTATATATGTAGTATTCACCAACTTTACCTATGAATATTCTTGTGTAATGCATGGCCTCTGTTTCTCTAGTTCTTTTTCATTGATTCCTTTTATCCTTATTGCTTGTTGATTTGAATTGTGGTAAAAGAATAAATTAAGGTCAACTTTCACTATAGAAACTATTGTTATTGAAATATTAGTATAACTAAACTATTTTAAAGCCCTGGCTGTTAGCCTAGAGCAATAGAGGCTCACTGATTTTTTTTTTTCTTTTTGAGCAAAAATGTTTACTCTAAATAATTTAGTACAATGGATAGTTTTCTTCTGACTCATTTTTACAACAGAAGAAGGGTGATCCTAGGACCTTATTGTGTGGTTTCAGTGAATACTCATGGAATGCTTCCCCACCACTAAAGTGCTCTCTAGGGGACACCAAGCTTTCCCTGGCTTAGGATTATAGATCTTCAGATACTCATGGCTTGGGGTAGGGACGAAAGAATGTAGAATCATAGAGTGTTAGATGAACAGGGAATGTGTTAGATATCTTAAAATGTTAGGACTGAAGGAAAAAAATTAAAAGGTATCACAAGATCTCTTAGACTTTAAAGCTGAAAGGGACTGAGGACTGGGAGGAAAGCAGAAATGGTGTTTGTCCTTTTTTGAAGAGCATATGGGCAGATACCTCAGTCTCATCATCTCAAAGTTCCATGTCTTAATTTTGGTAGAAAAGCAAAAAGATTTCCACAGAATTTCAAGTGGAGGGAGATATTTGGAACCATAGTACCCTCATCTGGAAAATCTCTCTATAGTCTCTCACATCAGGAAGGATCTGTAGACACACTTCCTCTAGGTCCTCTAAAGGAATCAGAAAGGATAGAGAAATAGAGAGAGACAGAGAGACAAAGAGGTAGAGATAGAGAGACAGAGACAGACACAGAGAGAATACATGAAGTTGTGTAGGCATAGATGTTCGGAGGACGTGAGGAGAGTTAGATGAGGGAGAAAACATGATAAAAATGTATTGTATAAAAATAAAGTAAAAAAAGAAAAGAAAGGGGGAGAAAATATAATACTGAAAAGGAAGAAGAAAGAAAGAAAGAGAAAGGAAGGAAGGAAGGAAGGAAGGAAGGAAGGAAGGAAGGAAGGAAGGAAAGAAGGAAGGAAGGAAGGAAGAGAGAGAGGAAGGAAGAAATGTCATGCATGTTTGGTAGTGCTGGTCTTACTCCAAATGAGATTGCCTGCTGCAGAGATGCCTTCAGGCCATTTATACCAGAAACCTACTCCCTTTATATGAAACTACAGAATTATTAGTTCTTGAAAATATACTAGTCTACTCTGCCATTGAAACACTCCAACTCAATTAAAACATCATGGCAGCCCCACAGGGCACAGATGCCCTGGGAAATGATCTCGGGGTGTTTCTTTGGCTGTGAATGGCTCCTCAATGTGCAGGCGACCACACACATATGTAAAAATGAAAACAACCCTGGTGGTAATGGAGCAATTCAATAATGCTAATTTGCGTTTATAGAGCAACCCTCTTCTCAGGTTAAATGCTGGTTGGGTTGAGCATGAGCGGAATATAACCTGGGCTTTGTCTCAGTTGCAAGCCGGTTCTTTGTGGCTTTCCTGCCCTCATGTAGGCCCTTTTTACTTGTGTCTTCTTCTCTCCCTGTTTAAGGTCTGTGCACAGTACAGCTCTACACAACCAAATTCATTCCTTGCTGTGTCATGATAACACATGGGTTCTGGGTCTTCCCTTACAGTATACATTGATCCAACTTTGGGGGAACTTCTCCTACTTTAACCATTCCCTACTTGGACTGCCTTTTAGTGACTGATACCCAAGCACAGAAGCAGTTGGTATGATTTTTGAGTGCGTTCTTACACCCACAGCTGTGTTCTCTCTTTATACATTTGCTATGAAGTTTCTCCTCCAGAACAATAGATGTTTACCTCTTGCTTGCAGATCACATTATACTTATCCTTCAAGACAACTTGGGTATCTTATTAACAATTTCCATCTCTCTCTAACAGAATAATTACACCTGGTTTACCCATTGTTGCATATTTCTTTTATTAATGTATCATTGATAGAAACTCCATCACTAATGGGACCATTATTTATCACAGTCTTCCCGCACACACATAGAGTCTGTTATAAAGTTAGCAGATGTAAGATACTGTTGTATTCTGGGTAACAAACAGTCCCTAATTTCTGTGACTTGTCACTGCTTTTTATTCCTCATTTTTTCTAACACAACATTAGTGTAATGCGACGTACTTTTCCCAGAGTCACTTAAGACAGAAGGACCTTCTGCATGTCTAGGCAGAACAATCTGGAGTCCATAGTCTCCTCTGTCATATCCAGAAAAATCCTCTGTCATAGCCAGAAAAATTAAAGAGTCTCTGGACTCATCATTTCAAGCCAGAGGTGATCCCCATAACCAAAACTCCTGCTTCGTTGATCATGGATACCCTTATAGCTATTTTCGTCTTCACAAAGGATGAGAAACACAAGGAAAATGATAATCGTCCAGTGACTGTTTTCTAATGCAAACCTCAAGCATAGTGAAAACTTGAAGAGGCCACTAGATCTCTCAAGTCTCAACTTTCCCTTCTGTCTTAGTGTTCTATCACTATGAAGAGGCACCATGAGCAAGGCAACTCTTGTAAAAGAAAGCATTTAACTAGGGCTGGCTTACAGTTTCAGAT
Source organism: Mus pahari (assembly GCF_900095145.1). Taxonomy (NCBI): domain Eukaryota; kingdom Metazoa; phylum Chordata; class Mammalia; order Rodentia; family Muridae; genus Mus; species Mus pahari. The sequence goes on along the minus strand of NC_034602.1, from coordinate 34,390,920 downwards.
GTTTAGTCCGTTACCCTCAAGGCAGGTAGCATGGTGGCATCCAGGCTGACATGGTAGCTGAGAATTCAACATTTGGATCTGAAGGCCACAGGAAGCGAGAAGTAGCTGGCAGTTCTGTTTCCAGAACCACAAGTTGCAGGCAGAGAGAGACTCTGGGCTTGGCAGGCGCTTTGGAAACCTCAAAGCCCACCTCTAGTGACATACTTCCTCCAACAAGGCTACATATCCTAATATTTTCAAATTGTGTCACTCTCTTGTGACAAAACATTCAGATAATTTAGCCTGTGGGTGCTATTCTCATTCAAAGCACCACAACTTCTGAGAATTACTGGGAAAGACACCTAGCTGATGTTTCTATTGTGAAAGTGAGATGATGTATGAAAGCCAAAAAGATATCACTTAAAAGCAGGGCAACATGGTGGACCACTTGTGCCTATAATTTCAACATTAAGATATAGGGGAGACAGGAATCCCTGGGGGCATATTCACTAGCTAGACTAACCAATTTGGTGAGCTCTGAGTTCAAGTGAGAGACCGACCCTGTCTCAGTAAACAAATAATTAAGGACAACAATGTCATCTTAGGACCTTTGTATTCAAATGCACATGCATGCATGAGTACCCACACATGTAAGCAAGATCTATACATGCATTCATACCATATACATACGCACACAAAACCAAGAAAAGTTTAAATGCAAGATGAGTGACCAAACATGGATGATATTTATTGTGTCTTCTCTACTCTCATGCCAGGCATTGTGGAAGGCTACCATTTTAGATGCATATCAGGTCTAATTTATTTGGTAACATCTGGGCCCAAGGTTGAGTCACATGATTACACCATGTAGCTAGAAATTGGTGGATCTGGGACTTGAACTCTGGATGCATAATTATAGGTCCTTTGCTTCTAACTCTTATCTCAAATAATTTTCTAGCTCTTATGGGAGTATCTTTGTTTTCCAGAGATCTTCTGGGTAGATAGCTTGACAATCTAAATTTAGAAAGCATAGAAAAATAAGTTATCATTGCTCCTTATGAAGTTCTAGGTATGTGCCTTAACTGACATACAAATGAAATTTCAGTGAAAGCCCAGGGCAAGTTTGCCTGGGGTCCCCTTCTCAGCATTCTCCAAAGTAATGCCTGCTTAGTGAGACTACTGAGCAAAAGTGGAGCTCTAAGTGTGTGGGTGGCATTTGAGGGAATGTGATAGATCAAAATGGACAACTCTGTCTGAAGATTTCATGGGTTAGCATAGAATCTGAAAGTGGTCTTTAATGTCAAGATAAGCATGCCAATGAAGAGAGAGCTATTTGCAGGGGTTACTAAAAGAAATCAGCATGGACTCTCGGAAAGACATTGACATTCTTCTCCCTTCCCTTCTTTCCCCTTCTCTCCCCTCTTCTCCTCTCCCTTCCCCTCCTTAATTTCTCTTCCTCCTTCCTCTCTCAGTTTCTTCCCTTCCCTTCTCCTGTTCTCCCTATCTTCATTTTGCAGCTAGAGAGAGCGCTGTAAAAAGAATTCTATTACCATCTTTCCTAGTCCCTTCTCAACCTGGCTTAGGATTGCCCTGTCTTCTTAGAACCCAGATTTCTCTAAATCCCTCAGTCAGAATTCTTCTCATTCTGTATTATACCAACATTTTCTGTTTCTTACTGCTTAACTATAGGGAAACAATTATTTATCAGTAGCATGAAGCACAGGTACTTGTAATAATCAATATTAGCTTCATCTTGCAGATAAGAAAACCTAGAACTTAGATTCAAGGCTCTTTTCTATTTGTACAAACTCAACAAATTACAGCAATGTAGGATGGTAACCCAGGTAGGTTTACTTCTTTGCAAAGGGACCCTTTTACAAAACGGCTTCCATCATTTCAGTATCACTTCCTTGTGCAATGGGATAGTACACTTCTTTGTGTAATGTATGGTAGTTTTGAGAGGGTGTTATGGTTGTTCTGAAGCTAACCTCTAGTTGTGGATCCTGCTTGCTCTCCTCTCATCAGACGTGAATACAGATGATTAATTCACACTGTAGTGTAGTTACATGGAAGAGTCAGAAGAAGGACAACATTCATACTGTTTGATATATGTGAGATGTGTGCATGCAATGAGGGAGAGCAAGAGAGTGGGAGTGAGAGCGAGCAAAAGAGAGAGAGAGAGAGGGAGAGGGAGAGGGAGAGGGAGAGGGAGAGGGAGAGAGAGAGAGAACCCTTGCTACTTACATACTTCCTTTCTGCATCTTGGGGTGTCTTTGAGCTTAGAGGTCTGGGTTCTCAATGCTTATGGTACTGGGCTTAGAATGTGATGACTCGCCTTCCTTCTCACATTGACACATTTAGCATCACCTAATAGATGAACCTCTGGACTTGTCTGTGTGGGTCTTTCAAAAGATGTCACTGGGGAGGGGAGAACCACCCTGAATATGAGCAGAGCCATCTTAGAAGCTGGGATGATGGACTGAATGGAAAGGAGAAATCCTTCTAAGCCCCAGCACTCACTCATCTTCTGTTTCTGGACGATGTAATGTGAGTAGCCAGCCACCTTGTGTTCCTCACCATGATGAACTTCAGCCTGTGGTTCAAAAATACTTCTGCCTCTTTTAAGTTGCTTTTGTCTAGGGTTTTGTCACTGTTAGGAGCAATGTGCCAGACAGAGACCCAGCAGTAATCAGTGAGGTCACAGCTTTTGACCTTTATCCCTTTATCCCTTTGGAGCTCCTCTGGACCTCTCCTAGTCACCAGGGCTTGTTGCCTTCATGTCATGTACCTTTAGTTCTTAGGGGCTCTTGACTCTCTGGTGTTAGCTTTTCCAATGTCTTTTGCCTTCTTAATATTTCCCTGTCTGAACTTCTTATAAAGTCTGTTGTCATTTATTCTCTGGAACTAAATAGCTACCTGCTAGTGTTTGAACTCTGAGATGTATTAGAGCCCTTAGCTCTCTGTGGCTCTCTAGAGCTCTTGGTCACATTCTATTGCTGCTGCTACTTCCAGCACCTGGGTTTAGTCTGCTTTTCTGCAGCTAGCCCAACCCGCTTTACCCAAGGTAAAGGCCACAAGTAGGCCAAAGACCATTTAAGAGAAGCCTTTATTGAGTTTAATGTTGCAACACGGAAGGAGAAAAAAGGGCACAACTTGTAAGACCAAGCCAGGAAATCTGTGAAACGGCCATCTTTTGTAACTTCTGGGGGTATGGGAGAGTATGGTCTGATTACAATTCTACCAGTCACACACATGCACACAGCCTCCGGGTTTACTAGTGATGTTCACCAATTACAAGCCTCGTTTCTGAATCAGTCACAGTCCTAGATTACACCAATCATAGGCTTTTTTACTGAAGGACTGAGCGAAAGTACCCCTTTTCTCCAGAGTCTTGCTCCAGGATGGGTAGGGACATAGACTTCACTGGGACTTGCCTAGATTTCCCAGAGTAATGTTTTCCCAAGCTTGTGCCAGCTGCCTATAGAGTGTGTTACTGGAGAAAGTTTACCTGACACACAAGTTCAGAGGCAGCTAAAGTCGCACCGGTCCTTGCCACTTAAGTGGAGTTTCCTCATAGTGATCTGAAAAGATTAAAAAGAGTCAGAGAGCAATCCTGCTCATTGCCAAAGCAAAGGCTGCTTGGCTGACAGCTCCTTACTCAAGGCAGTCTAGTATAAGAGAAGGGTCTGTCAACTGCCATTTAAAGGGGGCCTACTAGCCTGCTCTTGACAGGTTACTTTATTAAAAAGGAGAAAATACATTAAATGCTGCTTACAACAAAGATCTATCATAGCTATCAATATTCACTGTCACCAACTCAACACTACTTATCTGTGAGCCAAACATCCTTATGAAGACCTGGGTCCCTGTTATCTGTCTTATTAAGACGGGGCGGGGGTGGGGGAACATCAGCATATAAGTGATCAAATATATTCAAGTAAGAATTATGTTTATTTTAAATGCAGCAACAGTTATCCTTTTACTAAAAAAAGAAAAGGACAAGGAAAATTAAAAGGAAAGGAGTAAGTTTGTATAGGAGATGGACCAAGCTTCAAATGTAAAGAAAAACCTCCCTTTGTTCCTCAGTCTTGGTTAGAACACAGTTATAGAATCTTCCTTTCTATGATAAATGCAAACCAAGACCAATAATATGTCTTAATAAAATCTTACTAAAGGCCCATTTATTCATCCAACAAATAGTCATTGAATGTACAGGTTGTGTTAGATGTCACAGGACATGGGAATGGCAGTGAAAAACACTGTTCATCATTCTATACTCTGGGTTAGGCATCGAAGAACTATAAAAGGCACATGAAATTGATCTGGCAGAGGAGAAAAACGATCTGTAAAGCAAGGCAAGGTGGGCATGGCAGCAGGGCAAAGCTTTATGTGACTGATGGAAAGGCCCCATAGTCAGCAGTCATCACAGAAGTGCCTTGACCTGTTACAGGAATGAGCCATGAGATATCTAGTGGGAGAAACAGACAGAAGCACACATGCAAAGGCTCCAAGGCCAGAGCTTACCTAATGTGTGTAAGGAGCAGCATGACTTAATTTTTCTAAACAGGGTGTTGGAAGGTAAGAAGGATGGATATCAGGGATGAGATGGGAGAGGAATTGAATAGTACAGTCACCCACTGATAACTTTCATTTTATGTCTGTGATGTAAGCTGATTCAGTCCTTTGAGGAGGTGTAGGCAACCTGGTATAGTTTCAGCACCAGCTTTCTGGCAACAGAGGTGAATTTTCTTCTATAGAGGAAGCTGTGATGCTATGGTGGAGCCAGACAGGATGCTTAAGCTTTGCATTGGCACAAGATACTGAGATACCTCATAGCTGGTGACTGAGGAGATACAAAGGGGGAAACATCTGGTTTGATTCTCTCTTTTTCAGAACTGGAACTTTTCAGTAATGTACTCTGGAGTTTCACCTCGAAGAGTCTCTTAGGAGTTTATCTGTTTTGAAGAGGCTCAGACCTACTGAGCTACCTGGAAAGGACGTGCCCCAACCTGCTGAGCTGCCTGTTGGCTGGGCAGTATCCAGGTTTCCAAGTTAAGTGAGCTGTCACCCATGCTGGGGCAAGCTTTTGTAATACAATAGTCTTTGAGACATTTCTATGTCTGTAAGTAATCCCTCACCCATATTCCTGTAAGGAACCTCAGTACAATTCATAGGTTTTCCAACCTGGAATTTACTACAATTCATATTTTGGTCTGTTGTCAGTTCTTTGTATGGGGTGAGTAGACATGTGACTTAGTTAGGATTTCCATTGCTGTGAAGAGACACCATAATCAAGGCAACTTTTTACACCTTCTTGGGGCTAGCTTACAGTGTCAGAGATTTAGTATATTAGTTCATGACAGGAAACATAGCAGCATCTAGGCAGACATGGTGCTGGAGAAGTTCCTGAGAGTTTTGCATCTTGATCACAAGGCAGCCAGAAGAAGACTAACCCAGGTAACTAGGAGGAGGGTCTCAAAGTCAGTCTCCATAGTGACATACTTCCTTCAGCAAGGTCACACCTACTCCAAAAAGGCCACACATCTTAATAGTGCCATTCCTGGGCCAAGCATATTCAAGCCACCAGAACATGTAATTTGTTCACATGTCCTCAGTAATATTGTCACATAGCATTTTGTCCGCTTATCTCTGGAGGGAGTCAAGTAACATTACTTGCATGGCCAACCCTTTTCAGAGCCAGGGACAGCTGAAGTTCTTAAGAACCTACATGGTGTCAGAGTCTCATGAGACCAAACCATGAGGGCAGACCACTGCCTAGTTACAGCATCAGTCCAAGGTAGATGCACTATGCAAACATCACTCAGAAAGTGAAGAGACCGAGGGCTTTGTACTTCCTGGGATGAGCTGAGTGTTATGTGGTAAATCTGACACAGAGTAGGGATCACTTTTGTGTTTTTTTCTTCCATTTTCTATGTTCTAAAATAGGAAACACTTCATTTGGTCAATTTGGGCGGTGGGCCTGGAATGAATTGGTGATGCCCAGAGAGGAAGTAGCTCTTGTGTTATGTTCTCTTCCTCTACTAAGTAAGAATGTTGGAATGGGAGCAGCACAAGACAGAGCTCCCAGTCCTTTCTGCAGGACTGGGATGCTAACATGCCATTGTTTGCAGTCCAGGCATTACACTGTAGAGTGTCCTACACTTGACTCTGGATACTATTTAAGTGACCATATCTGGCACTTTAAGGATACTTAACCATGGCCTTTTGAGATCCCATGTGGCAGCTGGGACGAGCCATTTCCTGGATTGGTCTCCATAAGTCTAGATAGGGTGTGGTGGGTTTCCAATCCCTTGTCCACACTCTATTTCTCCTCGTGTATTTGAGTGCTCCCTCCCCTGTTAGGCATTTCCTTGAGGTTGAGTGATAGACCCTAAGAAGGCCTTATGTTCATCTAACATCTGTTTCTCTGATTTTCCAGGCTCCTTGTTTTGAATCAATGTTTTAAGTGAGTATGGACATAATATTCAGTATATTAATACACACCAGAGACAGTCTTGCCTACTAGAAATCCAGGTACTACAGGGTTATAAAAGTCATTTGATAACTTGTAAAGCCCAAGACACCTAGCCAGTGCCCAGACCCAGCTTCTTGATGCAGTCAGGTGATAACACATGTACACTTGTACAACCTTTTTCAGCATGTGCCAAAAGTTCATGCTAAGTACTACATAAATTATCACCTAATTAAGTACTGTTATGATTTGGATGGGGGGGGGAGTGTAAACTCGATTCTCCTTGGAGAGCAGTATGCAGCAATATGATGTGGAAGTAATTGTATGGGTTGGGGTCAAAGATCAAAGTGCAAATGGAATTGCTCTTGCAAAGGGAGAATTTGAAAATGATTTTTGTTGGCATCTCCATTATGTTGTGTCTTTAAAATTGTCCCATGTCTGCCAGCATACAACTGTTTCCCTTGTCTCTTTCTTCTCTGGTTTGCTATAAATGGCTTCTCTACAATCACTCTAGTTCCTTTCTGCAGCATTTGCCTGGCTCATTTCTTGCCAATTAAGAACAGTGGTAGGGAAGACTTCATCTGCATTAGATACTCTGGTTTTTCCATTTTTCATGCTAAACAGTGACTGATTTGGGGAAAGTGCTCTAATTACAGGAGACTCAATTCCTTCTTCTAAACATCAGTGATCACACTTCCTGTATCATATGCTTTGGGTATGATGCTGGGTGCAAACTCAGGGCTTTGAGAAGGGAAAAGCAAAGTAAATTCAACCATTTCCCCACCATCCCAGCTCCAGCTGTGCCATCACTGTGTCAATCTAGTTTCTGTTGTTTACACTACCCTGTCCCTGCGACTACGCTATGTGGATGTAGTGTTCTCACCACAATAACTTTCCTTGGGGTTGTATCTTTGTGTTGGTCTTTGAGGAGCCTCAATATTCTCTCTGTGGTTATTCAGTTTTGTAATTACCATTGTAACTAGGTTTGTATGTTATGTTCTTTAAGTGAAACTATCTAGAATGTGTTCTTTTTTGCTCACTGACAGAGGGTGCTACAATATACTACAGATACACACACACACACACACAGCTATTTAGATGTAGCAAGTAAGCAACTCATTTCAGAGATTTTCTTTGACAAGTGAATTTTTATCAAGTCAAAGTATGAGCATACATGCTCCCTCTTGAGTTATCACTAGCCCTGCAGTTATCTGTTTCTGTGTCTCTATTAGACCACCTGAGTGATGGAAAGTGTTCATGAAGCAGGCAATGGCTGATCTCCTTTCAGTATCCTCCTTGGCACCGGCCTGTATCTCCTATTTCTTGTTTCTCCAGGAGCTGACTCTTCCCTGCCTTTCCTGTCCCTCTATGATGTGAGAATGGTCATCTCATTGCCTGGATGACTGCATAATGCTTCCAACTATACATCACCGCCTCTCTTGAATGCCTGCCGTCTCAGTTATGAATGTAGTGGGCTGGAAGATTGGCAGTACTTCTTGCTGGTCCTGAGATTCCTCACAAGCATCCTTCCTATAGGAATTACTTCCTTTGTCTTATCTCTTGGCAGAAAGTTTCCCTCTAAACTTTGAACCCTCCTTATCAACCTATGAGTCTTTCGATGAATACATACAAAGAATTGAAAGTGATTTAACCTCCTTAGTCTGTTCCTTACTTAAGTTGAATGTGTCTGTCTTTCAAAATGATTTCTTGTATTTTTCCAAATCATTGGAAAATTTTCCAAATCATGCAATGCCTTCAATGAACATCCATGTAACAAGAACTATATGATTAAATACTAGGGCAACAAGGATTTCACATTCATTTTACATGGTTATCATTTCATTATTATTCTAGGAGAATAAAGTCATTGACCCGTACCAAATCATTTGAAGGTACATAGTAGCAGAGTTTATCATTATTTGAGTTCTATAGCAGGATAGAAAGCTCAAGAAGACCCTGCAGCAGCTAGGAACTGAATTTTCACTATGATTTCAGCAGTCTGTTGAGTGCTGGAGATGTTCTCACAGGTCAGACATGAATCAGTCTTAAAGAGGCAAGAGTCAGACAAAAGCATAAATCTCTGTGAGCACACCTAATACAGAACAGAAAAGTGCTTTGTGGGAATGGCAGGGGCATGCTGGATACTCTGTGATGGAAAGAATTCAGGATACTGATAGAGATATTTCCAAAGCAAAACATCAATATTTCTTTGCCTCCGTGCATCTGTGATTTGGTTGCAGCCTCCTCCCTCTCCCCAAACATTCAGTTACATGACTATGAACAAGAATGGTTGATTTGAATGAACGGCTCTCTGACTAGATCATCCAGAGGTATCAAGTCAAAGTTACATTCTGCTTGATACATTAAGCTTGTTACCAGTACTGTCGTTGCTACACCAGACACGATTGTTAGCTTCTGAATTGCTTTTGCCATCTCTATCACCCACCGACACTCCTCTTGATTCTTCTATTATTCCCTTTTTTTTTTCAGATGTAATTTTTAATTAGATATTTTCTTTTTTAAATTATTTTATTAGATATTTTCTGCATTTACATTTCAAATGCTATGCTGAATGTCCCCTATACCCTCCCCCAACCCTGCTCTCCTACCCACCCACTCCCTCTTCTTGGCCCTGGTGTTCCTCTGTACTGGAGCATATAAAATTTGGAAGACCACTGGCTGGTTTTAGCTCCCTTGTCAAAGATCAAGTGACCATAGGTGTATAGGTTCATTTCTGGGTCTTCAATTCTATTCCACTGATCTACCTGTCTATTTCTGTAACAGTACCATGCAGTTTGTTTTGTTTTGTTTTATCACATTGCTCTATAGTACAGCTTGAGGTCAGGCATGGTGATTTCACCAGAGGTTTTTTTATTGTTGAGAATAGTTTTTGCTATCCTAGGTTTTATGTTATTCCAGATGAATTTGCAAATTGCCCTTTCTAACTCCGTGAAGAATTGAGTTGGAATTTTGATAGGGATTGCATTGAATCTGTAGATTGCTTTCTGCAAGATAGCCATCTTCACAATATTGATCCTGCCAATCCATGAGCATGGGAGATCTTTCCATCTTCTGAGATCTTCTTCAATTTCTTTCTTCAGACACTTGAAGTTTTTATCATACAGATCTTTCACTTCCTTAGAGTCACAGCAAGGTATTTTATATTATTTGTGACTATTGTGAAGGGTGTTGTTTCTCTAATTTATTTCTCATCCTGTTTATCCTTTGTGTAGAGAAGGCCACTGATTTGTTTGAGTTAATTTTATATCCACCTACTGCACTGAAGCTGTTTATCAAGTTTAGGAGTTCTCTGGTGGATTTTTTGGGGGTCACTTATATATACTATCATATCATCTGTAAATAGTGATATTTTGACTACTTCCTTTCCAATTTGTATCCCCTTGATCTCCTTTTGTTGTCGAATTGCTCTGGCTAGGACTTCAAGTACTATATTGAATAGGTAGGGAGAAAGTGGGCAGCCTTGTATAGTCCCTGATTTTAGTGGGATTATTTCAAGTTTCTCTCCATTTACTTTGATGTTGGCTACTGGTTTGCTGTATATTGTTTTTATTATGTTTAGGTATGGGACTTGAATTCCTAATATTTCCATGACTTTTATCATGAAGAGGTGTTGGATTTTTGTCAAATGCTTTCTCAGCATCTAATGAAATGATCATGTAACTTTTGTCTTTGAGTTTGTTTATATAGTGAATTATGTTTATGGACTTTCTGTATATTAAACCATCCCTGCATCCCTGGGATGAAGCCTACTTGGACATGATGGATGATCGTTTTGATGTATTCTTGGATTTGGTTTGTGAGGATTTTATTGAGTATTTTTGCATCGATATTCATAAGGGAAATTGGTCTGAAGTTCTCTTTCTTTGTTGGATCTTTGTGTGGTTTAGATAACAGAGTAATTGTGGCTTCATAGAATGAATTGGGTAGAGTACCTTCTGTTTCTATTTTGTGGAATAGTTTGAGGAAAATTGGAATTGGAATTAGGTCTTCTTTGAAGGTCTAACAGAACTCTGCACTAAACCCATCAGGTTCTGGGTTTTTTTTTTTTTTTTTTTTTTTTTGGTTGGGAGCCGATTAATGACCTCTTCTATTTCTTTAGGAGAAATGGAACTGTTTGCATCGTTAATCTGATCCTGATTTAACTTTGGTACCTGGGATCTGTCTAGGAAATTGTCCATTTCATCCAGGTTTTCTAGTTTTGTTGTGTAAAGCCTTTTGTAGTAGGATCTGATGATGTTTTGGATTTCCTCAGG
>NC_034602.1:34350073-34380184 GCF_900095145.1 Mus pahari | reverse complement strand
CCCTTGTCTTTTTTGATAACTTTGGGTTGGAAGTCAATTTTATTCAATATTAGAATGGTTACTACAGCTTGTTTCTTTGGTCATTTTCTTGAAAAATTGTTTTCCAGCCTTTAACCCTGAGGTGTGTTTCCTGTAAGCAGCAAAATNTTGGGTCCTGTTTGTGTATCCAGTCTGTTAGTCTATGTCATTTTATTGGGGAATTGAGTACATTGATATTAAGAGATATTAAAGAAAAGTAATTTTTTCTTACTGTTATTTTTGTTGTTAAATTTGGAATTCTGTTCTTGCGACTATCTTCTTTTATGTTTGTTGAAGGATTACTTTCTTGCTTTTTCTAGGGTGTAGTTTCTGTCCTTGTGTTGGTGTTTTTCCTGTATTATCTTTTGAAGGGCTGGATTCGTGGAAAGATATTGTGTAGATTTTGTTTTGTTATGGAATACTTTGGTTTCTCCATCTATGGTAATTGAGAGTTTTGCTGGGTATAAATGGCCTGGGCTGGCATTTTTCTCTTAGGGTCTGTATAACATCTGTCCAGGATCTTCTGGCTTTCATAGTCTCTGGTGAGAAGTCTGCTGTAATTCTAATAGGTCTGCCTTTATATGTTACTTGACCTTTTTCCCTTACTGCTTTTAATATACTATCTTTATTTATTGCATTTGTTGTTCTGATTATTATGTGTCGGGGGGAATTTCTTTTCTGGTCCAGTCTATTTGGAGTTCTGTAGACTTCTTGTATGTTCATGGGCATCTCTTTCTTTAGGTATGGGAAGTTTTCTTCTATAATTTTGTTAAAGATATTTGCTGATCTTTTAAGTTGAAAATCTTCATTCTCATCTACTCTTATTATCCGTAGGTTTGTGTCCTATCTTGATGTTTTGAGTTAGGATCTTTTTGCATTTTGCATTTTCCTTAATTTTTGTGTCCATGTTCTCTATGGAATCTTCTGCATCTGAGATTCTCTCTTCCTTCTCTTGTATTCTGTTGCTGATACTTGCATCTATGGTTCCTGATTTCTTTCCTAGGTTTTCTATCTTTAGAGTTGTTTCCCTGTGGGTTTTCTTTATTGTTTCTACTTCCCTTTTTAGATCTTGGATGGTTTTGTTCTATTCCATCACCTGTTTGCTTGTTTTTTCCTGTAATTCTTTAAGGCATTTTTGTGTTTCTTCTTTAAGGGCTTCTACTTGTTTAGCAGTGTTTTCCTGTAGTCCTTTAAGGGATTTTTGTACTTCCTCTGTTAAGTCCTTCTACCTGTTTAGCAGTGTTCTCCTGTATTTCTTTAAGTGAGTTATTAATTTCCTCCTTAAAATACTCTACCAACATCATGAGATATGATTTTAAATCCAAATTTTGCTTTTTGTGTATGTTGGGGTATCCAGGACTCGCTGAGGTGAGAGTGCTGGGTTCTGATGATGGTGAGCTGTCTTGGTTTCTGTTAGCAAATTTCTTATGTTTGCCTTTTGCCATCTGGTTATCTCTGGAATTAGTTGTTATAGCTGTCTCTGGCTGGAACTTGTTTCTCCTGTGATTCTGTTAGACTCTGTCAGCAGTCCTGGGAGTCTAGCTCTCTCCTGAGTCTCAGTGGTCAGAGTACTCTCTGCAGGCAAGCTCTCCTCTTGCAAGGAAGGTGCACTTAGGCTGGCATTCAGACCTGCCTCCTGGCTGAAGATGAAGGCCCGAAATAGGGCCTGCCCCAGAAGCTGTGTTGCTTCTTCAGTTTGCGTGCTCTCCTGTGCATTCTGGTCTCTCAGGGACCTGGGATACAAGATGGCTCTCTCACCTGCTTTGGTGGTCAGAGCTCTCCCAGGAGGCCACCTCTTCTCTGGCAGTGAAGTTGTGCAGATGTCTGGAGCTCAGATTTGCTTCCTGGCTGAAAATGAAGGCTGGGAATGGGGCCTGTCCCAGAAGCTATGTTGCTTCTGCAGTCCGTATGCTCTTCTGCCTCTTCTGTTATTCCTGTTACAGACACACTGTGCTCATTTCCACCAAGCACTGCTTGAATTTCCTTATGTATTTAAGTTAGAATGTTACATGAAATTTAAAGACAGATTATCTAGCATACTGATAAATAGTGTATTTTGACACTAGAATCATTTCAACCTGTAAAATCCTCTTACGTGCAGAAAGTAATGTGATAATCAAGTTCTCGTTATGAATAGTACTGTGTGTTCTCTCCTTGGGACTCCTGGGAAGGACTGTCACTGTTTCACACATGTCCTGTCTTACCATTGTGGGAGGATGCTTTCTGACACTTCATTCATTCTCCTTTGTCCTTCCAATTGGCTTTCTTTCTAAAGCATTTCCTCATAATCCCTGTCAGCTCTCTGGCTGAGGGTTTGCTATTTGTGATTCTGCTGGAGCCTGATATTTCTCACAGTTTCTCAAATGCAGTCTAATGTCTTCTGATGTAAAGCCTCTAGGCACACATGTTCTTCCCTCAAATGAAGATTCCCTTCCTTTTCTGACTGGCAAACCTTGAAAGAGTCCCCTAGGAGAGTACAGTCAGAGGGCATTTTATTTTAAGCCATTCTCTTATTACCTGGAGAGCAGAATTGGTAGCTTTATATTCTCAAACACAATGTTCTCTTCTTAGAAAGTAGTTCTTATAGGCTCAATGTACTATACTATTATTGATTATGTATATTATATGCTCATTGATTTGCATGTTTTTCAATACTTCTGTGCTATTTAGAGAAAGGCCTTTATTTTCCTTGCACAAACACACTGTTGTGCAGAGTTGCAGTAGGAGATACTTATTGAATGAATGAGAACCAAATGAAGTTGGATTTAGGAACTGTGCTGAATGGAGTAAAATACCCTTTTCCCATTTCTATGAACAGATTTCATTTCACTATTTATAGTGATTTCTCATCTTCAAATTTATCTACACTTAAAAGAGTTATATGTATATATGTCACCCTGACCACCTAATTGGCTATAATAGCCTCAGGGCAGAGGAAATATTTCAATCAGTTTGGCAGAGCTAGGAGAATGCGATTGGAGAATACATCAAACACCAGCAGTTTAACCCAGGAGTCTGGAGTCTATTTTAAGTCCAAGAACTGGATATATTCTCAGGGTGGGATGAACAGAGTGGAATAATTTTGCGTGAGACTCTCAGCTGGCAACACAAATGAGAAACGACCTCACTCAGTGCTGAATGGCACGAGCTCAGGAAAGGCCCTCTGAGGTTGAGGCTGTTGTAAATCTGTTTGACTCATCTTGGTACCAGCTCCTTTAAGTTCATGGAGTCTTGGACAGCTTCCTCTCACTGAAATTAAGTGTGTATGTTGGCCAGAGCAGGCACAGCAATGGCAATTTTGGCTGAGCTGATTCCTGGAGGAATGTTCTAGTTAATTGGGTAAGAAAATTTGAGAGAAATGATTTAGAACAAGACATTATCTTTAAAGGAATCACCTTCGAATGGAGCTGCCTTCGTTTAGGTCAAAGGCATTTCATGTGTCATCTAGAGAGTCAGAGCTTCCAGTATAAAGGGTTCAGAAGAAATCCCACAGTCCATTAGGGAGAAATGGAAGCCAGAGAGATTATTAGGGTTTCAGAAATAGAAAAGAGAAAGAAAACTTCCTCAGCTTCAGCTCTGTCTTCCTCTTACACATTAAGCAAGAGACAACAGTGAACACGGCCATGTTCCTGTTGTCCACTCACAGAACTTCTTTGTGAGAAGACCATTCATTTGCTCCTTTCTTTTCTACTTGTATTTGTTTTTTTTTTTTACCTTTGTCTTTGAATTAGAGCTGTTAATTTTGTATTTTTGATTGGTTTCACTTATATTTATACTGAAAATAGTTTTCTATGGTTTCAGGGTTCTCATTTTTATTGTTGAAAGTATCCTTTTTTCTTTTTAAAATTCTTCTTATTTTGTATTTACCTGTGAGTGTTATATGCATATGCACTCAGGAACTAGAAGAGAACATCAGAAAAACCCTCTAGAATTCAAGTTTCAGGGGGTTATTAGCTTTCTGGTGTGGGTGCTGGGAACAGAATATGGGCCCTCTTTAAGTGTGCTTTTTAACCATACTACCTCACTTTTTCATTTTAAAATGATGCCTTTTAATAAAGGATACATTTTAGTGAAGTCTAATTTACACACAGACACACAAACACAGATACAGACATAGACACAGACACACAGACACAGACACACACAGACACACACACACACACACACACACACACACATACACACACACACACTTGATTCCATCATTGGTATCTTCAAGATCATCTTCAGATAGTTTTAACTAGGTCAGTGTCATTAGAATGTACTCTTTTGCTTCATAGTTTGTTTTTAACCTTCTGTCTATAATTTATGTGAAAGAGTTTTACATGGAGCATAAGGGTTCTGCTTTTTTAGAATAATTTATTCAACAGTTTTCATACTGAATTGTTTTACATATTTCATTAAAATTAATTCATATCATGAGTATATTATTTTCCCTGTTCTCATTCTTGGACAAATCACTTCCCACTGGACTCCTGAATATGAGAGCAACCATACATTACTTGAATAGATTCATGTTAATCTAATCTATGTATAACATTGGTATTATTTCAGTGCTACCTGTGAGTGGCTTGTAGTGGGCTCAAAAAATAATTGTTCAAGATTGGAATGAGAGCATCTTATTTTTTTCTAAAATTTTCTTAGGTTTTAAATATTTATGGTCTGCCATATCTCAAAAACTTAAAGTAAAAATTTAAGAAATAAGAAATGCATCAGTTTTTCTGAGTAGTTTAGGAAGAGTGATCACACTGCCCCTCCATCCCACCCAAGACTCCAATCATTCCTTTGCACTGTGTGCCATGTAAATAACTTCCTATTCACTTTGCATTAAGCAGATCAACTGTGTTCAAATAGCCCCTCCTTTATTCAATATTGACCCCAAAGAACAAAAATAATGATTCTGGCAACAGGGGTATGTGAAAGAGGAATGTAAAGTTCTTCCTATAATAGAAACAGTGAAAGTACAGAAAGAAATTTAGAGGAAAAGATAGAGGTAGAGAAGAGAGAGAGATAGGAAAGAGGGAGAGAGGAGGAGAACACAGCTATATGGCTGTGTACTGTGGTACCTGTCATGAGTGTGCATGTTTGTTTGAGTGCACATACATGTAGAGGCTTCAGTTTGGTGTCTGGCTCTTCCTCCATCACTGTCCTCTTTAATTTTTCTTTAAAATTTTGAGACATGGCCTTTCACTGAACTTGAAGCCCACTGATTTGGAAAAACCAGTTTTCCAGCAAGTCCCAGGATCCCCCTATTTTGGCTTTACCAGTGCTCTGATTAATGGAGCAGGCACACATGGATCTTTATGTGAGTGCCAGGAATCTGCATTAAAGCCTCATGCTTGTATAGCAAACATTTTACCCTTTGAGCCATATCCCCAGCCCACTGGTATGAGTTTTACTATAGAATTATCATATAACTGTTCTCTCTCATTGTTACTGTTCTCTGTTTGTTACTATTAAATTTACAAATTAAACTTAACTGTTCAAATGTACCTGAAGGAAACAATGCTGTAGAGTTTGGTACTGTGTATAGCTACAGGAATCCACTGAAGAGCTTGGAGTTGATCCCTTAAGAGATGACTCCATTTCTTATTTGGTGGAATAAATTAGGGAGGGTTCATGGTTCTGGTGCTTTCATTGTGATATGCTTCTTAAGCACTAGCAAAGTATTGCAAGAATTTTTCTTTGGAGAGGAGTTTCTCCTGTGTCTCAACCACAAATTTTCCATTGTTAAGAGTAAAGCTTTGCTGCACTATGTCTTTTAATAATTTCAAATATACTTCCCAAATTTATCACAAGAACCATCCACAAGGTTCAGCTATATTCCTGGTAGATAGATAATAGAATTTTATCTTAGAAAATCCATGGCAACTCATGACAAGTCAAAAGGATTTTAGTTCAGTATATGGGAAGTGACCAACAGAGAAGGAAAAAGCACAGAGAATTTCATAGTTCAAATGATGACATAGTCAACCTCCAGCCATTCCAAGTCTCCTCTGAGAGTATTTACTGAAAGTCCTCCAGTACTCAAATCATGCAATATATGTGGAGGTCACTCTTGTGGAATCTAGAATGGGGAAATAGCTTTTCACAAAAGTCAGAGTTGGAGGGCCCCAGAGGGAAGTTTCAAAAGACACATCCAAGTACCCATGGAAAGAATAACTGTCATTGGTCCATGCCCAGAGAGCATGAAGATACCAACCCAAGTGGAACTTCCTAGTTGCCTTCTCTTTGGAAGCCTTTTCTCTTTGACACTGGTGGATGTAGAGAGACTACTAAATGAATGGAAGATGAAACTGCCAAAGAGAATCCAAACCCATCTCCAAAGACAGCTGTCTACCTGCTTCTCCTGGATATTGGGAATGGGAGGATAAACCTAACCTTGAAGGAGGATTGACCAGACAGGCAATCCATTATTAGTCAGGTACTAAATGAGTTAGTTACAAATTAAACTTGCTTTGTGGATGTTTGATAGGGAAGAGAAATATAAAATTATATTGCTGCTGATATATATATCCGATATACATACATACATATATATATAGATAGATATATATAGATATATATAGATATATGTATGTATATCGGTTTTCTCTTTGTGTACCATTTCAACAAATGACATAAATGGCACAAAAGATAATCCAGGTTTTACATCATATCTTGTGCATTGTGCATGTCTAATGGTCAGACTATACTCTGAAAATATTCTCCAGTTGCTTTTTCTGATTTCTTCTACAGTCTGTAGATTCCCAAACCCATTACACTAGGGTTGGAAAGAATTTACTATCTTCTCAAAGTTGTCACCCTACTGATGTCTAACTGAGGAATCTGATATTAAGAAATAGCCTTCTCTGTTGGGAGAAGGTCAGAATTCTAGGGAGGGAATACAGAATTGGTTTGGTGGCTAAGGTGGTTATTTACATAGCTTGTAAGTGTGTTTTCCTTCTTTTTCTTTTTGATGTGATCCTTTTCTTTGTTGTTGTTTTATTTATTTACATTTCAAATGTTATCCCCCTTCCTGGTTTCCCCCTCACACACACAAACCCATATCTCATCCCCTCCCCCTGTGTTTCTATGAGGGTGCTCCCCCATCCAACCACCCACTCCTGCCTCACCACCCTAGCATTCTCCTATTCTGGAGCATCAAGTCTTCACAGGACCAAGGACCTCCCCTCCCACTGATGCCTGATAAGGCCATCCTCTGCTACATACACAGATGGAGCCATGGGTTCCTCCATGTGTATTCTTCGGTTGGTGGTTTAGTCCCTGGGAGCTCTGGGGAATCTGGTTGGTTGACAATGTTGTTCTTCCTATAGGGTTTCAAACACCTTCAGTTCCTTCAGTCCTACCCTTAACTCCTCCATTGGGGTCCTTGTGTTCAGTCAGCCAGGCTGCAAGCATCTGCATTTGTATTGGTAAGGCTATGGTAGAACCTCTCAGGAGACAGCTGTGTCAAGGCTCCTGTCAGTAAGCATTGCTTGGCATCAGCAATAGTGTCTGGGTTTGGTGTCTGCATATGCGATGGATCCCCAGGTGGGGCAGTTTCTGGATGGCTTTTCCTTCAGTCTCTTCTCTACTCTTTGTAGAGACTCAATGTGGAGTCCCCCCTTTTTTTCCCCTCAAGATGAGGGCTAAGAGATAGGAGCACCAACTAAACTGCTCACTAATAATTGTGGACATCGAGTCATGAAGGCTTCCCAAGCACTTTTTTTTTTTTTTTTTTTTTTTTTTGGTGACTATTTTACCAACTGCCTCTCTAGTTACTTCTTGGGTTAATTTTGGTTCTCTTAGGAAAGACAAATAACACTAAAACTAAAGAAAGTTCCATGGCTGACTCTACCACATTAGAACTGCCCAACAAAATTGCTGTCTGCAGCCAAAGGCCACCTTGTCACAGTGTCAGAAAAAGTGTGGCTAAAGGCATCATGGGGAAAAAGAGAACCCTGTCTAGACAGATTGGAACATGTCATGTGCCTAATTAAACAGTCCTTCATTACAGGGCCAGTGCTATGTAAATGTTTCTTGTTTGTCTTAATTGCTTGTGGAACACACCTTTAAAGAGATTCCATGTACTTTATGCCCTCCCATGGGTTCAAGGGGATTGTGCCCCAAAGATTAAATAATACAATCTTGTTATACTTCCAGCAAAGAAAAATGGAAGATTGGAGAGGGGAAATGACAAAGTTAAACAGTGTATTAGTTTCACACCAGGTTTAGGATCCAGGCTTCTAACATCTGGTTCTGAGCAATCTCGCTTCAGCCCTCCTGTCAGGTAGATTCATTCCTCAAAAAGAAAAAAAAAATGCTGCCATTGGCTGGCTTCTAGTTGAGATTTTCCTCTTTTACATGAATATATTATATATGCAAATTCCACATTTTTTTGGTTTGTCTCTTGGGTTGGTCTGGTTATCTGCTATAAATATGCAAATGCTCTTTAATGAATTAGGTCCTAGATGGGGGCCCTGAAAAAAGGATTTGAAGGCCTGTAGTTTATTTTAGAGGGGACATGGAAAGAGCAAGTATAGGAGGAATGAGGAGAGGTGGGAAATGGAGTGGAAACCAGGGAAGTCTGTACAGTTAAGAGCCATGAACACCACAGTTCCATCACTTTAGAGGAGGAAATGTCACATGGATCACAAATGTTTTCTATCAGATGAAGCAACTAGGCCATGTATCCTCCAGCTGTTATCTGCTGTTGGCTTAAAGGTACCCCTGGGTGCCATTAGCCTATGATTCCCATTTGTTTTACTTGGACTTAGCTCTCAGACAATAAGCAGTGACCAATGGTCAGTCTCCAGTGCATGTCCTAAGTGGAGGACAGGGAGTACCTGCTCCTGGGCTGTTATCAATAAGTCCTTTCCAGATTAGCAGAAATGAGTTTGTCTTTACACTTTCTCACATGAGATCTAGTTGTTATTATAAGAAAAACAGCAAATGGTAGTGGAAGGACTTGCAGAGAAGAGACTTGGTAAATAGACAGTCCACAGAGCAGCCTGCTCAGAAAGCTTGAGCTAATTTTTCAAAGCTGTTTTCTGGAGGCCTGACCTGCTCATAGGTTGTTTGATTCACTTAAATGTTAGAAATCTTGCCAGGTATGGTCACTAGCCTCCCCAGTACTGAGCTCCTCAGTTTTGTTCCCCTTCTCAGTCTTGGACAAAGTATGGGACATTAGGAGGAAAAGGGTAAAGTGACAGTCACTCATGTTAAATTGTTTCAGGATGGATTAGAGATTATCATATTGAGCAAAATAAGCCAGTCTTAGAAAGACAGAGACTCAGCATATATATATATATATATATATATATATATATATATATATATATATATATATATATATGTGTGTGTGTGTATGTGTGCACGTGTGAGTACATGTATATATATATATTCAATATGAATGTATATATATACTTAATATACTTTATACATATGTATGATTATTTATATGTATATCATATAAAAGTAGAAGCAAGAATATAGGAAAATGTGACAATAGTAGTTGGGTAGGGGGACAAAAGTTGTGTATAGAAAGATAAATATGGTATAAAAAATAATGAATATATATCAATAAGTAAACATTTCTATCTGACTCAATTTGAACCAAATACTTCGATTGATTTTATGTTTATAAATCAAGCATTTATTGATTATCTTTAGGCAATCTTTGTATATTAAATTACTGTATGTTTTTTGATTTTGCTTTGGGCAAATCCCTTTGCAGCAGTGTTAAGAGGCTGTATATTGATCTTGATCTTCATACATGTCCCCAGCCTGTTCACTGACTAGTATTGGTTGGGGAAAACAAACAGGATTAAAATAGGCTTTAGTTTTGAGGTGTCCCTCAGAGCCCACTTAAGTGAATTCTGGAAGGGTCATTGCATTGGTTAGTCTTTGTTTCTACAAATAGAATGGTCATCACTAGACAATATTTCTGTGCATTCTTCATATCTGTGCCTTCACAGATAAATGAAATATCTAATAGGAAATCACTTTATATTATGTAAAGCAGTTATTCTAAAAATATTTCCTTGTTGTGTACTACGTACCTGAGCCCTATATATATATATATATATATATATATATATATATATATATATATTCCCACATATCATAGGGATATATAGATATACAAGGTGTATATGAGAAACACCAGCTTTCAACTATATCTACAACCATCTGTGCACGGTAAAACACATACAACACACATGACCAATACTGTTCATGACTGAGGAAAGGGGGTGGAACATTAGTTAAAAACAAAAAAGCAGCATATATGATTCTAGCATAGTTTAAAGGTATATAAAAAAGAATCATATATGCTTAAGTGTACAGTTTACATATAACTAGTCTGTACGATACCACCTGAGACTCTTAGAATGTAAGATTGTGCATAATGTTGCTGCACAGAATCATATCTAGCAATTGCATGACATAGATCTTTATGTATCTGAACTTATCCAACCCTATAAAAGGTGCAGTGAAATATGGTAGAAAAGTTAAAACTTAGTGTTTTCAAGAGAGGCAGCTGGTCTGGGTGAGTTCATTAGAATGTGATGGGTGGGCATCACTGCACTGCTATGTGCCTACAAAGCAATGTATGCTTAGGTGACACTAAATTAACATTTTTCTCTAAATTTAAATTAAATTAAATTTGTTAATAGATAAAATTTTAATTAAAAGGTGACTCTTTTGGAATAATAGTTTAATATGCAAAGAAACTGCATAGACAGACATGGTCATTTCCTTTCAGTCTCTATTTACACAGTTTCCTCTCTTTTTAACTTTTAACGTATCCTTGTGAAAATCTAAGACAGAAGCATGAATACAAGCCTATGCTACACAAAGTCAGAATTGCTGGCAACACTGTCTAATTCTACTGAGGTGGGGTTGTGTTAAGGACAACGGCAGGCATGCAGTTATCATCTTCTATGACATTTCCATCTCTGAGTAGTCCTGGGGAAACTGCTGGGTGCTGGTTTATTGTCAACTTAACTACCTCTGTGTTTGTGTTACACATGCACACATGCATGTGTGCATGTGCAAATGTGCATGAATGCTAGCCCAACAGTTAACTTTAAAAAATTAAGCAAGAATATAGACAGCAATAATGAATATGCACTGTGCATAAAAAAAGCCGCTAGAAGACTGTCACCATCAAGTATTATGTTCTTCATTTAACAACATGCACAGTCTATGGGATGGATATCATAGTGGGTTTATAGTATCATGTAATAATGGGTTACGCTAAGATGTTAGTATACATTTATCCTAAGAGGTGGTAAAAATTCCCAGGTCCGTTATGTTTTTGTGAGATCCTAGCCCTCTATGTTATCTGTTGTTGATCAGAATATCAGTATGTGATACATGGCCATTACATTCCAGACAAGGAATAAATGAAGAGCTTGAGGAAGAAAAGTATTTTTCAGAAAATTGTGGGTCCTAGGTCCCAGTGAACAGCTACAGAATCCTGGAATACTGACACAATAATTTTCTATTGTCCTTAAAATAGCCTTATATTCAAGTAAGTGAAATCACTTGCAAGAGCAGCACACAGTGGGATAAAAATGATGACCCTGGATTCAGGGACTAGTTTTACTTATTAAATTCTTTATGAGACATGGGTAGTAGAAACCATATGGGTAAAAACTACTTAAGCTAATGAAAGCTTCTCCTAAGGGTTTGCAACTTCTTGGTGGATTACACTGATGGTGGTCCAAGGCCAGCAAGACCCGAGGCTTATGCTGTAATATATTCTCATGCCCTAAACTAAAGTTTCTTGCTAGCCATCATTTCTTATGAAGAGATAGCTGAGTCCCGTTAGATCAGTGCCTCTAGTTGCTGTGATGGGTCTTACAGACCCAGCCACACCCTCCTGGAAGTCTATCTCTTCACAGCATTCACAAGAGCCAACTCCTCCATCCCCATTCCCCCATTGCACCTCTATACTCCCAGGGATCTAGCATTTCTTGATAACAAATTCCAGCCAGAGAAGGGCTGTAGATTCAACTGTATCATCTCACGTTCACTCTCATGATGCCTCTGCTGAAACACCCACTTCTCAAGGATGTTCCTGGCACCTTGTAAACACTTCAGTGAGAAATACATGGAAACACATCACCAAGACTAACTGGGTGATGTCAGCTGACCTTAGACCTATTTCCTTGGACAAAGATCTCCTGGCTCCTGTCTTCCTATCTCAAGGGTCCTTAATGAATTAGGTACTGTTTCTGATGGCAAAACCTTTCCCTACTCCACTGTTCTTCCTGGCTCTGAAGACCCACTGACTGAGGGCTGAGCTACCTGTCTCTCTCAAGCCTCTTTCTTCCCACAAACACAATGAGTCCCCCTTTCTCCTCTGTATTGTGTAGGCAGGACTTTTGGCTGAAGATCAGATCATACGTTCCAGTGCCAAATGCTCTAAGAGTCTAGAAGTGAAGGTACATTTTTATTTGGGGGCTCTGCCCAAGAAAGGAGGAAAGGGGTGACTAAGTGACTCAGAACATGACATGGCTGGTGTTCATTGCAACCCTTCATTGCTTAAGTTGTGTGATTGATTGCTTGTTTGTTTGTCATGTTTTGTTTTGGGCCACAACATGAACAGAACTTTCTCCTCGTATTTCCATAGGAACCTCCCCTCGGAGCCGTAGGTTGGAAGAGCAATGCTCTCAATTTCCTGCCTCAGTTTCACGCTGTCAGAGATGCTTTAAGGTTTCACAAGAACCTTGCCATGCCAATTCCCTGTTGTAAGTAGATGATTACGTTTTTCCCCCCATAAATAAACATTTTCTCCTTAAGGTAACTAAGAAACAGTCAGTTACTAAGAAAATAGACTTATCTCTACACCACCTCCTTGCCTAACCAATATACCCTGGGTAGTTACCTTTCCTTTGCACTCCCCACTACTTCTGCTTCCCTAGAGCTGCCTCATACTGGGCCGTCCGATTTCGGAGGAGGAATTAAGACGTAGAATTATTTTCCAATCTAATTTTCCTGTTAGTGAATACAAGTTTGGAACCTGTGGCCAGTAGAGAGGTTGTGTAAACGAACAAGAAACATCAGGGCAGGCAAAGGAAACATGGCAATGAGAAGCAAAAAAGGCAGGAGTGGTTCTGAAGGAGGGATGTAAATCAAGGGATTCTTTCTTCCCCTTTTATGAGAGGCCACCCGGATGGTCAGAGTGCTGCCCCAGCCATGATGTTGTGAGAAACAACAAGGCAGATGGCAGGATGTCATATACAAACAGCTCTTAGATGGGGGGGGGGGGGTCGGCTATCTGTTCCAGGCAGTCATCACATCCAGCCTGGTTCTTCACCTACTTCCTTCCTCCCCATACCTCCCTCTTCTGGTACCTCCACATGATTTGGGTTGAGCCTGGATGGTCCCTAAACACCTTGTTGAACAATAAACACACATGATTCTGGTGGTCCTGTCAGTCCTCCGCTCTTTGTGAAAGAAGTGCTCATCTATAGTCCTGGTGACAGTGGATTTCCCAGATCACACCACATCCTTGCATTGGCAGGCGGGATAGTATGCCCTACACTGTCCTTCTCTCCATGATGCTAAGGTCCTAAGTAGCAGAGAGCAATGAAGAACACACCCTGGCACTGGCCCGGGACTCAGTTACAAATCAAACACTGTGCTTACAAACTCTTATGTTTTGAAAAGCACACTTTGCAGTGATTAAATATTTATGCATGGCACGCACTTGCAACCTTGATGATTTATTTGGGCCCTATAACTTATAGTAAAATATATATTCCTTCCCCGGGTGATATTAAAATATATAATGATATAAATACATGTTTATATGTAATTTATTTTCCCTGCATATGGGATATCTAAGATGCTGGATAAAAAAAATGTCTCTGTTTTCCTGTGTGTGTATGTGCGTTTTTAATAGTCTCCATAAATCCAGGGAACTCCTTCTTGGACCACTAGCCTCTTTCAGTAGAAGAAGAAGCATGTTTTCACTGGGATTTCCACGTTCATAATTATTCCTCTCATTTCTCTGCTGTGAGAAGACAAGCTGGTATTTCATTGCTTTGGGGAGGTTAATAATATGGTAGGCAAAACATCAGGAAAAAATCATAATGAATGAAGCTATACAAATCAGAGGGAAACATGTGTTGCTGTTCTAAAATGTTCCTGCCATAAATCCTGGAAATTTCACTATAGTCACAGGCAAATAACTCCTTAGCGCATAAACACTCAATTAATTAAAAGTAATATGCTGCATAAGCTTGAATGGATTCTAAATAGAAAAATGCTCAAATAATGCTACTGTAGGCTGCTGAGTAATTGGCGTTCATCTCAGCTATTCTGTATTCCCAAATTAAGGGACTGATTGTGGCTGAAATGGGGCCTACATTGCCCCCTTTAAGAGAACTCCATGCATAGCTTATAAAATGATATTGACTCTGTATCTAGTATATAATCATCAAGCCTCATACCCAGGCTAGGGAAAAAAAAAAAAACCTTTCTTGTATTAAATGTCTATCTCTTGGGATGTCTCCAGAGCAGAAGTTTGAAGAGTTCTGTTTTTCCCATTATTTGTAATTTATGGAAGCCTGGGTTTTATTGTCCCCCTGCTTCTCTTAAGTTTCTTGAACCGTTATTCTATGGTGCTTAAGGGGACACATGTCACCTGACCAGTATTTTGTAATCCCTAAATAGCTACTTCTTGAATAGGACTCCAAAAACACTTCTTATAGATGTGCAAACATTCTCAGAAGTGAAAAGCCCCTTCTGACACCAGGCGGGGTCAGGTGGCTATTTTTGTAGCTTCTCATTTCCCCACAAGTCTCACCCCCACGTTGTGCCTTCACTGTGTTCTGGTGGGGGTTGTGCTTCTGTTCTCTCTGCGTGTTCAGAACTGTATCTTTTCTGTCTCAGTAATTCAGGAGGCCAGCACTAGGAAAGCACAGGGTGGATTTCAGTCCCCCTCCTGGCCCCATGACTGTCACTCATTCACTCAGATCAGCTATTGAATGCCGAGTCCTTACTTGCTATCAAGCCAGATGCTGGAAAGTCAAGTGCCTATAACCAGGGACACAAGGCTTCTAGCAATGTAGGGCTCACTAAGTTTTCATGTTAAGGCAAGCAATATCTATCTATCTATCTATCTATCTATCTATCTATCTATCTATCTATCTATCTATCTATCTATCTATCTATCTCTGAAAGGGTCTGTCCAACTTAATTTTCAACTAACAGGAGGAGTAACAATATACCTTACTTTTACTCTGATAAACTGACTATCTGAAGATACCACTTTTGTTCTGCATCAATTGCCTGAACTTCTTCATTTTAGGTTGGAGCATTGTGGGCTCTCACATTACACCTTTGCATGTCAGTGGGTGTTGTCATTATGCAGGTTTTCCTGAGGCAGCCATATTGTTGAGTTTGGATGAGTGCAGTGTTTCTGTCACATCTCACGGCAGACAACCTAGCCCTCCGACCATTACAATCTTTCTGTCCTCCTTCCACACTGATCTCTGAGCCTTAGGTATGGGGATTGTGATGTTGATATTTTGGTTGGGGTTGGATGCCGTGTGATCTGTTGGTTTCTGCTATCTTTAATTGTACAATAAGCACTGGTATAAGTTATCTAGCTGTCATGACAAGAGAGGGATGGGGTGACCTTTTTTGGTAAAAGTTGAACTACTTTTCTTTTTATAGAGTTTAAATTCATTGTAACAGAAATAGAAATAAATGATAAAATGTATGATGACTGTTATTGAGCTAAATGCATAAAACAAAGTTGAGGTGTAGAGGATGGTTGTTCCACAAAGGAAGGAGAATGTGTATGATGCAGGTTTTGTAATATTAATGTAAAGCCCCATATAGAATAACTATTTCCTCTGGGCCTGACATGACCATCACCATCTTGATGCACAGCTGACCTACCACAATCAGAGTAATAAAATAAGGGAAACAATATTATTTCTAGCTAGCTCTATGATAAGAGCCACCATGTATTACCACAGGTCTATCAAGCAGCAGTACTGTTTGTCTTATTATTTTTAGTGTGTCCTGTTTCCAAGATTTTCTACTTGCAGGTAGAAAAGTTGTGTCTCTGGCCTTGTGTGGAAATATGGCTTTCTGGTAAATAACAAAGGTATGTTTTTGGTCTTTCCCCAAAGAGTTTATCCGAACAGGGAGTGCTCTTCAGAAAAGCTGTATTCACGAAACTTTATGAAATTGAATTGTCAACTGGAGTCTCCACTAAAAAAAGCCACACCTTAATGCACATTCCACAAGGCTAGTTTGCCAATCAGAAGGGCTTGTGTGATTATGGGGGCTTAGAGTGTTGCAGAGCCAAGCAATCTTTTGATACCTTCAGCTCTTTTAGTGACCATTCATTGCCAGTTTCTGTGTTTGACCAAGCATTCTCATTACTGTTAGTTAAATCCTTTTGAAATGACATCAGGCAGCATCAGAAGCCTATAACAGAGGTTTCTCTGGCATTGCTATAATCTGCCTACCTGATGTTTCCACGAATGTATTTGAAAAATGCCTTGATTTATGACTTTCCTTTCTTCTACAAATATAAAACATTTATGAACCTGCTATCCTATTGGAACACTGTAGCAGTAGAATGGGGAAAAATTAGCACATAAAAGAAATCAGACTGGCAATCTTTCCCCATCAAGGTCAACATGTAACAGCAGTCACAGGAACACACAAATGGCCCCTGAAAGTCTACCACTGCTGGCCACAGGACTGCTACACTTGCAACCTTTTCTCTAAGCTCTGGTCCATCTTCACTCTCAGAGGAGCCTGTTTTACAAAATAAGTGGTCTCTCTTTCCGTTACTATTCACATATAGACACACACCTCCTGACCCCCCCCCATCTTTGCTAATTTCCTTTTTTAACCAGAGACACAACCCTGGAAATCCTTGCAGGTGTCATCTAATTGCTAGTGTTTGTCTTTAATGGTTGGCAAAATAGCCAAGAGGTGCAATTCCTCTAATTATGAGGGCACCTGAGAGAAGCTACTCTAAACTCAAAAGGAGCCCAAAATGTGGTGACTTTCTGACTTTAACACAGGGACCCTAGGCCTCCCTGCTTTCTTTCTTCTCTCCCACTCTCCTTTTGCTTAGGGTGAGTGAACAAAGAAGGCAGGCGCATGTAGGAGGTACGATGAAGGCAGCATGGCAGCACTGGGTCTCACAGTTAGTTCCTTGATCATAGTTAGCCAGGGGTTTGGAGGTACACTCCGACCCTACCCTACAGTGACTGGGAGCATATGGAGTTCTAACTGCCTGAGAACTCTGAGACACAGTGATATCTCCCCACCAACGTTAGGTGGACAGCAGCCACACAGGCACACTGCTTAGACTGTTTGGAGGCCCCAGCATAGACTATTTTTTATTGTCTTCGAGGTGAGAGAGAGTCTTTCTTCTTCTTCTTCTTCTTCTTCTTCTTCTTCTTCTTCTTCTTCTTCTTCTTCTTCTTCTTCTTCTTCTTCTTCTTCTTCTTCTTCTTCTTNTCTCTCTCTCTCTCTCTCTCTCTCTCTCTCTCTCTCTCTCTCTAACAATAGATAGCCTTCCTAAAAATATAAGTAGACAGAGTGGTTCTCTGGCCTCGCCCCTTTAGCTACTTTCTTTTGTTATTTTTTGCTGTTAGGGTGGGTACTCTTCTGGTTTTTTTTCTAATTAAATCTGTCTTCTAAACTATGCTCTGGGTCACATGTGAACCTATTGAACAGAAAGTTTGGGTTATGAACTGGGACCTGGGAGCAGGCAGAAGAGTGATTATCTAAGTAGCATGGCTAGCTTTAATGATGGCAAAGCAGCGGAGGCAAAGGAGACAGGCAAATATCCATGCAATAATTTTGGTCTTTTCCCATTAAACATGGTAGATACCAAGTCAGCCTACAAGTGGCGTGGTAAAGGCTAACATCACTGAGCTAGAGATAGGCATATTTATTTTCATGGTACATCTCTGACAAACTCATAGCTTATATTGCTTCAGTCCAGTCTAAGCAGTGACTCAGCATTGAGTATGGGCCCTAGCTCTAGAGCCCTGCCTCGTTTTGACCCTCTGTCCCGTGCAAGGAGTGTTTCTTCCTGCTACTGATGAGTTCTGCTTGGATTCATCATTTCCTGTATGTCTTTTGGTCCCTCATAGTGATACTGCAGCTAGGTCTTTATGGTAATTTATAGAAACTGTTGTTCTTTTCATCATGACTTCTATTTTGTTCTGATATTTTTTCCTAGGCTGACAGGTCATCTGAACTCTGTCTTAAGAAATGAAACCAGGTTAGAGGCACACAAGCCATAGAAGATGTTTCTTGACAATGAATGTGGTTGTGACCTATTCTGTGAGGACCAGTAGACATCAGTCATACAAAGAAAGAAAGAATACTCTGTATAAAATGAATAGTAAATGCATTCTGTTGTTATCTTTCTGTTAATTCAGTGGATAGACTTGTTCTCCATAACAAATGGGCATGGCGCATCTGACACATGAATGTACTCAAAGTATGCTGGTGATACCAAAATATCAGGGAGTTAGGAAAAGCTGAGGACCAGAGACAATAGGCAAATATGTCTGCTTGGAACAAAAGAACAGATGGAGGAGAAGGCTCAGTGACAAACTGCAGCTCTACTGTGTTGACTGTATTATTCTGCTACTGCTTTCAAAAGCTCTGGCCACAGGCAAATATGACATGCTTATTTATTCTTTGTTTAGCCAGAATTTCCTGAGTTCTTGTTAGGTATGGAAGACCCAAAGCAAAGTACACTCAGACACCCCATCACCATCTTCATGCTCAGAGCAGAATGAGAGTCAGGATGAAGAAAGGCAGAGAATCACTCTGTTGCAACAGACACATGCACAGGAGAAAGGATCTGCCTGGTAAGTGGCCACTAATGCTGAAGATGCCAAACCCTTTGGATGTAGGATACAGAGAAATAGAGCTGGAACTAAGATGGAAACTTTCTCCATGCTAGCTCTCAGCCATAGTTTCAGAAGGCATTGTATGGATGGCAGAGCGAGATAAGTCATCAACAGTCTCACCCAGCTATAGAACCTGTGTGCTATAGTACCAATCTGCCAGGTAGGATGTACACACTAGTGAAATATGGCAAGGCAGGTTTGAGCAGATAACTGACCATTTTCTGATTGGAGCTGAGACATACTCCATAGAAAGAAATACATGTCTATCAGTGGCCAAAAGCCTATGGCTTAGGAGGTACCGATCCTCAGTGGAAACATACTCCTGATGTTTTGCTAAATGGACATGTACTCAGACCACGTTCTCAATATTTCTGTTTACATGATTGGGCTAATACTGCTCTCTCCCTGAGCCAGAAATTCTTCTTTTGGCAGAGGGGATGATTAATGGAAGCCCTGAGGATGTTTTCATTCTTATACAGACGAAATCTATGAAGCCAGAATTACACTGATGCCAAAACTAGCTAAGAACAAAACAACAAAATGATATTATAAAAAAATATCCCTGGTGAGCAGAGATAAAAAAAAATTTCAATAAAGTGCTTCTCAGGCTGCAATAACGAGCTTTGCTATCTGCTAATAACAGATGTGTTGAGAAGAAACTGGGGGAAAAATCTCACTCACAGTAGTTTATAATATAACTAGGGAAGAACCTAAATCTGGAGATGAAAAACTTACACAACAAAAACTTAAAAACACTGAAGAAGGCTTCAGACAATAGAAAAACTTCTCATGTTTTGATACTGTGAAAACGACTATATTACTGAATGTGACCTACAGATTCAAATGCAATTCCTGTCAAGGTCACAGTGACACTCTCAAGAAAGTAGAAAAACAGCTTAAAATTCATATGGAAGTACAGTGGACCAGTCAGTAGAAGCAATCCTGGAGTCGCCATGATGCCCAGTTTCAAACTAGACTGCAGAGCAGTTAACAAAGGCAGTATGGCCCCAAAGCAGGTACATAGACCAGTAGAGTAGAATGTAGGATTCACAAACAAACCCACACAGTTACAGCCACCTAATCTTTGACAAACAATTAAAAAACACACATTGATTAAAAAGTCAAACAGTGTGGAGGAAGATTAAACCCCATGCTGGTTTAATCTTATTGATTATTTGGAATTAATTATTGGGATTATTTCAAATGGGGAGGACACGGGGAGTGGTATCTGCTGAATCGACAAATTCAATTTGGAGAGAACTTGAGCAAGTGTTTTACCATATAGGGGTTAAAACTAACAAAATTATTTCACTGATTTGTTAGTCTATTGTAGGATTTTACATTTTATTTCTAAAAATCCCTTTATTGAGCTATTACTCAGACATGATAGAATTCACCCAGTTGAAATTACAATTAATAGTTCTTGGTATGATCAAAGACTTGAGCAGCTGTCACCATGAACTGGAGCACTGCCATTATGTAAGGTATTGCCATGAAACTCCTCATTCCACACCTTCCCCTCCCTCTCCCACTCTTTCCCCTCCACACTCACAGCCTCTGCTCCTCTTCTCTCTGCTCTCTCTTCATCTTCTCATTTGTGTATTCTGGAACCCTGGAAACATGTTCTTCATATCCATTTGTCCATACGTGTGGCTCTGTCCCCGCCGTTCCTTGCTCCCTCCAGCCAGTGAGCTGGCCTTAGCTGTTGGCCTTGGAAGGGCCATACTGCTGGAATAAATGAGTCCTCTACCTGCTTTTCCAAGTGCTGACATTTGGATCATGGATATGTGGGGATATAAAAGGCCAGTGAAGTACTTGCAGCTTAGTGGAATCTCCTAAGATGCCAATTTCAGTTCCCTGTACTTTAAAATCCCTGGTATAAGGTCAAGGAAACAAACTATCCTTGCTCCCTAGGAGATGCACCATGGTGCTCAAAACACATCAGCCAATTAAGAAGAGTTTCGCTGGATGAAAACCAAAACCAAAACCGATGACCTGCTTAGGGTGTGTTCCAGATGCCCACGCGTAACCAGAAATTAAACCCATTTTAGAGACCGCTCAGTTGACCACTCAAATGTTTGCAGGTATTTTCAGGTATTTGGGGTTCTTTAGTGTGTAAAATACACAGCGTTCATGTGACGCAGGTAAATTCGGTGACAGATACTTTTGGGGTTCCATAGAATGGAGTCTGTACAAAATGAGCAAGTGATTAACGTAATTCTAGCTTCTTCTGAAGCTTGTAAAAGTTGGTTAAGTATATCTATTCAAAACAACATACATTCTTTTTAAAAAAAAAAATCAAAGTCAAGTTTAAGTGCTGCTGACTGTTCAATGTCTCAGCTAGGAATAGATCTCAAAGTCTTTCGTTTTATTGTTATTTTTAATTTAGGCAAATGTAG
This sequence comes from Mus pahari, assembly GCF_900095145.1. Lineage (NCBI taxonomy): Eukaryota > Metazoa > Chordata > Mammalia > Rodentia > Muridae > Mus > Mus pahari. Next base: position 34,358,865 of record NC_034602.1, on the reverse strand, counting down.
CCTTGGAAAGCTTTTCCTTAGGCAGAACGTTTGTGAGTCTCACAGGGAATTCTAAGCATGCTTTTCTCTGCTTTCTAGTTTTTGTTTTTTTTTTTTTCTTTAGTATTGCAAAAGATACTGACTCTGTAGTTGACGGGAATACTGCACTGCAAATATTAACAGCAAATGCATGGCAGAGCACAAGGCTTGGTCATTTCCCACTTTCTTCTCCTTCATGTCTCTGCCATTTGGAATCCCACCTACCTTTTAAAGCTCTGCTCCAAGACTTTGAGGTGGAAAGAGCCTATACACTGTTGCCAGGGGGAAAAGTGTAATAGTGACGATCCTGGGCTCCAAACTCAGCAGTTCCTTTTTCTAACTCCTTGAACTTGGTTCTGAAGCTTACAAGAGTCACTCCTCCCTTCCAGTAGGCACAAATGCACAGCAGTTCAGAGTCGTGTTGTGATGAGGCCATGTGTAACAATTAGTTACTGTGACTACACCCAATGTCCCTTTCCCTTTTTTCATGTGCCAGTCCTGTAACTGTATTTTGGAGATCAAGGGTTCGTTGTGCATCCGACGTGAGGCCAAGCAGAGGTTCTATCGCTGGAACCTAGTCTTAGTGGAAGAACATCAGGATGGAGGACTTGTTCCCATCACTGTCCTGCTATACTTACACCCTGAGTTCCAGGAAAGTGACTTGTCCTTTTCTATTTATGAAATCTAGTAGTTTTTTAAGTTTACTCTTCAATTTCATGAACTACTCCCTGTATTTTCTGTAATTATTTTTCTTAAGTTGCACACATTTCTGCTTATAATTAAAAGAACTGCCAATAACTATTAGAAATACTAGTTTCTTCGCTTTGTTTCCCTTACAACAAAACTATGTCATTTCGGTTACAAAGTAATGTTACGTGGTAAATGTGGGGAGTTTGGTTTTTATTTTGTGATGTGTATTATATATACATGTTTCAATGAGTGTGTATACATATGCATACATGTGTTCGGAGACATGGCGTTAATGTCAGGTATCTTTCTCTACCATTCTTCATTTACTAACTACATCATTTTTGAGATAGGATCTCCTGATGAATCTAAACTGCACCTTTTTTTAGCTGTCCTATGTGTTCCAGGGATATGTCAGTCTTTATCACTGAGCAAGCAATGGAGTCACAGAGGCATGCTACCACATCCATATATGGTGTTGGGAATGTGAACTCAGGACCTTGAGGGTGTTTTACGTACTGCATCATCATCATTTAACCACACTGTGAAGTATGTGTCATTTTCCCCATGGTCCCATAGTCACTGAGAGAGCTTGGACTATTGAGAGTAATGTACTGCATATTACTTATTGAAGAAAAGATCAAAGTTAAACATTTCATGGATGGCTTTTACTGACAGAATCCATTAAAGTATTATAAATTCAAGTCACATTCAATTTTGTAAGTCAGAGACTGTCTGAATGCCACAGTCCAGGTTAACGTGGTGATGTTTACCCTGAGGGGAGCCCTTTTAAGTTTTAAGTTAAATCTTCATGGTGACTTGAGCATTAGGTTGGGTCTGTACCAAATATTACTGATGTGGAAATTGAGGTTCTTGGAGAAATTTGCATCTAAGTCCCCCGATCTTTCACCCTGAGATGGAGTTAAATATTTCCTTTTTCATATCAGACTATCTTTCCTAGTATATATTTTAACTAATAGCTGTAGGTTTCTCCCTATTCTGCATGTTCATAGCCTATGTAGACCTGTAGGATAGTTTCACAAAAGAGTAATCTCTGTTGCTTTGATATTTTCAAGACTGATCCCTACCTTGTAGGTGTCAGGCTTTACCTGGTTATCCTTGATAAAATTGGTTGCTAGCAGAGTGACATATTTGCAGGTCACAGTTCCTAGATAAGTTTAGTTCTGTATATTGAAAAATATTTCCTCAATCAACTTTATCTTTATCACTCTGTAACTACATTTCAGGCATAAAACAGGGCTCCAGGAATAGCTGTTAGGAGATTCTGAATTAGGATTTTGATATATGGATATGTCTCATGTCCAGTGAGCTTGGAGTCTCGCTCCAATGAACAGAGAGGGGACATGCGGTTTTGGGGTAATGGTAGCTAATGGTCCAGAGCTGATACACCATGAACTCTGTCGGTCACTTATGATCTCCTGTGCCTAGCTTCAGGCTCCAGAATCTCAGATGGTGATATGTGTGTTTGGTTGAGGTTACCTAGAAAAAAAACTAATTTCTTGATTATAATGATCTATACTCTAGTAATTGTGATATTTTCCCAAAGGTTGAGTGCCTAGTTAGAACTCAACTTAGAAAACCAAGTGGCTTTATTGACTGTATCTGGTGACTTTGAGTTCTACTCTCCTGCAACGAATAGGTCTATACTTCTGCCTCTTTCTTGAAATACTGAAACCCTCTAGAAAACTAAGAAAGGAAGACACAGAGGCTCTTTAAAGGTTGACCCCCCTCCCCTGCCTAGGATGAGGCAGGAAGGATTCCATATCTCACTTCTGACCTCCTTGCTGTCTTGGTAGGGTAGAGAGCAAGCGTCACAGTTCTTAAGTTACATCATTTAGCAAAGATGAAGGAGTACATTCACATGGTTTCTATTCCTGCCCATGTTGTGTTTCTAACATTTACAATGTCCTGCACTATTGGATTGTAATTACCAAGATAAATGATGAACATATTTTTGAAAAGTGCATTTCCTGGCAGAGGTGGCCTGACAGGCTGCTCTGCTCTTGTTCCATGTGTCCTCAATGAGGTGCGTTGGCAAGAGTCTCCGACGAAACTTTCATCTTTCTTAAACTAAGATCATAATTTTCTGGAAAAAAATGCCTCTACATTTTCCATATTTCTTTTTGCATTTTCCATATCGTTTTAGACACATGAAGTTGAAATCTAAAACGTAGTTTAACATTCTTACTTGAGAGGTTCAGACTGAAAACACCATGATTTCTCCAGACTTCTCCTGGTCCTGATGATCACCTTTTTAGTACTCATTCCTTGCACACAAAGCCAAGTCCCTCATCCCCACACCCTTAAAATGCAGCAAACCCAAACAACTGTAAAGGATTCATTTGATGTTCAGATTTCCATACCAAGCAAGTTCTTGTGATTAGATGTTTATCTACCCTAACCATGAGGTAATCCCAAGAATATATTACATATATAATCTGATTGATTTCGCAACAAAATACATATGCTCTTTTCTGGACCCCTCTCACATACATTCTTTCACAAACATAACCTATACTGCTCTGTACACTTAGCTTAGTGCCTTAAATTGTTTCACTCACCCATGTTAACTTTAAATGTTCTTTTCCCACCTGCTCCATAAACTGTAGAATATTAGACTTCAACATTACACCTGTGAAATTGCTTAGCAGATAGAAGTGTTTGTGATGTAGGTCTAATTATCTGAATTTGATTCTTGAAGCCCATTTCAAAAATCAGGATGTAGTGGCTTGCATCTGTAACTTTGGTACTCTTATGGAGAGAGGGACATAAAGACCTGAAAAAAAAAGCCAAGAGAATCAGCAGGAGACTTTCAAAGGCAGCACAATGAAAGGAACTAGAGAGACCCTGCTTCATTAAACAAAGGCTCTAGCCCTCATGAATGAACTATTGGCTCCAGATAGAGTCTAGGAGATAGGATTTTTTTTTACCTTCAGTCAACTACCCACAAGTTAGTCCTTTGACTCTAATGAATAATTTTGTCAGTAGTCACACAGACAGCTCTGGTTAAACACAATTTGTCTTAAAATAAACATAAAAGATACGAATCTGGTAAGGAACTTTTAGGGAGAAGAAGTTGAAGGGAAATAAGAGAGGCTGAAAGGGGAGAGTCAGTAGCATAGGTTATATCTATGTATGAAATTCTCAACGAATAAATTTCATTAAAAATAATAAGCTAACTCAAGGTGGAAGGAGTTAACTTTCTCCTGAAAAGATAGTCTCTGCCTGAAACATATGCACTGTGGCACAGCTATCCCTGATTGTGCGTGGGCTCATACACACACACACACACACACACACACACACACACACACACACACACACTTAAAAAAGTATTTATAATAGTTTGTTCTTCATTCTGAGAAAGTAGTCATTCATTTATTTATTTCTCAGAAATCTTTCATCAATGACTAAACTTCTCAACTTTTAATTGTATTGTACCAGTTCTTCAGAAAATAAGTTCTTTTATCCCAATTCTTGTCTCCACTTAGGAACATATTAGATAAACCATAAATGCAGATTGAGTAATACACAACCATTTTAGTATGGGTTTATGTTCAACCAAATGATTTCCATTTCTACCCTTTTGTATACATTTAATGTTTAAATAGGTAGCATGCATTGATTTTTAAGTGTACCCTTGATCTGACAAGGTTCATAAAAGAAGTAAAAGCATGGTACACATTTATTTTCTGAGAACCTGAGTCAACTGGTTAGTCTAACTAGAAAAATGCTCAACATATTGAGAACAATGAAATGTATAATACAAAAACAGGAGTCAATCACTCATCACAAGAGCATATACTGTTCAACTGTATTTCTAATCCATTTGCCTGCTCTCTTCTGGCCTTCATAGACATATGTGCACCCCATACCTCCGAATTCCTACTTACTGGTAGTCACTTTATTCATTCTATGGGCATTTCTTAATTCTTCTACAAGATAGCGAAGATCAGACAATATCTTTCCACAAGGAATGGCTTTTTATTTTATGCAGCTGATAAATTAACTTGCGTGGAAGGACTAAATAAGGAATTAGAAAGAGCAACGTAATTCCTATGCATCTAACCAAAATAAATAGAAACGTGTCCATCTCCCAACTCCTAGGCAAATATTTGTAGCAACTTTATTCCTATTTGCCCCCAAAGTAAAAGAAATCAAATATCCACCAGTTAGTGAACAGCTGGTGTATCTGTGGACTAGAACAAAAAGTACTGAATTAGTAACAAATGCTACAACTAAGATGCGGCTTAGCATCAGTACTTAGAATCAGAATCTCTGAAATGAGAGAAGCCAGGCCAAAGAGACCACATATAATGTGACTCAAGTTTATATGAGATGCCAATAAAACAAAATGTTTAGAGTTAGAGTAATAAGGTAATTTTGTTGTTGCCTGGGACTAAGAATGGGATTGAAGATTATAACAAATGAGTTTGGAAGATCATATTGAAGAAGAAAATGTTCTAAAACTGATTTGTAGTGGTCACTAAACCATCTGATAAATTAACTCAAAGGCATTAAAATATGTAAATAAATAGAATGCATTTTATAAAATGTAAAATGTGACAGTTTTTAAGAAGAAGAAGAAGAATACCCAGGTAAGGGAGGATGAGGGTGAATCTGAAGAAGCATCTGTGATGGTGATCCACAGCACACTCAATCATGTAACATCCCAGCACAATCGGCCAGTACTGTCAAGTCTGACATTACAGAACAGCTTTACCGTTCATGTAACTGACAGCATCTGAAATGACATTTACAAATGAGTCATTATTTCTGAGTCTATTTTACATGTAGTAATATAATATTCTCATCTACTCATCTTTATACAAAGAATATACACTGCCAACATCTACCTAACCTATGCCTCAGCTATTATTTTACTTAAGTGCAAATTAAATGAGTTCTAGTACGACAAAGATGGAGATTAGCTGTAGGCTGTTAGGGATGACAGTACTGGAACTGTCAGTCTTTTTCTTGGTCCATTCATTGAATATTTTCACAGAGATGATTGTATGTGGCATAGCCTCTCCAGAAATAGCTCATTAAAGTTTCCACATAATGGATGGTGAAGTAGTTTTGCAAAGGAAAACATAATTAGACACGTAACCTCGTCCTTCATCCTAAGTGACAGGACCACTTCCCAAAGCACAAGGACATTCTAAAATGCAGTAGCTATGACCTTTTCTAGTGGAAAGAAAAGACTGGATCATTTAACTGTATACTGCAAAGCACCATGCCAATGCTCTCTTAATATTGCCTCAAAATCTATGAACTGTGTGCTGTGCTTGGTTTTAAGCTATTTAGAAAAGGAAATGCTTAAAGCAAACTGGAAATATCCCATCCACAACTATCAACTGGAGTAACTGCCTTTGGAGATGATTAGCCAGACCCTTCCTGAGTGCCAGTCTGTAAAACTGAAGGGATGCCTAGGGATTTCCTGAACCTCTGGCATCTTTTGCTAGTCGTGTTGATTTTTCTATGTTGCAGAAAATTCGTGTCTCTAGTTGCATATGTAGCAGAAGATGGCCTAATCGGCCATCATTGGGAAGAGAGGCCCCTTGGTCTTGTAAACTTTATATGACCCAGCACAGGAGAAGGCCAGGGCCAAGTAGTGGAAGTGGGTGGGTAGGGGAGCAGGGGCGGGGGGAGGGTATAAGGATCTTTCGGGATAGCATTTGAAATGTAAATAAAGAAAATATCTAATAAAAACATAAAAAAATAAAATAAAATAAAAAATAAAAAATCTCCCAACGAATAAAAGCCCAAGGTCAGATGAAAGAAGTCAAAGCATCTCTCTTTGTAGAGGATATAATAGTGTAGATAAATGACCCCCAAAATTTTATCAGCTGATAAACACCATCAGCAAACTGGATAAAACATTAAAACAAATCAAATGATAAATTGGCTGATAAAAAATTAGAGAAACGCCTTTTACAATAGCCACAAAAATTATAAAGCATCTTGGTGTAACTCTAACCAAGTAAATGAAAGACCTATATGACAAGAACTTCACATCTTTGAAGAATAAATTGAAGAGGAGATCAGAATATATCTCCCATGCTCATGGATCAGTAAGATAAACATAGTAAAAATAGTTATTGTACCAAAAGAAATCTACAGATTCGATGAAACTCCCATCAAAACTCCAAGACAATTCTTTACAGACTGTGAAAGAACAATACTCAACTTCATAAGGAAAAACAACAAACAAACAAACAAAGGCCCAAGATAGCTAAAATAATCCTATACTGTAAACAAACTTCCGGAGGTGTCACCATTCCTGATTTCAAGTTGTAATAAAAGAACAGTAGTAGTAAAAGCAACATGGTACTGGCATAAGTCACACATGTTTATCAATCAAATTGAACTGAAGAACCAGAAATAAATCCACACACCTATAGACATTTGAGTTTTGGCAAAGAAGGGAAAATTATACAATGGAACAATGAAATCACATTCAACAAAGGTTGCTAGTCTACCTGGATGTTTTCAATGTAGAAGAATGTAAATAGATCCATATCTATCACCATGCACAAAACTCAAATCTAAGTGGATTAATGACCTCCACATAAAGCCTGATACATTAAATCTAATAGACTAGAAAGTGGGGAATGGCCTTGAATGCATTGGCACAGGGTACCACTTTATGAACAGAACACCAATAGTTCAGGCACTAAGATCAACAATTAATAAGTGAGATCTCATGATGCTGTTGTGCTCTGTAAGGGAAAGGACTAAACAGCAGCCCACAGAACGGGAAAATATTTTCATCAGCTCCACATCCAACAGAGGGCTGGCATCCAGAGTATATAAGAAACTCAAGAAACTAGACATCATCAAACAAAGTAACTCAATTAAAAATGGCTTACAGATTTAAACAGAGAATTCTCAACAGAGGAATCTCTAGGAAAGCACCTAAAGAAATGGACAACATTCTTTAGTCATCAGGGAAATGCAAACTAAAATGTCTCTCAGATTCCACCTTACACCTGTCAAAATGGCTAAGATAAAAAGAACTTAGAAACAGTTCATTTTTCTGAGGCTGTGGAACAAGGAGAACAGTCCTCCATTACTGGTGGGAGTGCAAATTTGTACAATCACTCTGGAAATCAATTTGTCTGTTTCTCAGAAAACTGGGAATAGATACACCTCAAGATTCAGCTGTAAGACTCATGGGCATATACCCAAAATAAGCTTCACCACGTCAAAGGGGCATTTGCTCAACTATGTTCGTAGCAGCTTTATTAATAATAATCTGAAACTGGAAAAAATGTAGATGTCACTTAACTGAAGAATGGATAAAGAAAATATGGTACACTTACACAATGGAGTTTTACTCAGACATTAAAAACAATGACATCGTGAAATTTGCAGGCAAATGGATGGGATTAGAAAAGATCATCCTGAGTGAGGTATCCCAGACATGTAAAGAGAAACATGGTATGTATTCACTTATAAGTATATATTAGTTATAAAATACAGGATAACCATGCTGGAATCCACAGACCCAATGAAGATATATAACAAGGAAAGCCCAAGAGAGGAGATGCTTGAATCTCACTGAGAAGAAATAGATTATACATTGGGGGTAGATGGAGGGAGGTGACTGGGTAGGGGAGGTAATGGAGATAGGAGCAAAAGGGTGGGGGCATGGAAGAAGGGAGAGAGTATTGGGAGAGTCAACTGGATTGGGAGTGGGTGGGTCATCAGTAGGACAAGCAAGAAACCCAAGACAATGGAAACTCCCAGGAATCTATGATGGGAACCATAGCTAAAATTCCTATCAATGGGGTATGGGGGGGTATTGAACCTGAGCTGGACATTTCTTGTAATGAGACACGACTTCCATTGGAAGCACTGGGACACCAACACAGCCAGAAAACCTTAGAAAACCACCATTTATCCTGCTTACAACATGTGCAGGGGTGAAATATGGAACAGGATTTGAGGTATAGCTAAACAATGACTGTCCCCACTTGAGACCATAGAATGGGAGTGTCTTAGTCAGGGTTTCTATTCCTGCACAAACATCATGACCAAGAAGCAAGTTGGGGAGGAAAGGG
>NC_034602.1:34348118-34349913 GCF_900095145.1 Mus pahari | reverse complement strand
ACAGCTGGATCTCATGGAGGCATTTCCCCAACTAAAGCTCCTTTCTCTGTGATAACTCCAGCTGTGTCAAGTTGACACAAAGCTAGCCAGTACAGGGAGGGAGCCCACTCCTGACACTTTTAATGGTATTCTGCTATAATTGCAGTCAGGAGCCTCACATAACTGTCATCAGAGAACTTCCACCCTGCAACAGATGGAAACTGATGCAGAGACCCACAGCCAAACATTAAACAGAGCTCGGAGAATCCTGTAGAAGGGGAAGGAGAGATCGATGGAGCCAGAGGGGTCAAGGACACCATAAGAAAACCTACAGAATCAACCAACCTGGGCCTATAGGCACTTACGGAAACTGAGCTACCAACTAGAAGACATGCATTAGATAGACCTAGACCCTCTGCATATATTCAACAGTTGTACAGGAAGGTCTTAATGTGTGACTCCTAAAGAGGGAGCAGAGGCTCTCTCTCTGTCTACATTGCCTGCTTTTGGATTGCCCCTAACCCACCTTTTCTGTCCTCAATGGAAGATATACCTAGTCTTACTGTGACTTGATATGTCAAGGCTTGTTGATAGTATAGGAGGCCTCTCCTTTTCTGAGTTGAAGAGGAGGTGGGGTAGATGGGGGTGGGAAGTTAGAGGAAGGGGCTAGGAGGGTAGGAGGGAGGGAAAACTAAGATTGCAAGATAAAGTAAATAAATAATGACTAGACAAACTTTAAAAGTAAATAAAAATGATTTTAATCCAGCAGGTTAGTTTTTATGTATGAGGTGGGATATGGTGTAATTTGATCAGTTTGCCCATGGTTGTTCAGCTCTTGGAACAATAGATGATTTTTCCCTCCTGATTTTTTTTTTTCTTCATGCCTGTGTTAAAACTTAATCTGCATATATGCCTTGTGTCTTTTGGAGGATCGTTCTAGTTCCGCTGATATCTGAATTGATGTCAAGATCACATTGCTGTATTTGTTTAAGTTTATTACATAATTTTCCATCACAAGCACGATGATGCTAGATTTACTTCTTTTGCTTATGATGGCCTTACAGTCTTGAGGAGTTGGTGTTCCTTTGTGACGTTTAGAATTATTTTTCCTATTCCTTTGAAAAATTTCACTGGAATTTTGATAGACATTGCACTAAATTTGTAGATGAGTGAGGGTAATATGGACATAGGAATCTTATGGCTTATTTGTATCACCTTCAATTTCTCTCATTAATATTAAAATTATAAATTTCAATGGTCTTCCAATTTCACAGCTCAGTTCATTCCTAAGCATTTTGTTCTTTGTGATGCGGTTGCTAACAAGACTGCTTTTGTTTGTTTGTTTGTTTGTTTATTGGGTAGTTTGATGTCCTTCTACACAAACACAAAGGTTTTTTTTAATTTTCTTTATTTACATTTCAAATGCTATCCGGAAAGTTCCCTATACCCCGCCCCACCCCTCCTCCCCTACCCACCCACTCCCACTACTTGGCCCTGGCCTTCTCCTGTTCTGGGTCATATAAAGTTTACAAGACCAAGGGGGACTATCTTCCCAATGATGGCCAATTAGGCCATCTTCAGCTACATATGCAGCTAGAGACAGGAGCTCAGGGGGTACTGGTTAGTTCATATTGTTGTTGCACCTACAGGGTTGCAGCCTCCTTCAGCTCCTTGGGTACTTTCTCTAGCTCCTCCACTGGGGGCCCTGTGTTCTATCCAATAGCTGACTGTGAGCATTCACTTCTGTGTTTGCCAGGCACTGGCATAGCCTCACAGGAGGCCGCTATATCAGGGTCCCTTCAGCAGAATCTTGCTG
>NC_034602.1:34308390-34345273 GCF_900095145.1 Mus pahari | reverse complement strand
TGTCTGTCGCTGTACCAGTACCATGCAGTTTTTATCACAATTGCTCTGTAGTACAGCTTAAGGTCAGGCATGGTGATTCCACCAGAGNTTCTTTTATTGTTGAGAATGGACAAACGCAAAGTTTTATGTTGATATTGAATTCTATAATTAAACTGTTGGATTTCTTTCTGATAAAGGTGACTCAGGTTGTCTTCAGAGCAGGGCACTGGGGCCATATTCTAAACACAGTAGACTTCAAGTAGCAAAATCAATGTAGGGAGCACCATAGTTAATGTAGGGAGCACCATGGTCATGCAGGGAGTATCATAGTCATTTGAGAGGTGCTGCGTTCTTCAGCGGAAAAGCCTGGAGGACTTTTCATAGGAGAGACCACTAGGGACCATGGTTTCCTCACCACAGGTGGCTTATAATTTCTCCTTTCCTCGTTATTCATGAAGATTCCAACTGTGTCAGCATAATATGAGTACTCCACTGTTCTTCATGTGGAGAAATTAAAATTGCAACTTCAAGGACTAAGGAAGCTAGTTTATTTATCAGAGAAACTGCAGACTGGGAAGTTCAGTGCCAGCCCAGAGGATAGGATGGTGCAGGGAAAATTAAACTCTTCCTTGTAATTTCTATGCAGTTGTCCCTGTGATGTGTGCTTTCCAATAGTGTTGCTATGTCCCTCCTGTATGCGTATGCTTACTCGTGTGTTTATGAGTTCATATCTCAACTTTTGGTAGTTTTCTCTGTTGTTTTCCATCTGGGGTTCTGAGACAGGACTTGCCTTTGAAAACATAGGACTCATAATTTTAGCCAGTGAGGCATAAGTATCCAACTTCCTTTATGCTTCTTTCCACTTCTCTTTGGTTATAGGTATGCTGTGTAATAATTGACTTGGACATGTACCTAAAGCTCAGAGGTTTAATTCTTTCATAGTTACACATATATCCATTTCCTCGGCACTTGCTAAAACTTTTTAGCTGGGTTTTTGAGCACTCGCAGAACTATTTTTATTATATGTGACTAATTATTGTATTTTTATGAGTGGGACAATGGCTGATATATCTTTCTCTGTCATGTTCTTAACATAAGCATGTAATCTGAATTTCAAGCTTTTAATACAGCACAGACACACACAAACACACACATACATATTTAAGAAGACATGAAAATTATGTGTCTTAGAACATTGTAATAATGATTAAACAAAATTTTGATGACCTTTATTTTGTTCAATAAGGCATTTCTCAGTGCCTACAGCAGAGGAAAAAAAAATTGATATATTATTGTAGACCCAAGTCTTTCCTGTTGGGACATTTTGACAAAGGAGAAGTGGCTAGGAAACTGTTGTTGTTGTTGTTGTGGTGGTGGTGGTGGTGGTGGTGGTGGTTTCATGGAGACATGTACTGAACTTTGAAGGTTAGTGGGTACAGAATACATTTAAAAATAAGAGCAAGTAAGAATGAGGCAGAGAGCTATGCGTCATCCTGTTTTAGTCATGATGATTGTGACTTATAAGCGTCTAGTTATTTTGTTGCAAATAAAATTGTAGTTTAAATGGCTTCAGGACAGATTAAGTAGACAATGCCATTCCTAAGTACACACCAGTAAGCCAAGGGACAAGCACAGGCTAAATTGTTTCACTAATGGGCTGGTTTAGAAACTCTTGTTGTTATGTCCTTGTATCTTGGCATTTCCTTGCAAAGCTGTGCTTTTTTAGAGTATCAGAGGACTTCTTTGATGCAATGTGATGCAATCTTTATGTATTATCCTTGGCTATCCATGAGCCCTTTTTAAAACTCAAGCATTCATGAATTAATACAACAATTTCTATGATCTGGCCTTTGTTAATAATTCAGAATGAGACAAAACATATGGAAACTCAGGACCATGGCAGGATGCCAAAATTGGATTGAAAGCACAAACTAAGGGAGCAGGAGTAGATCACGTTCCAGGAGCAGTTAGAATGTTAAAGTTATAATGAACATACTACTGGTTTGTAACTCTACACAAGCCTGGATATCACTCAGTTCTCACTTTAGTTTATACAGTGAGTCCCTGTACTCTTTGTTCTGAGAGAAGAGAAACAGCATGAAGAGATTAAGTGATTTATTCTCCGTGTTAATAGATATCAAGGGTTAGAGCTGAAAGCAAGGGATAAGGTTCTAAATCTCTGATCTTAACTTTTGTTTCTGTGTTGTCTCATGTTATTGGAGGTAATGCTTTATCTTCTCCCGTGTTCCAGATGACTTTGTATTGGTACACTATAGAGAGAAAAATGGAGCAATAAAAGAGACGCAGACAGACATACAGGAAAGCTGGGGTCAGGTAGGCCATGTGCACCCTGGAGTGACACCAACTATTGTAACAACCTAAGCATATTTATTATGCATAGCACAGGGGAAGAGGTAGTTAGATTAGGTAGGAGGTGTCTAAGTGAGCAATCCTAATGTTCCAGATGTTCTAAACATCTGGGAGGAGGAAGCTGAAGTTGCTAGTTTTCACACACTCTCACTGGCCAATAGTTCTTTTTGTTGTTGTTGTTGTTGTTGTTTTGTTTTGTTTTGTTTTTCGAGACAGGGTTTCTCTGTAGCCCTGGCTGTCCTGGAACTTACTCTGTAGACCAGACTGGCCTCAAATTCAGAAATCCACCTGCTTCTGCCTCCCAAGTGCTGGGATTAAAGGTGTTTGCCACCACGCCTGGCTGGCCAATAGTTCTTATACACATATACTTCGATAAAAGAAAGCTTTGCCTTTACATACTCAAACCAGGATAAAAGTTTTGCTTATTTCATTTCCCATGGGTCTGGTTACTTCATCCTTGACGTGGCCAGCTCATTTTAAATAATATACATTCACTCAGGCCTCTCTACTTGTTCCCTTTGGTCTTCAATACTTAGCTGAGTCCCAGCTAAGCTTTTTTTTTTTTTTTTTTTTTTTTTTTAACACTTCACTTACCAGTCACTGAACAAGTTTGGCCAGGGATACAATATTCTCTCGACCCCCAAGCAACATGTTTTGTTGGGAGGTAGTGTATAAGCTATATAGGATTATATAAGATAGTGTGGTATTTACCTCTGCTTCAGAATGAGGAACAGAGGCTCACACAGATGACTTCCATAACAGTTTCTGCAGTTGTGGTTAGGTTTAGAGTTCAAATCCAAGTTTTCTCTACAGGAATCTTTGCTTTTAGATAAGTCGAATAATTTCTTATGACAATGTCCCAAATTGAAATGTGGGATGAGTTGAATGGGTCACTCATCACTTTAGAGATCTTAGTTATCTAACGTACAAACTGAGGAGCTTAATTATATGATCCCAGGTCCTTGTTTATTTTGACATATTCCGAATTATAGTCATTTATCCACAAATTGTTCAAGATAAGGATATTGAGCAAACTCCAACAGGTGTTTTGCAACACTGCGTCATTAGCTTCCCAGTTCTGTGAAGTTTTCTTAAAGGTAGACTGCATTTACAATGAGATGAATAAAGGAAAGGCGAAGAACTCACTTCAGAGCTGACGATTTCAAAATCTCAGGAGACTGAGAGATGGGAAATAAACTAGTTATAGTTGAGATACAAGATTGAGTCTTTATGAGTATTCTTAGAAACTAAAGTCCCAGTAAAGGACTGGAATGGTCAAAATGGTCAAAACATTTCTGAAAAAGTGACGGGGTATCTTTCTCCAGAATTTTTGGCGTGAGGACACTTAGAACAATTAGGGTCAATGGGGACACTTAGAACAATCAGGGTCAATGAGGACACTTAGAACAATCAGGGTCAATGAGGACACTTAGAACAATCAGGGTCAATGAGGACACTTAGAACAATCAGGGTCAATGAGGACACGTAGAACAATCAGGGTCAATGGTTTCTGCTGAGACTATGTCTGAGCCTTTGGGAATGGAAGCGATTATTAATAAACACGAGGAACATTCAAATCCTCCCGTAACTGAACCCTCCCCCCCCAAGGCTGTCAGGAGGAAGATGAATTAATTTAAACCTCAGAGATCTACAAAGATGGAGGCAGAGCTCACATTAGCAGTGAAAACCCTGCAGTAAACCCAAAACTGGTCTCTAAGAAGACAGGTACAACCTCAATTTCTAGAACCAGTGGATATTGCCATATAGGGAAAACGGGATTTTGGTAGAAGAAATTAAGTCAAGAATCTTGAAGGGCCCATCTGCTTGAACCTCAATTTTACTGACACGTGCTTATAAAAATCACACAGAAGACAAGCAATGTACAAGGAAGGCAGAGGCGACATACAAAGAAGCGAGTGAACATGGCAGTCTGATAGGCAAAGAGGCATGGATTCCTTTGCAGAAGGCGCCATCCCGTCCCACAGGGCAGCCTGAGAACACTGGGTCTTTGGATTTTTCACTCCTAAACCACAAGAATAAATTCAGGTTGTTTTATGACATCCAAGATGTGGTAAGAGCAACAGACAAGGTAGCAGACATGAAAGGGTCTAGCAATGGTAAACTCAGAGCTGCGAGGAACTTCTTAGATGATCATGTTCTTAGATGCCCAAGCGTAGCTTGGAGAACTGAAAAGTATCTATCACAAACAAGATAATGTGTCCCCAATGACACTAGGCATTAGTGATTTGCAGGACACCCTAGATAACCTTCCTAAAACACAAGTCAGAAGGTACGTTGAATTGAGGTCTCATAAAAAAAGGAAATGTCGTAGCAAACAGTACCAGCATCTTGACTACTCATGTTACTATTATACTATTTAAATAGTGACTGGCACATCTCTTTATGAAGGCTAACTGGTTCTATACTCCACATTGCCCTAATGCCACATGAAAAGTTCTTTCTAGCTTCCTATAACCAAAGAGAACAAAGGCAAAGAAACTCCACAGATCTCAATTTCTTGTATCTGTAATGGTGAGTACACATACCTTTCAATTATGGTCCATCAGACCCTCAAATGTTCTCAAACTAAAATAAACCATGTACACTTGGCAGCATAAGTGGTCTTTGTCAGATATGAGCTTGAGTTGGAACTCTTGAGTAGTTTATCTTTCATTGTCAGACCCGGTATAGTGTTAGTAATTTAGTTATCCTAATGAGCAATTGCTTCTTGAACAAGTTGATTTAAACATGCCAACTTTTTCATATAAAAATGGAAGCCATTGTATCTACGAGTACAAAGGATAGAAATCCGGTAAGAGGTTTTCAATTTTTTTTACGATCGTTAGTTAATTAATTAATTAATTAATTACTAGTGATAGAATTTTTTAAAAAATTAGATATTTTCTTTATTTACATTTCAAATGTTATCCTCTTTCCTGGTTTCTCCTCCAAAAACCCCCATCCCATTCCCCCCTCTCCTTGCTCACCAACCCACCCACTCCCGCTTCCCTGTCCTGGCATTCCTCTATACTGGAAGGTTTTCAATTTTTAAAAGAAATTCAGTTATAATTAAGCATGGAAATAAATCAATGACTCATTTTTATAAAATGAAGTAAGATGATAAATATTCCAGTAGCATTGATGAATTTCAGAGATTATTGAATTATGCTGTTAAAGATGTTATTTAAAAAAAAATAGAGAATGTCATTGGTGTCATACATGAATTTATTGTTGTGTGACCATCTGCACCCCTTTATCACCTTACCTTGTCTGTCCATGTATATTCCAGCTGACCACCTTCTTCATCCAAATCATCCCCCTTAACTCCACAAAGGTGTGTGTGTGGGGGGGTCTTTTGCATGTATCCACAGCTGTTCATGATCACATGTTCATGATCACAACATTTATATAGTAGTCAGAGACAACATTTCACAGAGCCCCTCCTAACTTCTATCTTTTTACAATCTCTTCAGTCTTTCTGGACCTTGGGTGGGGAGAAAGATGGTATAGACATCCTGATTCAGTCTGAAAGTGTCATTGTTGCAGCTTCAATCAGCTTTTACATAGGAAGGACCCTTAAATAAATAGCACTTTTAGAATGTATGGAAGAATGAAAGTTTGCTCTGTAGGTACAGTCCATTCTGTTGTGTAGGTTCAAGTGTGAGATACCAAAGAATATAAGAAATTACCATTTAGTGTTTGCTATCAAACAAATTATCATTTACTGTTGATCAGGACATCTGATAGATGCTTTATCATAACTGTTTAATTTGGTGATCACATCAGTCTTGTATGCTAGACAACATAGTTCCCAAGTTATAGTAGAATGAAGCAGAGATTGTGAATAACTAGTAAATACCCTATTTTATTTTCCCATTCTTCTCTCCAGTAGTGTATTGCTTTTCTCATTAGAAAACTAATTTCTCCTCCTTCCTTGGTGGTAGGTACTACTCTGAGGGTGTTTAAGCTTCATGTGACTACAAAAATGGATTTTAGATCACAAGCCACAAAAAAATTATATCTCCCTTCGGAGGGTCTTTGACAAATAATCTATTTGTTTTTGTCAAGGACCAGCTTTGGTTCCGTGGGATAGAGCTTTGTTTTCAACGACTCATTAAAGAAAGATGACTTACTGCCCTGTTTTCTAAATCTAGTCACAGACCACAATCACTTGCAGGAAATGGAATGTTTACTTGAGTTTATTATACAAGGCCCTGGATATGAGCTGTGGGATTTTTACACCTCATAGCAACGGTATTACAATTTATTTACAACTTCATGTTGGCAGCTGCACAAACTCTTATGAAAAAGGACAATCACACCTTGGGGACTAGTAATTACAGAAAAAGGTATAAATTGGGCAAAGCAGTGTGAGCATTTGGCTCTTAAGTTGAAGAGAATAGAAATGGCTCTGGCAATTGGACAGAGAGCCAGTCTCTTGTTCATTATGAGGCCATGAACTAATTAAACGGGACTTGTCAAAATGGACAGATGAATAGATTGAACTGGATTTTGGCACAGGTTGGTCCCATGCTCATGAAAACCAAGTTGTTTTAGTGATGTCATCATTTGGAACTTCTAACTATGATATCACTTTTGACAGAATTAATGTAGAATTAATACCATATGTAAGACCATTAATAGGTATTGACTTTGAACACAGAATGATTATTTGAGGTAATTCCAGAGGAGAACTCTGTGATAGACTTCAAAGTATCTTCAGATTTCTGATATCAAACTCAGTTCTGATGTGGGTTTCAAGGTTTGTCAGAATTCTTCTGAGACGAATTCATAGACGTTATTCCAGAAGATCTTTTATAGGAATATGGGTTAAAGCATCTTTTAATTTTTAACTAGAAGGTGGGAGGATTTAAAATTAAGATTATAGTTCATATGCAAGGAATTTCACAGGAGGTTTCATGCAATGAGATTATTTTTTTTAATTTTAGTTAGCATTAAGACACAGGCATGACATACTCATTAGCAAAGAAATGCTGTATTTTCTACTTTTTTCAGATTAAGTACATTCTGGATTCTTCTTCTACATTCTAAACACCATCTAAATCAAATTTATATTTTCTATGTTTACCATAGTTTGTTCTTTTAAATCTTGGAGGAATATAAAATGAAGTTTTTATTTCTGAAGAGAATGGAGATTCAAAGCCTTCGGTATTCTCCACAGATTCCTTGCAATTAATTTCTTGCATTTGCATGGAAATGGAAATGTCGAAAGTGTGACTATAGCTCCAAATCCTTGGTCTATGCAAGTTAATTAGTAAGGGGGAACATCCAGTGATCTCAAAATGGCAGCCCTAAAATGGTGGAGCTAGGATTAAGCCAGGTCTTTTTAGGAGAGCAATACAGATCTCATAGGAGCTCACTTTACAGTCAAAAAGGTGGAGGATCTATGTGATTTTGTTACCGACAACCCAATCCAGTTTTGTCTAGTTGCAAAGGTTCTTTCTGAAGTAAGAGGCAATCACTGAATAATGCTTCAGGCCAGAGGCAGGGACACCCAACATAGAAGAAGCAGGTGAACCTTGTATTCATGGCAGGGAAGTAGATGGACCACAGGCCGTTGGTTCCAGTCCTGGCTTGTCCGTAGCCTCAGTGCCTCATTTTGAAGAATCCCACAGCCTTTTCTCAGGTACTCCCTTTCTAAGATGCTGAATTCAATCTTAGGGGTTAATTCAAAACCCTCAACTAATATGAATAAGTATTGTGAAGTAACATTTAAATATTGACTATACCTAAGTAACTAAACCTTGATGATGGTTCTAACGAGCAGGCTAGTAGAGTCTTTTTAGCAATCTCTTTGTGTATAAATGAGTGTCCTGTATACTAGATATGATTACAGAAGCAGTTTTGGTAATCAGTAAAATATTCTCAAGAGGGGGACACTTCCTCTTTTAAAAATGTTAGAAAAAAGATGAAAACAAGTCCCATATCATGCAGTACCTCGAACTTTGGGGGGGTGGGGTGGGGGGGTGGGAACTGGCCTGCCAAGCAGACCAGTCACCATTGGTTGCATTTTAGACAAGAAAACCAAACTCACTTTTGCTTTTCCAAAAGCCCAAAAAATAATACTCCATTCCATGCTTTGTTAAATTAATCTTTTAGAGCTTTCATAAAAATGTACCATACCTGGTGGGCTTAATCAAGAGAAATGTATTTCTTTGAAAGCCTGGGAACTAGAAGTCCATGACCAAGGTGCTGAGCAGTGGCTTCCTTTTGAGAAGGGAGAGGCAATCTGATCTATTTTTAGCTTTCAGATTCTGGTCCTACTGGAAATCTTTGGCATTCCTTGGCTCGTACAAGTACCACCTGCAGCACTACCTTCAATGCAACACGGTGTGAATGTTGTATATATGTTGGTGTCCAGATTTCTGTTTTTCAAAGGCTTTACAAGTTGGATCAGAGACCATTTTAATGGTCTCATCATAAACCAAGTACATTTTCAAGGGCTTCATATCCAGATAAAGTCACATTCTGAGGCACTTGATTTTAGGATATGACATTTAGGAGGAATCAATTCAACTCATAGCCATTGCTGGCAGAGAGAGTATGAGATATACATAAAAATGCCTAGTATATTTAACTCCTGGCTGATATTTGGTCTCAGAGAAGGTAACACATTGGAGTTAGAGTTAGGTGGAGAATTTGAAATATGAATTTGACTTTATGGCTCTTCATGGAAACTTCATCATGAGGATCAAAACCAAAAATTTTATCCATTAATTACTTTTCTCACCATTTGCTTGGATATTTCACTTATTGTGTTCTTTTTTTGTTTTTGTTTTTTTTGTTTTTTTTTTTTTTTTGAGACAAAGTTTCTCTGTGTGGCCCTGGCTGTCCTAGAACTCACTCTGTAGACCAGGCTGGCCTCCAACTCAAAAATCCACCTGCCTCTGCCTCCTGAGTGCTGGGATTAAAGGTGTGCACCACCACTGTTCAGCCTCCTGTGTAGTTTTGAGAGTGATCCAGCCCTTCAAGACACCAGTATGTCCTGACCAATTTCCTGAATTAGATTGATGTATTTTCTTACAGACAACTCCCAAGGGTTGTATCATACATGTGCAAAATACTTCAGGGTATCACTTCATCATTTTTATTAATAAAATCCACAACAAAAAACTACATAAAGCTGGGCACTGGTGGCACATGCCTTTAATCCCAGCACTTGGGAGGCAGAGGCAGGCGGATCTCTGAGTTCGAGGCCAGCCTGGTCTATAGAGTGAGTTCCAGGACAGCCAGGGCTACATAGAGAAACCCTGTCCAGACAACAAAACAAAACAAACAAACAAAGTATAAAATACAAAACAAAACAAAAAAACTACATAAAAAGCTTTTCATACCACATTCTCTATAAAAGATATATTAGTGTTCTATAAGAGAGCAGATTAAAAGGTACAAAGAAATAAATTAGTTGATAAAAATGAAAGACACTGGAATGACCATTTAATAGATACCTAAACTCATTTAAGCATTAGAGTAATTTATACCACCACCTGTGGAGGTAGATTTTTTTTTCAGATAAAGAACCCTAATTTGAAAATTACATGGAGTATGCCACCCAAGGTCAATGGCTGGCCAATCATTCTACAACCAGCAGCAAACCCATCATCACCAACAAAAACAAGATCAAAAACCAGACAAAAACAAAGATACAAGAAACCCCAAATATTCATTGGGCAGGAGATTTTTTGTTTTTGAATTATATCTACTATCTATGACATCCAATATTTCCAAGCCTCAAGATCATTACTGGAAAGGTACAGATCATGATACCATGTACATGGAAGATTTTTTGAGGATTGAATAGAAAGACCTGTGATAGGGGATTCATCTAATACTGAAGGCTCAGCACAGGTTGCTGAAGATTTACAATAAGAAGCCAATGTGCTAAGGCTGAATTTGTGAGTGCTATCACTGAATGTGCCTAGTCAGCGTGAGTCTGTGTGTGCTATTACTGACTGCAATTGCACATCATTTCTAGAGCTAATTTTTTGTTACTCTTTTGTTTTGTTTTGTTTTGTTTTGTTTTGTTTTTTTCAAGACAGGGTTTCTCTGTATAGCCCTGGCTGTCCTGGAACTCACTCTGTAGACCAGACTGGCCTCGAACTCAGAAATCCGCCTGTCTCTGCCTCCCAAGTGCTGGGATTAAAGGCGTGTGCCACCATGCCCGGCTAATTTTTTGTTACTCTTAATGAGATTTGAAAAGCAGAACTTACTCAAGGAGAAATCAGTGCTACCTGCGAATCTTTTCTTGGCTATTTCCAAATGTAAAAGGAGGGTTAAACTGTTGGATGAGGTTGTCTTGTAATTCTTCATAGTACACCCAGGCGGTAGACATTATGACTTGGCTTCTATGTTCTCTACCATCAGTCTACAGATGAAGAAAAGAGAAGTAAAACTGTTTGCCTGGGGCCACCTGATTGCATTTGTCACCAACCCTGACTGGGAACCCAGAAAAAGCAGCTCCATAGATGGTTCCCTCACTGTGTTTACAGCCTTTCTCATGGCAAGATCAATACATCTGGGATCTGGAGGTCACTTTGTGAAACGTTGAGAAGCATGTTTATTTTGGGGGGTCTTAGGTTTACTCTCATGTACAATGGAGACTCTATTCTACTTCATAGGGTTAAGGTGAGGGATGAATGTGTTAATTACTAGTAAATGCTTAAAAAGTGGGTTTAGAAAATAGTGGGTGTTCTCCGCTGATAGAGTTCCTACAGTGACATGCTAAAGTCACAAGATTCTTAGTCCTAGTCTCTGCACAAGACAGTTGATAGTACCAAGAAATTTCAGGACCAGGCAGCCTGGTTGACTGAGAATATTGGAAATTGGTTAACTTGAAAAAGTCTTCTATAAGAAAGCAAGCTACAGAGTTCCCCTGTAAGTCTCTTAAGCTGTCCTAGACAAACACATGTTCATTGCTCCATATGTGGTTCATCTGGCTGAGTGTCCTTTAATGTTTTTTTTTTCCTTGATAAATCTGTAAAACAAACAAAACAAACAAAAAACAAAACACCCAACATTGGCTATATTCCAAATGGTGTTTTAAGCATATTGCATATTTTATCTAATTCTTGGATGACCATATAAAGTAGCATTCTTACGTTTGCCATTGGACAGATGAAGAGACTAAGGTATGGGAAGCACCAGTAAGTTGCCAGAGTAACTCAGCAAAATAACCAGGAGAGCTGGACTCTGACCTTGAAAAAGCTGAAGAGCTAGACTCTGACCTTGAAAAAGCTGAGGAGCTAGACTCTGACCTTGAAAAAGCTGACAGAGTCGGTTGGTTTTGCTCAACCTTAAAAAAAAAACCAGAAGTGGAAGAGTGTCTTAAGTACAGATATCAGAAAAAATGGTAGTGTCCTTGTGAAATGATGAACCAGCTTCTTCCAGCATCGTCAATGCAGATTCCCATCTTCTTAGGCAAAGCCAATACTTCCCTCGTCCCTCAACTCCAACTCACCTTACACGTTTTATTATTGCCTACTTGTGCTATTATATTTCAATTTGCCTTTCTTCGTATTTTACAATATTTTAGATTGTATTTTTTTTTTATTTTGCACGTACATGTATATGCTCATAAGGCACACCTGAGGATGTCAGAGGACGGCTTGGAGGAGTCAGCTTTCTTCTTCTATTATATGTGTGTCAGGGATAGAACTCAGGTCATCAGGCGTCACAGCAAGTCTCTTCACTGCCTGAGTTACATAGTCAGCCCATGTCACAATCTCAATAAGAAGAACTCTCATATGACTTTTCATATGTTGCACTGAAAATTATGAAATCTTGACTTAACTCTCTCATTTCTTCTTCCAAATGATTGGGGAATGCTGACTATAGCTTAGTTCTATGCTCAGCACTCTAAACCTGCACATTGGCTGACAAGATGTTGAGAGTATAGGAGTTTATCAAAACCTTGAAGAAAGGACAGAAATTATATATTCTGTATACAGAACAGACAGAAGTCACAATCATACCATGTAGGTATTTCATAATGGAAAGCTGTGGGTGAAGTTGAGTTTATGGTGGATACTTAACAAGTACCTTTTCCTTTCTCTAGAACAAAATGGAGCTGTCAAAACAAGAGCTTTCTTGCTACAGATGACCCCGGAAAGCTCCCTGTCCTGATCAAGAGCACATTTATGTCATTGAAACATGTGCCCAGTCTTCTCTTTTCTAAGTTTCTGCTACTGATTAGTGACTCGGAGCAGCAAAAAGCAATCTAGACCAGCCTCTCAGTGGTAGAAATTATACAGGAAATGCGGCCATGCCAGGCTTGGTTATAGCCTCCTGTCAAACACCTCATTGATGGTTTTGTTCTTAGACAGCCTCAACTATGGCTTTCTTGTTGTCCCTTTCTTAGAAATGAGAGCTGCTGAGTCTGGAGTTCTGTCTTTCTTTGCCTTCTCTGAGAACTTTATCTATCATATTGATTCTTTAAAAATCTCATGTTGCCCCACGCAGCTTCTCCTGAGGGATTTTCTAACTCTCGGTCAGTGAAGGGTAAGGATTTTGATTTTGTTTTGTATATGTTTATACCTTCTCAGAAAGTAACTGAGATAGAGCAGCTATTCAATATGTTATTTGTTTTATTCATTTGTCATCCTTAGAGTTGTTTATATATTCCACAAATAGCTCTATGTATCCTGGGAAGAGCTGAGCATTAAATTACAATTTATGAAGGTGGTAGGATGTCTCAATTTGAAGATGTTTGTGATTTGTTATTGCAGAAGTTCCTCCAATACTATCATTGGAATACACTTATATTTTAAATAATAACTATATTTAATAATATTGTATATCTGTTGTTACGAAGCATATATAATATCCTTATATGTTTTGAATACCCAATGTTTCTGTTATGATCATTTGTAGGATAAAGTCTGTCTTCCTTACACAGCATCACTTTTAATTATAATTCTTTTCATATAGAAGTTCTTATACAAGGAGAGCAGGACTTTGAGCTCTAGTCTTGAGCTAATAACATGGAGAATTGTAGTTAAAAATTATGTAACTTGTTTTAGACATTTCTGAAAAGTATAGTGAATTTCAATAGCAAATTTACAAGTAAATAACATTTAAATTCATTGTTTAGTTGTTTCAGACTAGTGGCCAATAGTTACTATCACAAAGCCAAAGAAACCGAATCTTTGCTACTGGACTGAGTTTCTGCTGGTCACTCACTTAAAAGGCTCAGGTGTCAAAAGCACACCTCTGTCATCCTTGAGCATATCTCTTCCATGAAAGCTTGGATGGGCATGGATCTGTACTTCACGTCCTATGACGGGAGAACTCTGATTTCTCTTCATGCTAGTTCCTGCTATCTAAGAAGACTCCATGTTTTTTCTCTTCACATATGCCCCATAGGCTCCAGTGTGATGTAGCTTTCTGTACTCATTCCTCTGGTTATCCATTTCTTGGGGCCTAAGATACCTGCAGCAGAATTCATGTAGATCTAATTACTTCTAGAAAGCTCATAGGTATCCATGACAGTAGTATCATGAGCTGGGTATTTTTGTTTGTATTTACATCACAAAATAACATGGGGCTAATTTATAGCCACCTTCTAGAGGACATGATGTTTTCTCTGAAGCTTAGCTTTCTACTTTGGAGATAGAAAGGTACATTAACCATTCTTAGGGGAAAGAGGATACAGTGAGTGTTGTCAGACAGGAAGTTGGAAGGGAAAAATTTATCCCAGACAGAGAGGAAGTCAGAAGATAAATGAGGACATAGAACTGTAAGGGGAAAGAAGCAAGTTATATATTGACTTTTCTATGTGGACTGTTGAAATAATGAAGTGCTTAGGGAAGACATTAATGTAGAAGCTGCTAAAATAGTGCTGTGTAACAGTCCACCACGAGATGAATGACCTACAACGATAAATGGTTATGTCTAGCTTGTAAGCAAGGATCATACGACTTAGGCTGAGCCCGATAGTGCTGGCTGGCTTCAATCATATGTCTGTAGTTTGATTGAGGTTACTCATGTATCTGTAAGTTGGCATTGTTTTTCATGTCTCATCTTTTTCTGAGGTTAGTAGATTTTATTAGACATATTTTTCTTTAATGCTAATATGAGAGAGCAAGAGAAGTAATCCTAGCCATAACAAATTATGTGAGTCTCTGCTTTTAGCATCCTTACTGTCCTATAACCTGCTCACTCACCTGTCCTGCATCAAGGCAGGAGTGAGATTTGGACACTTTAGAAAAGGTATATGTAGCAGAAGATGGCCTATTTGGCCATCATTGGGAAGAGAGGTCCCTTGGTCTTGCAAACTTTATATGCCCCAGTACAGAGGAATGCCAGGACCAAGAAGTGGGAGTGGATCGGTAGGGAAGCAGGTCAGGGGGAGGGTATAGGAAACTTTCGGGATATCACTTGAAGTGTAAATAAAGAAAATATCTAATAAAAATAAATAATTAAAAAAAAAAAAGGTAAGAGCAATCCGGGCGTGGTGGCACACACCTTTAATCCCAGCACTCGGGAGGCAGAGGCAGGCAAATTTCTGAGTTAGAAGACAGCCTGGTCTACAGAGTAAGTTCCAGGACAGCCAGGGCTACAAAGAGAAACCCTGTCTCAAAAAACCTACATAAATTAATAAATTTTTTTAAAAAAGGTATAAATGGGGCGAATATGAACATGGGAAGAACTATTATACTATTTTACTAAAATATTTTTTCACTGTTAATAAACTATGACATTAATTCCAAAAATATTTATAATTTTAATAAGAAAAGTACAGCAATATAAGAATTATGATAGTAATTCTTAGGGTTTAAAAATTCATAATACAACACTGTAACTGCAATTCAAACAGCAAAGAGACAAATATTACACTTTAAAAATCCTCATAGTTCAACCATTTCTATCTGCTTATGACACAAGGGAAATTGATGACAGGGTAAATGGCAGTAGAATGACTCATAGAACTAAATTACAGTCCATTCTCTCTTGGATTATATGTAGCTCTGAAATACTGGGCAGAAATAAAGCCCCATTTTAGGTGTTGTGACCTAAAGGATAACATGATACACTGTGGCTAGATAATAATTCTGTCTAAATTTTATGGAGTCAGTTGTATTTTCAATTCCCTGTGTCTCACTATAGACTACAGAAACAATTCACAAAGAGGAAGAAGTGAATGTTCTCATGGAAACCAAGATGCTGAGAAACGAAGGTGTGATATAGAACTTACAAATTAGATATTAGTTGGTAACTCAATCTGACTATGAGGAAAGCTGACCCAGCTGGGGCCAGCCTGTGCATGCAAAGAGTCAAGCTGCAGGAAGGAATAATCCCCCTTTTATATAGCACTGGTGAGACTGCACCTGGAAAACGGGCTTTTGCTCCATACCTTGGTACCCAGGCCATGTGGATAGAGAGAAGAAAACTGTATGATTCATTCATAGCTGGAGGAAATGATCTGGGTGTAGGAATTAAAGTGCATAATGAGTTCCCCCTATAAAGGGACCCCCTAATGGCCTAGAGGCCCCACTGGCTGGACTATTGTGTTCAGATCTTTGGATTCTTAAAGTAAGAGACCTTGCAATATCTGGTTCAATGGCTCAGTCTATCTCTGATCCTCTGCCACGTATTCTGTTTCTTCGGCTTCTCTGGTCTTGTAGTTGGGGTTTCTATTACTATGATAAACACAATGACTAAACTTGAGTTGGGGAAAAAAGAGTTTATTTCAGCTTATAGTTTTCAAGTCACAGTCCACCACTGAGGGATGTCAGGTTAGGAACCCAAGGCAGGAATCCAGAGGCAGGAACTGAAAGAGAGACTGGAGGAATGTGGTGTACTAGCCTGCTCTTCATGGCTTGATCACCCTGCTTTCTTATATACCCCAGGGTCACCTCTTGGGTGGTGGTCCTATCCATAATGGGCTTTTTCCTCCCACACCAATCACTAATTAAGAATGTGCCCCCACAGGTTTGTTTACAGGCCAGTCTTAGAGAGGCACTATCTCAGTTGTGGTTCCTTCTTCTCTTATAACTGTGGCTCATGTCACATTAACAAAATGCTAACCAGGACAGGATTCCTGTAAGTAGGTATTCCAGAAGTCTTCCTTCCCTATAGTCTTTTCTGTGTGTATCTCTTTTCAGACTTGTAGTGAGCATGGCCTGGACAGCTGGCAAAATCAGGGCCTCCTCTATGGCTCTCAATTTATGGACGCCTATTGTTCCCTCAGGTCTCACCATTAGTCACTGTTTCTTGCAAGGGAATCAGAATCAGTCTTTACTCTGTATTCTCAGTCTTTACTCTGTAAGGTGGCATCCTTGCGCACTCCGTGCATCAAGGTCTTCTGTCAAGGGAAAGCACAGCAGCTATCAACTCAGTTCTGGGCTTATCCATCTGCCTATGATGGATACAAAGGCTTGTTACATCTTAACTATGGGCAGTCAAAGGGGCGCTGGGTCAGGGTTGAACCATCCACCATGGTTTGGAGAAAACCCATGGTTTCTCTGAGTCTCAGTGTATCAAATAAGGATGCCAAGGTCTTTCCAGTGAGAATACAGAGAATAGACAGGAATTTGGGAAGAGAAGAGTGGTAGGGAACCTGGGAGGAGTTGAAATCAGGAGTAGGGGATAGATAAGATGATAAGATCAAAATACAGTGGCTATGCTTGAAATATTCCATGCTGTCCAAAGTTAGTGCTACACAAATGCACATGGGTAGAGTGTGATCAACCTCTTAGGGACCAAAACGTCTTTTCCTCCACCAGCAGTCAGTCATCACTGCCATCAGCTCCTTAGCTAGAGATGTGGCATGTACACATGCATATGAGAGTGTATACACACACACACACACACACACACACACACACACACACACACACACACACACCGCTTTGTAACATCGTTAGTTTATTTGTTTATTTTCTCCTGATATCAGCTACCTTCTTTCTTATTTATTCATTCCCACCCACATCAAGCTTCTTTATTTTCTATGTCTGGAATTAACTAAACCCCTCTCCACCTCGGAAGCCAGCACACCAGTTCTCACTCCTAGTGTATCTCATAGCTGGATCTCCACATACATTTTTAAGTCTCACCTTAAAACTCATCTCGATAGCTTTACAAATGACTTTGACCTTATTTACAGCTCAGATTTGTACTGTCTCCTAAAATGCTCCAGCTTTAAAATGGGCTCTTGCTCTGCATGCCTCTAAGTACTCACATATGTGCTCAATTATTTACTTTATTTCAATCCATTTCTTCCAGATAGATTAAGCACAGGATTTGTCTTTTTTTCACAGATCTGTGTATCTCATTCTTTGCAGATTGCAGAACGCAAAGAGGACACTTAGAAATTAATTGCAGAATAATATATTCGTGAGTAAGTGGAATTTCCGGCCAAGATTTAAAAAAAAAAAATGCCATGGGGAAATGCTAATGTGGCCTAAAGTTTTGTGTTCTCTCTACAGCATCTTTCAAACCTTAAAATGCAACATAATTGGGATTCTTGACCTCATTAGAAGAAATTTTGGAGTTAGGAGAAACTAGGACAGGGCAGGGTAAATGACCTGGTCAGAATCACACAAGAAAAGCACTGAAGAATTGGGTGAGAGCCAGGTTCTAGCCACGGGGAAGCCAGATCCTCACATTCAAGTCCTAGCATAGGCCCCGAGGGAACAACTTTGTGTTACAACCCCACTGTGACCCACTCACCCAAGAGGGGACAAAGAGGGGAAGGCTCAGACCCAGTCTGAGGGTTTCCAGGCCTCTGTGCTTAAGGTTTGGCTGAGGGCCCCGACTTCTCTATGCTGTTGTCCCTTGGGCCCGTGGCCTTAAATCAAGTTCTCAAACCTTTCTTCTGTTCCAAATGAGCTGGTGGCTTTTAATTGTATTTTTCCACTCAGAGTCTTTGAAATCCATCTCGCTTTGCTTTGGTGGCTTTTGTGTGACCTTTGATGTTCCCTTGGCACATTTCTGTTACTGGAGGGAAACAGGGAAATTTTTGATTTGTTAGAGAGATTGGAGTCTAAGTTTTGGACTTCAGGCCTGTAAGCTTTCCGTTAAAAGCAGAGAGATGACTAATAACTATTTGGTGTGTAATGATGGCTTAGCAGTATTTAGCACTGATTTAGGCTCTCTGGCTC
Organism: Mus pahari; assembly: GCF_900095145.1. Taxonomy (NCBI): domain Eukaryota; kingdom Metazoa; phylum Chordata; class Mammalia; order Rodentia; family Muridae; genus Mus; species Mus pahari. Next base: position 34,326,803 of record NC_034602.1, on the reverse strand, counting down.
CATTACCTAGGATATTTGCCTGACTTAAACATTCTTCAGTTCTTTCGCCAGCAGCTGTCTACATTTTTTTTAAGTCTCCCCAACCTCCAGAAATTATGATTTCACATTTCTAATACTCCTCTCACTGTCCAATCAAAAAGGCCTTTTCGGAGTACCTTACATCATGTGTCCTTAATACGTGACTTCAGCCCAGATCACGAGTACAGAACACAAACAAAGGATAAAGGTCAAGTCTTTTGTAGCACAGCCTGTATCTAGGATGTCAAAGGCAATCCCTAATCCTTGGCTGTACATGAAGTCTGTATGAGAAGGGGGATTGAGAGGGACAGAGATTAAAAGAAAGCACAGATTTACACCACTTTCTTCACTTTATCCCCAGGAGTCACTCCCAGCTACATCCCCTTGAGCTCCTCAATTGTGCACCCCCCCCCCAGTCAANTTGATAGCCTTTTCAATTAGAAAGGATAATGAAAATGAGGCCACGGAGTTGAAAGAGAGCAAGGGGATGCATGGGAGAGATCAGGGGAAGAAAAGCAAAGCGGGGATGATAAGGTAATTACATTACAATTTTAAAAGATAGAAAAGAGAAAAGACAGCCTTTAACAAAGTGAGGATGTATGATTCAGGCTCTCAGCCTGAGCAGCTGCTGGATTCTCTTCTCTTGTGGGGAAGAGGACAATTTATCTAAGAACTTAAGGTAATTATCTCTTTTGGATTATACTTCAAATTACTGCATTAGTATTGCAATCATTTATTAATTTAGATGTGTGGGAAAAAAAGAATTTGTGCATGTAAAGAGAACAAAAATACAATTATGGGACTCCATGGTGTGTGTGTGCATGTGTGTGTGTGTGTGTGTGTGTGTGTGTGTGTCTGTGCAAAGTTTGTAACATGGAAAGGCTTCCAGGAGTGCAGAACACACTTGCACACTTGTAACTAAAAATCTTGAGCGTTTAATAGTAAGTATGTGGTCATTTCAATTTCATAATCTTTGTCCTTCCCAAAGAAATTTGCTGACTGCATTTGCTCATTTCATTCCTTCACATAGAAGAGGAAGACTATACACTTAGGAAGACTCTTCAGTTTCTGAGAGTCATAGTACTGATCTTTCTTTGCTCTCTGCCCTAACTTTTACTGATGATAATAATGGAGGATTTCTTTCAGGTTTTCAGAGAGGAAGGAGGATGGAGTTTGAGCTCTCAGATTATGAATAATTTAAGTTTGGAATGAAGTATTGGGTATGCTGAAATTCACACTGGTCTTGGCTTGATATCATAGTTCCTTTCCTTTATAAATGTGACTTTTTATGGACAGATTAATTTAAAAAGTGAGAATAACAGGAAGCTATCCAATTGTGTTCATAAGAAAATTACAAGACCTAGTACTTACAAACCATGTATGAGTTATGAGTTGTGAGACTTTCAATTTTGTGTCATCTAGATACAATGGAAGATTTACAGGACAATGAACTTCAGTTGTATGGGTAAACAAAACTAGTGAAGAAGAAGAAGAAGAAGAAGAAGAAGAAGAAGAAGAAGAAGAAGAAGAAGAAGAAGAAGAAGAAGAAGAAGAAGAAGAAGAAGAAGAAATTTAGACTATACTGAAGTTCTCATCCTCTCCTCAAACTTTTTTCAAGTTCTCATATTCTTAGATTCATTCTCCTCTCTAAGCTCTGTTTCTTTTGTATTGACTTGTATCTATGACCTGTGTGAAAGGACACAGCAGATCCATGCCTTCATCAGTTTTCCTGTGGTTCAGTCCAAGGAGAAATCTATCTCGCCCCTTTATCTAACACCTACCAGCCCCCAGCAGGTCATGTCTTTGTTGCAGAGTTGTCAGTTTATCCAGATCATGTGATCATCTGAGGCTCATAGATCCTCACTAAACTTTTGTAGAGTAAGGTAAGGGGAGAAATCATCCATGAAGAAACATCTGGGCAGCTGTTTCTGGAGGATGTAGACATAAATGGCATTAAGACAAAACCAGTAGATGCTCAGAGGCTCACCAGGGCTCCAAACTATTGAGGTAAGCTATTCAACTCATTTCTTTGCTTGTTCAGCTTTCATCTAGAAATTTCCCCTTCACAACTCAAAATAGACTCTGTGTAATCAGAGTAAAGGACCGCTCATTCACAAAGTATAAACCTAGAGAAAGTTAATGTGCTAAGCACAAGAGATTTCTCTAAGATGTGGAAAGGCATAACATACATATAAGACTATGAGGACCATTTATCACCAGTGCTCTTCTAGGTGTGGTTGATGGTAATCAGCCATTAAAGACTTGGGTGATGGAAAGACTGAAGCAAAAAGGAGTGCTTTATGCAATGACTGAACTGTGTATCTCTCCAGGTGGGAGGGAAACACTGATCCCAACTTCTCCCTTAATAATCCTCATTTATGTGTATTACACTTGGATCAAAATAGGAAAGCCCCATAAAGAAATAAACTCAACCCTCTTTTGGATTTTTGATCCAAGTGAGATTAAATATTAAACAAATGTAAGTCACTTTTCCAACAGCACACAACCCAGGAGAAGCACAGAGCAGATCAAAGCAATACATTTATGAGTTGACATCTCTAAAAAGGGATAGCTGTTTCTTGGAGTTCTTCTGAAGCACATGGTGTATGAATAAGTAAGTGCCTGGTATCCAGCAAGATCAGCTATATTCTGAGGACTCCCATGTTCTCTCTTGACCTTGAACATTCTCATAAACATTTCAGTGCTGGAGGAAAGGTTAAAAACCCAGACCTCCGTGTTTGTGCTCCTGTTCTGCCTTAGATTAACTTAAATATTGTTTGTAGATGCTACAGATAAATCGCTTCAACTGTGAGCCTGCCTGGATGGTTAAAAGGATGCTGTTTATTTCTCTAAGGAAGTTGCCCAGCTGGGTAAGAGAGCTGTTGGACCATTGCCTCATTTTGCACACAAATTTCCTACTTATTTCAAGACTCAACTTCAGAGAGTGCACTTAACTGATTTGTCTGGCTGTCATCTGTCATGTTCTATTGGACTCAAGTGTCACAATGGGAGAGAACTTGTCATCTCTTTCCTCTCCAATTCCTCTAGTGCCTAGAATGGTGCCAGCCATCTGTGGCTGCTCCATCAAGGGAGACTGAAGTCAACACGAAAGAGTGATTGGTAAGTTAGAAAATTTTAAGAGTTTCTCAGGCTTCTAGTGTATGAATGTGTACTAGATGAGTGACAGAGAACAGTTGATCCCTGTGTCCATTCAGGCAAAGAAAACAACGAAAAGAGATTTATGTAAAACTCTTGGAATGTAGGCAAGCCATTAGGGAGGATGGGAAGGCAATTACAGTGAAATTACTGAAATACTTTTTGTTGTAGAGAGGGCATTATGTTTGAGTACAACTGTCACTTACTAGCAGTATGTTATTAGAGAGAGTCATGTACCTCCTCACCTGGTTCACTTGTGCTTGGAAGCAGCAAGTGATCAAGAAGTTGTTGTAAGAACATCTCATAATGTGTGATGAACATAGAGCAATGTACATACTTAGAAGTCGCTTTACATATCTCTCTTCTCTTTCATTTTTTTCACCTTAGTATTTAACCATTTTAAATGAAACACATAAAATATTATCCCATTATGAGAACATCCTACATTGTGAAGTGTTGGACCAACACAGCATAAATGGGGAAGGAGACGGTGAAAAAGATGAAGAACCACTATGAAACTTGGGTTGACAGAGTTTGGAATAAGAATGGATGTGACAGCTACAGAAGAAGAAAAGACAATGTTGTTTCTGAAGATGGCGTACCCTCCAGGGAGGAATGATTACTTTATTATGTAGGTAGGTCAAAAGAACAAGCCATATCAAGGAAAGGATCTATCTTCTCATCTATGAAGTAAAAGCACCATTCAGCCATTTTTGTATATTGAGGAGTTCTATCTTAACCTAGGTTTTAGGAGTCTTCCTTTTTCTGAGTGCTTGAGGTTGCACTGCAATGACTTTTATAGCTGTCTATGCATCAGAATCACCTGAAATTATTCAACAATGCAGAATTTTCTGTATTATATCATTAGGAATTAACTCAGTGGCCAGTGGTGGGACCTTGTCATTGTCATCTGCATTTTACTGAATAAATTCAAACAATATGTATGACTAGGGAGAATTAGATGAAGAGGGAATGAGAAAGAGAGTGGGAGGGGCGAACACTAAGAAAACATCTTTTATAATCCCAATGTTAATTTTTGAAGCCTGCCACAAAAATCACTCTAGGCCAATCATGGAGGGACAATGCCTCATAAAAATGCCTCAGGTACTGAGTGGGACAAGAACAAGGGAGGGCATATCTTGCCCAGTCTTTTAGCTGGCATAGGAGATAGGCACTTTACTTTTGGCCATCTGTGGGCTTCAGTGCAAACAGAATTTAACAGCTACTATCATATGACTCAAAAAGAAACAAAGAAAAAAGGAGAAAGAAAGAAAGAAAGAAAGAAAGAAAGAAAGAAAGAAAGAAAGAAAGAAAGAAAGAAAGAAATGTAGAAAGAAAGAAAGAAATATTTCTGCCCACAGAATGGAGATTGCTGTGTCTATTTTATGGATAAGGAAGCTGAAACTCAGGTTTCTACACTGCCTTAGATAATCCTACAATAAAAAGCCAGAGCCCCTAGGTCTAATTCTGCTCTTTTCACCTTTGCATCTTTTCTCTTCTCTTCCACTTCTCAACACACTGCAATGCTTGATTTTGGTTGTCAACTTGACCGGACTACGTTATTTAGAAACGCAGCAAAGCACACATTTGAGTATGGACTTTTCTCCAGAGACAGTAGATCATGCATTCTCTAATCTAACAATTGGATTCATTCCTTGATGGCTTCATAATGTGTTGGTATTACTTTGGGTGGCTCTCGAAATTTTAGGAGGTGAAGCCTAGCTGGAGTTAAGTACATCAGTAGAAGAACAAGATCTTTGGGGTATGTTATCTTGGTATGTTTTTCTCTTTCGGTTTTTGTGAACTGTTCTTTTCCATCACACTCTCCTTTTTATGGTTGACTATACTCTCTGAAACCAAATACCTTATCCTTCAAGTTGTTTGTGTCACATATTTGGTCACAGAAATAGAAAAGGGGGCAATCTGCATATCATCTGCTTCTTGAGCTGCGAAAAGATTAAAGATGGAACTTGTGTGCTCTATTATGTTTCCAGTTTTTATCCAATACAATAGTCTACACATAATAAGTGACACATTTCTCAAATGTGTCATTTTATTTTATTTTATTTTAAACTCAAGATTTTATTCCCCTCCCGGTCCACTTTCTGACTGTTTCACATCCCATACATCCTGTCTCCATGAGGATACCCCACCCCCACCCCACCAGACCTCTAAACTCCCTGGGACCTACAGTCTATTGAGGGTTAGGTGCATATTCTATGACTAAACACAGACCTAGCAGTCCTCTGCTGTGTAAGTTTTGGGCGGCCCTCATATCAGCTGGTGTATGCTGCCTGGTTGGTGTTCCAGTATCTGAGAGATCTCAGGGTCTAGGTTAAACTCTGACCCATATTTTTTAAGTATGTAAATAATTACTCTACTAGTTAGAGTGAAACTTACAAGCACAAAAGGATTATTATGTTATGCTTCTTGATTTTGTAATTGAGTGAATTAATCATAAAATTGTATGATTAATATTACATATACATCAAATTTTGGGGAAAGGAATTTAAATCTGTGCCACAAATCTCTCTCTATGTATTACATATGAAACATATATGATAATGTATATAACATATATAATATGTTACATATGTATTATGTGTATGTGTTTGTTTTATGCATGGTTACTCTATACTCTATTGATGCTTTTTCTTAAAGCTTCTATTGGCTTATTGCAAACCTAGCCAGGACCTACTAGTCTCTACAACTGCCTCAATAGGGCAATTTTCAACACCTACAAGATTACCTTTTCTGCTAAAGAAATAAGAATCTGGATTTCAACCCCAGTATGAAAGTTGTTATCCTTATTAAGTCTGCCTTATGCTATAGACATTCCAGTGGCATAAGTCAAGATCATTCTGCTGGTTTCAGCGCATGCCTCGTACCTATGAGTGAAATGAACCACAGAAGGATGCAGTAGCTTGCTTATTGCTCAGACACATTACGGAGCTAAGATATGGATTTTTTTTTTTTTTGGATCTTGTGTAGCCTGGGTTATTTCTGGTTATAGACCTGAAATTATAGTTTATTAAGCTGTGCAGATCTCATCTTACTGTTTAGAATAATAAGTATCAAGAAAATGTGTTTACCTATACTGTACCTATATCAATCTTTTGAAAATATTTTCCTCAATGAAATGTGGCCTGAGTGAGATCTTAAAATTTCATATTTACCTAATAATAATATACTGTTGGGTTAGACCTGGTTCCTGATATTCTCTGAGGTGGGTATAATCCTTATACATGCAAATAGCTTTGTCCTGATCAATCCAAAATTATTATGTAACACTTAGATCCTGTGTAGATTAAGTGTTATAAACTGTAAGGTAAGCTAAAAAACTTCTCAATGATATGTTTCTATTAGCACTCTGAAATTAAGTATATACATGGATATAATATTTTGGAAGGTTAATTTTCATGAGGTTTCTCTAACTTAGAAATGATGACAATTTTTTTTGCAAATTCCTTGAGTTGGGAAATGCACACTATAGGATACTTAGAAGATGCCTATTGATATTGACACATATCTCCTGGCTTGAGAGGGCAGAGGAAGAGGGTGTTTAGGCAAATGCTTTATTAAAGGATAACCTTGGGAAATGTTTTGGAGAATTTATTTATTTATTTATTTGTTTACTTACTTACTTATTTATTTTGCTTTCTTTTTTCCAATTTTTAATTAGGTATTTACTTCATTTACATTTCAAATGTTATCCCCAGAGTCCCCTATACCCTTCCCCCCACTCCCCTACCTACCCACTTCCACTTCTTGTCCCTGGTGTTCCCCTGTACTGGGGCATATAAAGTTTGCAAGACCAAGGGGCCTCTCTTCCCAATGATGGCTGACTAGGCCATCTTCTGCTACATATGCAGCTAGTGACATGAGCTCTGGGGGTACTGGTTAGTTCATATTGTTGTTCCACCTATAGGGTTGCAGACACCTTCAGCTCCTTGGGTACTTTCTCTAGCTCCTCCATTGGGGACCCTGTGTTCCATCCAATAGATGACTGTGAGCATCCACTTTTGTATTTGCCAGGCACTGGCAATGCCTCACAAGTGACAGCTATATCAGGGTCCTTTCAGCACAATCTTGCTGGCATATGCAATAGTGTCTGCATTTGGTGGCTGATTATGGGATGGACCTCTGGGTGGAACAGTTTCTGGATGGTCCATCCTTTCATCTCAGCTCCAAACTTTGTCTCTGTAACTCCTTCCATGGGTGTTTTGTTCCCAATTCTAAGAAAGGGCAAAGTGTCCATATTTTGGTCTTCGTTCTTCTGAGTTTTATGTGTTTGACAAATTGTATCTTGGGTATTATAAGTTTCTGGGTTAATACCCACTTATCAGTGAGTGCATATTATGTGAGTTCTTTTGTGATTGGGTTACCTCACTCAGGATGATACCCTCCAGATCCATCCATTTGCCGAGGAATTTCATAAATTCATTATTTTAATAGCTGAGTAGTACTCCATTGTGTAAATGTACTACATTTTCTGTATCCATTCCTTTATTGAGGGGCATCTGGGTTCTTTCCAGCTTCTGGATATTATAAATAAGGCTGCTATGAACATAGTGGAGCACGTGTTCTTATTACCAGTTGGAACATCTTCTGGATATATGCCCAGGAGAGGTATTGCTGGATCCTATGGTATATTTGTTTATTTATAAAGGGTATGTAGTGGAACTCATATTATACCATTAACAAGAGCTCTAGAACCTAACTCCAGTGCTGTGTATTCTTGGCATAAGGAAAGAGGAGAAAATACATTAGTTATACTATTACACACTTGTGTCTCAGTCAGCTTTAAAAAGTCATTGTATCTAGGGGTGTTAATGTGAGTCATATCACTCATAATCTCTCTGTTTTGTGTTTTCAAAGTTTTAATCCTTTTAACCAAACAACCTGACCTTAAAATGGTTGTTTAAATCCTTCAAACATTGGGAAATGAATAAAGAAATAAATTATTAATTTAAAAATTATTGTACTTCAAACATAAACCTTTAGTTTGGTATAACCACAAAATACAGAACCTATTCTTATGACTTGATGTAATCTTTCTTTTGGCTAGCCATTTCTTAAATATATATAAATATTCTATAGCATGAACCCTGAGTGAAAAGGGCTTTCTCATGCCCTAAATGTTAACAGTTAAACAAATAAAACTATATTTACTTTTTTTTAGAATGAGGAGTCAATCTGGCTGCCTTCAGAACTCAGCCATAAGCCATTTATATGATGATTTATATGATGGTGCGTGCTTTATAGTCTTCAGTTTCCTGAATGATGAAATGAGATGATTTGAGTCTGGGCATGGTTGCTCATGACTCTAATCTCAATATGAGGAAGAGTGAGGCAGGGTGATTACAATTGTGAAGTCAGCTTGAGCAACATCATAATTTCAAGCCTATCATGAGATATGTAGCAAGAGACATTATCTAAGAAATAGAAACAACTCGCAGTTGAAGAAGACGAGATGATACAACGAAATGATATCTAAAATACCATCTTAGTTCTCACATTATACCATTTCAAGTTTTTGGCTTCAAAAGTCTTGCTCCATTTATAAAATACTTTGATTAACCTCTGCAAAGACAATGCCTATCTAACCTATCTTTAGACATATTTCCTTTTAAGTATTATCACATGCATCCTGACAGATTTTGTTTTGTTTTCGTTTTCATTTTACTCCTTGTAGAAAAGAAATCATAATTCAAGCCTTAGTCTGATAAACAGTTCTAAAACATCTGACAGGGTAACACAAGGGGCCAGAAAACCAAAGTAACATAAAGAGACCTTTGTGGCTTGGTGCAGAAGGCTTAGGGACAGTTAGGATCCCAGTCTGGGTTTTCAGCAGGAAACCAGGCACTGAAATGCACATGTCTGACCTGCAAACAGCTGTGAGCCCCTAGAAACACCTTTCTGGAAATAACCTGTGGGATCTAAAAAAGATGATGTTGACTATTAACCCTCCTGCTTTTATTTGAAAATAAACCTTATAAAACATGTATTTCTTGGGTTTGGTGGTTCCTCTGTAACCAATAATGCAGGAACTGTTCCTTCCCCAAGGGATGAATAGCACAGTCCTATTAAAAACAGAGGAAGAGTGGGAGAGAAAGGGAATTAAGGTTTCAATATCTCAGAGGAATGTTCAGTGATGAAGACTTAGAAGACAAGCTTTTGTTTTGCTGGGTATACAGAAAGAATAACATGTTAAGTCAATTGCTATAAATAATTGTATTATATAAACTAGATTTCAATAAGAGTGCATTTATTTAAACACCATGAATTAGAACTCTAAAATGAGCCTAAAGAACTAGGAAAAGAGTCTCAAAATGTTTATTCTGTAGGATTACTGTAAGAAAATTTACTTGGGTGATCTAGGTGTCTGCTAATGTCCCATCATGCTTAGGTTTATTGGAATCCTATAACTCCTAATTCAGATTGACCTTTACTTTATAGGGGGGTAAGCCAATATTTAGCCTACAGAGAAGAACAAGACTAGGTTAGCTTCCAATAAAAAAAAGATCTCAAAACAATGCTGGTGGAGCAATCAACATTAAAGGGAGACAGTTAGCAGAAGTGATAGGGTGTAATTCACTTCGGCTAAGAGGATTGTAGTAATTTCTACTTTTCAGTAGTGGTAGGGAGATGAATGACCCCAGTTTACTCAGAACTTTCTAGGGCAAAAGATTTATACCTAGTTTTAGGGCTGGAGAAGCTCTGGGGATACCAGTGCCAAATGGCTCTATGAACAGCAGTCTGAGAGGTGTTTGATAGCCTGAGTTTTATCACTAGAGATGCTCAAGCAGCATTTACAAGTTGTATGTTGGAGATGATTAGGCTTGGCAGAGGAGAATGAGCTCACTGCTCTTAGCCATCCAAAGACAAGATATTGAATGGCACAGGAAAATGATCTATGGTAGGTCAAACCTCACTGTTAATTTCTCTGGATTTATAGATCCTACCGTTGTTGGGTCTGCACATTTAGAACTTGAGTGATTTGCTTCTTTTTTTTCCTTTGGTTTTTCGATACAGGGTTTCTCTGTATAGCCCTGGCTGTCCTGGAACTCACTTTGTAGACCAGGCTGGCCTCGAACTCAGAAATCGCCTGCCTCTGTCTCCCGAGTGCTGGGATTAAAGGCGTGCGCCACCACGCCTGGGGGTGATTTGATTCTTCTAAGAACTTTCCTAATCTATTATGTGAATTGGTTTCTGCAATAGTAGATAATCAATTAAGATTATATTGTAGACAAAGACTAACATGAAGTCCATTACAGTCAGAAAAGCAAATGATCTGGAATTAGATCTGTGAATCAACTCTGAGATGAACACTAATTATATTCATAGAGTTTGATCCCTCTATTTGGTCACTGGTCTACTCATTTCTGAAGTGAAGATCATCATGTTGGGAGGATTATTGAGAGTGTCATACAAGCTGAAATAGCTCAAGTATTATTTTCATTGTATTTCTTCTTGTCATTTGATATGCTGACCATTCTGGTATTGCTCTCATACACTGACTAACTGTATACCTGTTATGTTCTACAAAGTCACAGCACTTAAAAGGTGGGCACATCTATGCACATGCCCACACCCAAACATCACATACCTTTGTACACATGCTCTCACACATACATGCACACATCCATACACTCACACACACAGAACCACCTACTCCAATAGCACTTATCTCTCTTTGGCTGATTACAGTATTTCATAGACACCCAGAACCTCCATGTGGTTGCTCCAGCACTCCCTGGATTCACTATTAAGCTTCTCTAGGTGATAAGACCATGAAGGAAAACACAGAGATGGCACAGTTGTTTCTTAAAATCTGTTATCAGGAATGGTATACTAGAACTTAGTCGTTTTGTCAAAGCATACTCAGGAATCTGTCATTGTAGCATAGTGTGTGCACAGCATCCTTTGAAGGACCCATAGCAGGATGGACCAAATCACAGTGAAGCATGGCACTCTTATATGGTGGTTGTGTATTCCTGCATTAAGATTCTTATTGATACTTTGGAAAATTTTATTCAACAACCACTAAATCCAAATTTTTATATGTACCACATATTTACAGCTATATATCTATTCTAATGCTTGAGCATAGCTCCTGATACCACTCTAGCCTGCCTCACATTTAAATATCCCATATGCAACCAGGAAGTGTCTTGATAAGACTTAAAGTAAATATCAATTTCTATATCATTATTTTTCATTAGCCAGCCATGTTATAACATTTGGAGCACAAATCAATTGACTAAATGGTCCATGCACACAGGTATTATTTTCATTTTCCATAGTTTTCCCAAGGTAAATTTTTTCAACTCGGTATGCCATTGTACAATGTGTAATTATTTTAACTGTTGCCTTAAATTTGGGAAGAAACTTTGCTTTCATCTGATAATATAAGCTCATCTTTTCTCTTTCATCATATTCATCAACTGTTTTCCATATTATATTAAGAATAAAATGGCCGGGCGTGGTGGCGCATGCCTTTAATCCCAGCACACGGGAGGCAGAGGCAGGTGGATTTCTGAGTTCGAGGCCAGCCTGGTCTACAGAGTGAGTGAGTTCCAGGATAGCCAGGGCTATACAGAGAAACCCTGTCTCAAAAAACCAAAAAAAAAAAAAAAGAATAAAATGTTTGTTGGACAACAGGTTAAGAAACAAACAAGTATACAGTAGATGACTATGGAATAACAATTGGAGAACTGGATTATAAAAATTGCTTTTCTCTCTCCAGTATCAATTTGGGTATAGTAATTCTCCAGGATTCATATAGGACTGGATCCAGAAGTCTGTGCAGCTGCAAACTCCAAACATGCTTAAGTTCCTTATTTAAGCAGTATAGTGTTTGTATCCTTGCTACATAATATGCAATATACCAGTCTATTTTAAATAATCTCTACATTGCCCCAAATAACTATTATGATGTGCATAATACATAAACAGGTACTTACTGTAGTATTTAGGGAATAATAACAATAACTAAGGTCTGTGCAGTTTAATATAGATTCTATTTTCCCTTTAGTATCCATAAATTCGGAGCTCTTAGTCACGAATGGCCAACTATAGTTTAACAGTAATAGAAATCCCTATCTCAAAAACAGTGACGTGGGATGCTCTTCTAAATTGTCAAAATGACTCCTACAGAATCACATTCATAATTTTCTAAGAAACTCCTTAGTTCATTGACTGATGTTCTAAATTCAACTAGAATAACTCTTTCCCCATCCATATATACTCACTAGGAGATAAAGGGGGGCCATATTATAGTCATGATGCTATTGTTAAGGTTAGAGAAATTCATTGAAGCCCTGTTTTAGGTTACCCTTCTCCCGACAGTGAAATCCTATATTCATTCTTTTAATTAATTAATTAATTAATTCACTTTACATCCCAATATCAACCCCTTATCCTCCCAATACCCCCTCACACAGATCTCTCCTGTTAATTCTTAATCAGTGTTGTCAGAGAAATTAATTCCTATGGCTGGCCTGGGTAAAGGTGTGTGCTTGCACTGTCCAGACAAAATTCCATTTCCACTGGCAAGAAAGAGGGATGCTGTGTGCATTTAATTTAGCAAAACAGCACTGCTGGTTACACCATCAATACCAAATTTCATCCTCCATGGTCTTGACACTTAATCTGGCCTCATTTTATAGTTCTCTCATTTCTCTTTTCCACTTGATCCAGCATTCTTTCTTCTAGCTATACTTCCTGACTTGAACTCTTTAGACTGGCTTGGCCCAGTCTGCAGCAACACAAGCCATTAAAAAAATAGAGAGAGTTCTGCATACTGAGACAGATAGGACTGTGGTATTTAAGAGAACTTCTTGGTAGCACTGAGATGATAAGACTTTGCCATAAATAAAATAAGCTGAGGTCTATGAGAAGAATGCCACTTGACATACCCCATCCCAGAGTACTGGCAAAGTGGGATCTGAATCTGGTAGTTGTGAATTGGTGTTTGAAATCAATTCATAGGGTTCCATAGAAGCATATTAAGGGACCCCAAGAAATGGGTGGACGTCGGCAGGAGAGCTCCTGCATTCTTTTCTCCAGCCCACTGTCCTGCTTTACCCAGAAGAGCTCTGCTTTAATTCTTACATATATAATTTGATTTCCATACAAAAATTATTTTAAACAAAAGACGTTAAAGCCAGTCATTCTTGATCTTTATTTGTCTTTGGAACAACAACAAAGACTGAGGCTTGATGACAATCATTTGGAATCTCTCCTTCCTTCTGAACCAAAGCTGTTTAGAGTAGATCGTATGTTCCTTATTCCCAAATATTGACTCCATAGCATGCCTTTAATCTTCTGTTCAAACTCATGAAACAGGGACTCATTTTGTTCCTTTGCCTCTGTACATAGGACTTCTCCTAACAGAAAACAATCCTCCTATCTCTTATCATATCTCAAAGGAGGAGCAAGCATCCTTTGCTGGTGAGCTTCTGCGGGCTGATTTTCAACTCAGTTCTTTTCCAGCACCTTTGCTGGTCTGTGATGTTAGGGTTTTTTTTTTTTTTTTTTTTTTTTTTTTTAAGGACAACTTGCCACAAGTTAGAATCAACTTATCTGAGATCCACAACCAAGGAAATATCCTGGTTGCTGTAATTAATTTGGGAAGACCCACCACAAATATGGGCAGTGCCTTCTGGTAGCAGCCCAGAAATGAGCATGACAGAAGTAAGATTATTTGTCTTCAGAGTCCTCTTTCTCTTCCTCTTCTTCTACCCCTCCCATCTTCATCTTCATCTCCATCTCCTCTTGCTCCCTATTCTCTCTCTCCCTGTCTCTGTCCCTGTTGCCACCCCCTCCCTGCCGCCCCTCCCTGTCTTCCTCCCCTCCTCTCTCTCTCTCTCTCTCTCTCTCTCTCTCTCTCTCTCTCTCTCTCCCCCCCCCTCTCTCTCCATTCAAAAGCCCTGACGAAAAACCAAGTTCCTCCTGTAGGATAGAAGTATTTAAACACTGATACTGAATTTTCCTGGGCTGTTACATACGTTGGCATAGGTTTGAAGTTGCTTTTTTCTATTGCTAATGGATGACTGATTATAATTTTGCATATAGTGTTTCTTCTAGTGCCTCAAGCTCATTTTACACTGGGAGAATTTCAATTTTCAAAAGCCCACCTTTTGGGTTTTAAAGGCTGAACTTTTTTTTTTTTTTTTTTTTTTTTTCTGATTGAAATCTTTCCTGTGACTACATTCACCTTTTTAAATATGGTAAATATCTCTCCCATAGAATCTGTGGAATTGTTCTCTCTTGAGACATATGACTGGACTTGGTCCTCAAAAAGATGATTGTTGTATTAGTGAGAGGATGGTTGGGATGACCTGGAAGGTCTAGTACAGCTCTCATTTCGATGATGTGATTCTTACCAGATGGGAGCAATGGCGAATTAGACATTTATTGGTGGTACCCCTGTGCTTTTCATCCTAGGTTTACTCTACTGGTATCTGTATATTTTCTTTGGCTGTGTTCTGCATTTGTGATGCTCAGCATGCATATCACAAAGGCTCTTTGTCTCTCACATGAAGCAGGCTGTGAAGGGTTTGTGAAAGGATGGATCAAATCATATGTCTGCATCTACATTTTTGTGTGTGTGTGGAAACCCTGCGATCTTTCATAGCTTGTGGCTTTCACTGAATTTTATTTATTTGAATATGGTTAAAGACATGACTTCTTGATGTTATGCTGTCATGTCTGTGTCTCAGAAAAATAATAAACCACAGTACAATATCATACCATGTAAGGATTTTACTTAATAAGAGAAGAGAGTAGTTATTAAACAGTAACTTAAAGATACTTTAGTCACTAGGTAAATATACCTTGCTTGGACATTGGATCTTTTATATCCTTAGCAATTAAGTTTTTGGCTTCATATATTACTTGAAAATGTGCAGTGTTTCCTTTGTTGCTTCTTTTTCACCTACTCACGTTATACTGGGAAAAAGTGTCAACAGAACAAAGTCTATTGGTGATAAAGTTAAGGGATTTCTTTGTGGCACCTTGTTGGTGAATTATCAGTACACATCAACCTTTGTGTGTTCTGCTATGAACCAACCATGGAGGCTGTCGGCAGAATCTCTCTATAGAGAAAAGCTGTGTTTTGAGAGAGCTGTGCCACCAACATTGATCATTTTTCTTCTCTCTCTTTTTTTAATTTAATTTTATTTTAATTCATTTTTTACACCCCATATTCTATTCCCTGCTCCCCCATCCACCCTCTGACTGCTCCACATCCCACACCTCCTCCACAACCTACCCCGTATCCACATGGATACTCCTACCCCCACCCCACCTGATCTCTAAACTCCCTGGTACCTCCAGTCTCTTGAGGGTTAAGTGCATCATGTCTAAATGAACACAGACCTGGAACTCCTCGACTGTATGTGTGTTGGGGGCCTCATATCAGATGGTATATGCTGCCTGTTTGGAGGTCCACTGTTTGAGAGATTTTGGTGGTCCATATTAATTGAGACTGCTGGTCCTCCTACAGGATCACCCTTCTCCTCAACTTCTTTCAGCTTTCCCTAATTCAACAACAGGGATCAGCTGCTTCTGTCCATTGGTTGGGTGCAACTATCCACATCTGACTCAGGGGCTTGTTGGGTCTTTCAGAGGGCAGTAATGATAGGTCCCTTTTTGTGAGTGCTCCATAGCCTCAGTTATAGTGTGAGGTCTTGGAACCTCCCCTTCAGCTGGATCCCACTTTGGGCCTGTCACTGGACCTTCTTTTCCTCAGGCTTCTCTCCATTTCCATCCCTGTAATTCTTTCAGACAGGAACAATTATGGGTCAGAGGTGTGACTGTGGCATGGCAACCTCATCCCTCACTTGATGCCCTCTCTTCCTGCTGGAGGTGGGATCTATAAGTTACCTCTCCCTACTGCCCTGCATTTCTCCCAACCTCCTATTTCCTGAGGTTGCCTGTTTACATTCTTTCTGCTGGTCTTCAGACTTCAGTCCTTTTCCCTCACCCAATACCAGATAAGGTTCCCCTCTAACCCTCACTCCCCCTTCCACCCTGTCCACTTTCCCTCCCAGGTCCCTCCCTCCCTCCCCACTTGTGATTGCTTTCTTCTCTCTCTCGTCCTCACTTGGGCA
The DNA here is from genome assembly GCF_900095145.1 of Mus pahari. Taxonomy (NCBI): domain Eukaryota; kingdom Metazoa; phylum Chordata; class Mammalia; order Rodentia; family Muridae; genus Mus; species Mus pahari. Next base: position 34,310,511 of record NC_034602.1, on the reverse strand, counting down.
CTTCAGCTGATTATTTTCCAATGTAGAAAATTTTTATAATTTCAGTATTTTCTATACTTAGAATCAACGTATGCAATTTTTGCTCTGTCTGTCTTCTTCCAATAGGACCTGATATTTTATGATTGTATACAGGATAATTTCAAAATTTTAAGGCGAACACAGCAATTATTCCTTCATTTGACCTCCCTTTATCTTTTCTAGTTTTGTTATGTGTTGACTTTTACCCTTAACTGTGAAATCAGAACTTCTAAAAGCATTTATGATTCACAAACAATTTCTGAAGCGTCTCTAAGCTTTAGTGCACCTTCCCTTTGTTTAGATTTCACACCTAAGTCCCCTGCCACGAGGGCACGTCATATCAATCTTAGAAAAAACACAGGCTGTTCTCTTGCTATTCAAACAGTAATCAAATCTTTTATACATTCTTCATCATAGACATGCTCCTGAGCACATAGGCTTGTTTGATGAAAAAAAAAAAAAAAAAAAAGGAAGCCCAAGCAATTACAATACAGCATGCCTTCTGGGGTGGATAAAGTGGGATATACTTCCTAAGGTGCTTTGTTGATCTAGTTTTGAGGCTTAGGTAAATGTGACCAGTTTTCTTCAGCAGCTGATTAAGCTTACATTTTTAACACTTTTTCACATTAGCTCTGTTTCTCCCATAGTATCCTAATACCCTCTCATCCCAGCTTCAGATGGAAGACAATCACAGACAACTCCAGCATCCTTTACATGTACTCAACCCAGCAAACTTTAAGCCAGCTTACTCTGTATCATCCATTTCTTTTCATAGAATCATCATAAGGGTACTTACTCACTCGCCTTTTGAGTGACCCCAGTGCTTCCCTGTGTTACTCTGAGGACAGGCCATGATTTTCTTCCAGGACCTGTGAGTAGTAATATTGAAAAACATTCTCTGCTTTGTTTCTCTTAATCTGTGTACCACTTTCCCCATCACTTACTGAATGTGAGGGTAACATGGTCAAAACAAGCCGGGATGTTTATTGCAAGCTCTGGATATCAGAGAGTAGGCTCTATCCTGAACTAAGAGGTAGTTACAAAGGTGTGGCCGGTTCTGATTGGAGGAGGGAGAATGGGAGGGTAGAGGAAATTATCTATATGAAGGTCTGGTAGTATAGCCATGTGACAGGCTCAAAGGACTGTTCAGTTAGATTCCCTATTGTTGTGATAAAATACTGACCAAAAGTAGCGTGGGGTAGTAAAGGGTATATTTCTTTATTATTATTATTATTATTATTATTATTATTATTATTATTATTATTATTATTTTCTTTATTTATATTTCAAATGCTATCCCGAAAGTTCTCCATACCCTCCCCCTGCCCCTGCTCCCCTACCCACCCACTCCCACTTCTGGGCCCTGGCCTTCCCCTGTGCTGGGTCATATAAAGTTTGCAAGACCAAGGGGCCTCTCGTCCAATGATGGCCAACTAGGCCATCTTCTGCTACATATTTCATCTTACAGGCCATACCATATTACTGAAGGAGTCCAAGTCAAAACTGGAGGCAGGAATCTGGAGGCCAGATTCTTCTTGGGTTGCTCATTTAACTTTATTATACTGCCAAGGCTCATCTGCCTGGGGATGGTACCACTCACAGCAATCTAGGCCCTCTTAAAATCCATTATAAGTTAAAATAATACCTCGAAGACATGCTCACATGTCAATTTGGTCAAGGCGGCCCTTCACCTAAGGTTACCTCTTCTCAGATGACTATGTTTGGATCAATGTGACAAAAATTGACTCAGAAAAGGCTCAAGAGAACTTCCCAGTGTTCAAAGTGGATATTATAGGAAAGAGGATTGTGGCAGAAGAGGAGGTAAGCTAATCAGGCAGGAACTAGTGCTGGCTCATTTAATGTTAATGATAATGTTTTAAATATCTCTGTTTCTATTTGTGTATTTGTCCCTTTCACTACATTTAAACTATATCTTCCTGTAAGACTGTATTTTTTATTTTTATTATGTGGATATGTGTGGGCGTTTCCAAGTGACTGCAGCTGCCTGTAGACAAGAAGTCACTAGATATGCACTCACTGATAAGCGGATATTAGCCCAGAAACTTAGAATACCCAAGATACATTATGCAAAACACAAGAAAA
>NC_034602.1:34302503-34307753 GCF_900095145.1 Mus pahari | reverse complement strand
ACTGCCTGGAGCTGGAGTTACTGGTAGTTTGAGCTGCTTGAAATGAGTGCTGGAAACCAAACCTGGGTCTTCTGAAAGAGCATTATATGCTCCTAATTCATCTTGTCAATCCTGGACTTGATTCTCCTTTAATCTCTGCTTATCTGTATCTTCCAAATTAACAGGTACATCTTGGGAGGTTTATAAATTAGGTTCATTCAAGTAAATTGATAGTCTTCCTCTCAATGGTGTCAGATAAAAACTGAGAACTACAAATTTCAAGACCATAGAAAATGTATTGGCTTGAATCTTGTACTGGTAAGTTTAGTTAGAAATTTTGGAGAAGAAAATTCTTACTCAAGCTATTATTATGATATTATTTCAGAGATATGGTATAATCCACACCATTTATTAATTTCTTCACCATAACATGTATATAGTAACAACACCTCAGTGTAATACATTTGTTGAAAATATATATTAAATATAAACCCCTCAAATATATCAAATATAGCAATAAATGCTAATTTAGGCTCTTAAAAATTAATTTCCTTAAAAAAGAAAGCATCTTCAGCAAATGCTGCTAGTGCAACTGGCAATCTACATGTAGAAGAATGCAAATTGATCCATATTTATCACTTTGTACAAAGCTCAAGTCCAAGTGGATCAAGGATCTCCACATAAAACCAGATATATTGAATTTAATAGAAAAGAAAGTGGAAAATACCCTTGAGCACATTGGCACATGGGAAAATTTTCTGAACAGGACACCAGTGGTTCAGACTGTAAGATTAGTAATTGATAAATTGAAAAATGGGATCTCATGAAACTGAAAAGCAAGGACACTGTCAATAAGACAAAACAACAACCTACAAATTAGGAAAAGATCTTTCCTAAGTCTATATCCTAATGTCTAAAATATACAAAGAACTCGAGAAGTTAGAGTCCACAAAACCCCTAATAACCCAATGTAAAAATGAGGTACAGAGTTAAACAAAGAATTCTCAACAGAGGAATCTTGAATGGCAGAGAAGCACTTAAAGAAAATTTCAACTTTCTAATACATTAGGGAAACGTAAACCAAAACGACCTTGAGATTTCACCTTACACCAATCAGAACGGCTAAGATCAAAAACTCAAGTGACAGCAGATGCTGGCAAGGATGTGGAGAAAGAGGAACATTCCTCCATTGCTGGTGGGATGGCAAACTGGCGAAAACCACTCTGGAAATCTATCAGGCAGTTCCTCCGAAAATTGGAAATAGTTCTACCTAAACACTCAGCAATACCACTACTGGGCATATACCCAAAAGATTCTCCACCATACCACAAGGACATGTGCTCCACTATGTTCACAGCAGCCTTACTTGTAATAGTCAGAGGCTGGAAACAACCCAGATGTTCCTCAATGTAAGAATGGATACAAAACATGTGGCTTAATTATACTGTGAAATACCTACCATTCAGCTGTTAAAAATGAGGAGTTTTGCAGGCAAGTTGATGAAACTAGAAAATATCCTGAGTGAGGTAACCCAGACCTATATATATATAGACCATAAAAAAAAAAAAAAAAAAAAAAAACTTAACAAGAAGGAAGCCACAAGTGTGAATGTTTCAATCTCAATTAGAAAGGGTAACAAAACAGTCATGGGAGGCAGAGGGAGGGAGAAAGGGGGGAACAGAGACAGGATCAGTTGTAGGGGGAGAAAGGAGAGAAGACCAGGAGAACAATTGGAAATACGTGTCAGTGTGAGGTTGGGGATGGGGAAACCTCTAGAAAGTCCCAGAGACCTAGGTTGTCAGAGGCTCCCAGGACTCAATGGGGATGACCTTAGCCAAAATGCCCAACAGTAGTTAAATGGAACCTGAAGAGATAACTTGCCGTGTGAAATGGCCTCCAGTTGAGACGTGAGGCCACACATACATCTTCAAAATGTTTGACCCTGAATTGTTCCTATCTAAAGGAAATGCAGGGACAAAAATGGAACAGAGACTGAAGGAAAGGGCATTGGGTCACTGGATGAACTTGGGATCCATCTCATGCATAGGGACCAAACCTATGCCAACAATGTAGTTGTGCCATGTTGTGCTTGGAGACAGGAGCCTAGCATGGGTGGCCTCTGAGAGGCTCTACCAGCAGCTGACTGAGACAGATGCAGACACTTATAGCCAACCATTGGACTGAGTTTGGGGACCCATATGAAAGAGCTATGGGAAGGACTGAAGGAGCTGAAAGGGGTTGCAACCCCATAGAGAGAACAATCAAACAAACTGGAACCCTTAGAATTCCCATAGGCTAAATCATCTAAAGAGCGTACATGGGCATGCATATATATATATATATTAGACTGCATTGATAGGCCTCAATGGGAGAGAATGTGCTTAATCCTATAGAAAATGGATTGGATGCTCTAGGGAAGGGGGTTGCTAGCAGCAGTGAGGTTGGGGTAGATGGGTGGGCGAGGGACCACCCTTTCAGAAGTAAAGTGGAGGGGGAATGGAGTGAAGAACTTAAAAGGAGTGGGGTCGAGGAAGTGGGTCAACATTTGGAATGTAAATGAAGTAATTTAACAATAACAAAAATTAGTTTCCTTAGCGTATTCTTTTTTGCCTCTTACATACCCTTGTGATGTTCATAAAAGTTTTTTTTTTAATTAAATACACTCTGACAATTTCATACATGTAACCTCAACAGGTGTTTCAAATGTATTTACCATGAATTGAAATGTAGAGTGAAAGGAACACTCATGCCAACAATGTACTTGCCCACAGCCTTTTGGGCTTGAGTAAAAATTCAGAGTCCTTACCTCAAACTGTAGTCATTTGGTTAACTGTTCCTTTTATAGTTGCTATTATGGCCCCAGTTCCTTGATTTATTTGATTTGTCTGATAGATTGCAAATTTCTCTTGTATGGTGGTTTGAATAAGTATGACCCCTTAAGCTTGTATATTTGGGTGCTTAGTTACCAGGTAGTAGAACTCTTTGAAAAGATTAGAAGGGTTAGGTGTATCACTGGTAGTGGGCTTTGAGGTTTCAAAAACCTACGCAAGGGCCAGTCTCCCTTGACCTGATTTCTGCTTATCACTTAACTATTTCTTCAGTACCATATGTGCCTCCACGTGCCCTGCCATGATGACAATGGATTTGTAATGAGAGTTGTAATCTCAGGATAAAATCCCACCTAGCTAAGCCTCCAATTTGTGAAAATAAAGTAAACAAAAGTATAAGCAGTGAAGGAAACCATCGATGATAGAATTGAAGTATGGGTGGCAAGTTTCAGCCCAAGAAAGGAGCAGGACTTTGCAGTTTTCACCAAGTAGTTTTGGCTTTAGAGTCAAGGATATAAGAAAGCAGTTGTCGAATCCTCCACACACACACACACCCACACACCTGTAGATAAAGAAAACCTTTAAGGTTAGGTATATAGCAGGGATATCCCTTAGTGGTCATTACATGAAGCTGTGAAATTGAGGCCTGGATTGTACTAGAAGTTCCTAGATGTTGGACATGCCAGAGTCATAGTATACCTATTAAAGACAATAGCAGACTGTTGGATCCATAGGAAACTCCATTTCCCCAAATTCTGACAATTAGGCAAAAGCCAGCATTCCTTAGGAACTTTTGAAGTCAATTCGAATTCCCCTCTACCGAAAGAGTTATTTCTTTTACTATTGGTAGAAGGGACAAATGGCTATCTATGATGCTTAATTGCATACAAAAGTGCACAATGGTTTTCAGGCTCCCTCAGTTTAACAAGTACCTATTACATATTTCAGAGTCCATAGTAGAATCTAAGCCCTTTACACATCTTCCTTTGCCATAAATGTCTTCAGCTCCAGTGCTTCCTTCTCATTCACTCATTTACCACATAACCTGTTGACCCCTGCTAATTAAGGTATACCATTGTCTGGATGGGCTTCTGAGCTCAATGCAAAACGGAAACTCCCTTTACCAGTAGGGCTTCTCCTTCTCTGACCTTATCTGGGGGAGTTCAAAACCCCCATACCTTTTACCTTTAGAATGTCATGTAGTTGTGGTAAGAATACAGGTTCAGCTTCTTTTCTCTCAATAAGACCTATTCAGCAAGCACCTGAAATTCCTAGAATGTCCACTCTCCCAATGCTAAGAAGGCATCTCAGTACCTTAACCTTCAGCCTTTGCCCACTCTGGATATTTCTACTCCCTTCTCCCAAATTATATAAGCCTTGGTTTGCCCAGAATAAAATTTATCTGTCTCCCTGGAACTGATCCTGGAATGTTGCCATTTTCATTTATATTTACAGGCCATCTAAAACCCCGTTTGTCTACTCTGCTCCCTTTGCCATTGTGGACCAAGGGCCAGGGACCCCAGGGAGAAGAGAGGACCACAATAACTCTGATACTTCGGGTTTGTTTGCTCTTTTTTCTGCACTTTTTATTTTTTCTTTCTTCCTTGGTCTTCCTCTCTCCTCTGTTTCCCTCCTCCCTCTCTTTCTGCTATCCAGTGCTTTCCCCATGTCTGTTTTTCTGCTTCTCTCATGACCAGGTCCAGTCTGCTGGCCATGTTCTGTCTACTATGTTCTCACTCTGCTCTGTACTCTTTCAGATGTCTCTGTATGTTCCCCCTCCTCTGTATCCTTTCCTCCTTCCCTCCCCGCTCTCTCATATCTACAACAAAATCCTTTCCTTAACTATGCCATGGATCAATCATGCTGTCAGTTTATACACAGACCAGTTATGGAACCAGTCCAAGAGAGAAATATATTACAGTCAAGAGAGCCTAAAAGAACTGGAGAATATTATGATCACAAATATGGAGATATAGAATTTATAGTTTGCCCTATTGGTTTTTCATCTAGTTTTGGTTCATTATTTTCTCATTTCTCCCTTTTTTGGCTCTTGGAATGGTAATTAGTATTCTGTGCCACTGTATGTTAGGAGTGTGTGATCTGTTTTTTTTGGTTATGGTTTTATAGGGAGTTACAGTTAAAGGATTTCCATGAGTCTTAGAGACTTTAGGATTTTGCCTGGCTTTAGCTTGTATATGTCTTGTTACATACTGAAACAAATGCTCTGAGTTCATATGTGCAAATGTCCTGATATACCTGGCATACATATTTTTTTATTTATTATTATTTTCTTTATTTACATTTCAAATGCTATCCTGAAAGTTCCCTACAACCCCCCCCCCGCCCCTGCTCCCCTACCCACCCACTCCTACTACTTGGCCCTGGCCTTCCCCTGTGCTGGGTCATATAAAGTTTACAAGACCAAGGGGCCTCTCTTCCCAAT
>NC_034602.1:34299802-34300929 GCF_900095145.1 Mus pahari | reverse complement strand
TTTGACAAGGGAGCTAAAACCATCCAGTGGAAAAAAGACAGCATTTTCAACAAATGGTGCTGGCACAACTGCCGGCTATCATGTAGAAGAATGAGAATTGATCCATTCTTATCTCCTTGTACAAAGCATAAGTCTAAGTGGATCAAAGACCTCCACATAAAACAGAGACACTGAAATTGATAGAGGAGAAAGTGGGGAAAAGCCTGGAAGATATGGGCACAGGGAAAAAATTTCTCAACAGAACAGCAATGGCTTGAGCTGTAAAATCAAGAATTGACAAATGGGACCTCATAAAATTGCAAAGCTTCTGTAAGTCAAAAGACACTGTCAACAAGACATTTTTTTTCTTTTGTAGTCATTCACTCTCTGGTCCTCATGCTCTTTTCTCTTGTCATTTTTATTTTGGGAGACTTTCTTATACGACTACTATATTTGCATCAACTTTAATCTCTCTCTTTGCATTGTCTAGCTCCTTCCATTTCCCCAAATCCCTCTTGAATTTATAATTTATTATTTATTATTGTTATGCATGTACACACAGATATGGAGACAAAGACAGAGAGACACAGAGGCAGAGAGACAGAGACAACATACTAAATTCCTTTACTGTTTCTCACATGTACATGTGTTTAGCAATGACTGTTTGGGATTGGATAACCTAGTGGACTTATCATTGGAGAACCTGGCTCTCCCTCTCTCAGTAGCCAGAAATTACCTGTAGCTCTTGTTCTAGGAGTGGAGTCTTGTAAAATTTTCTTAATCGACACAAGATTATTAATGCCATTGTGCAGGTCTTGTTTAGGCAACCGTAATTTTGAGATTTTTATGGGTGCATCTTCCTTGTCATATCCATATATGTCCTAGTCTCTGACTCTTACAATTTTGTGTCTCCCGCTCTTGTGTTGTTTCATGATCTAGGTGTAGCAGTTGCATTGTGTACATATCAATTGATGTACCAGGTTCATTTATCCTTAGCATTTTCCCCCAGATCAAACTACAGTCTTCACTTGCTGCAAAAAGAAGCTTCCTTAGCTGGAAAGAACCCAGATGTCCCTCAATAGAGGAATGGATACAGAAACTGTGGTACATTTACACAATGGAGTACTACTCAGCCATTAAAAACAATG
>NC_034602.1:34287021-34299384 GCF_900095145.1 Mus pahari | reverse complement strand
TGTAGCAGAAGATGACCTAATCGGCCATCAGTGGGCATAGAGGCTCCTTGGTCTTCCAAACTCTATAAGACCTAGCACAAGGCAAGGCCTGGGCCAAGTAGTGGGAGTGGGTGGGAAGGGGAACAGAGGTGGGGGGAGGGGTATGGGAAACTTTTGGGATAGCATTTGAAATGTAAATAAAGAAAATAATAATAATAATAATAATAAAAAACTTCCTTGATGTGGCTTGACAGCTACACTTATCCTTGGGTACAAAGTTAAGTATTTTATAATATAGTTAGGAGTAATATTGGTTTTGAAAAATGGCAGTAGTATATTTTCCTCTGTGGTCCATGACCTTACTAGCCATGGGTAGTTGGGTAGATTTAAAGTACCAGTCAAGACTTCTTTCTTAGTAGCTTGGGAGGATCTGTTACTCCCAAGGTAAAAGTTCCACGATAGTACCCTTGAGGACTTCTTGTGAGGCTTATTGTTTTGTGGTTTGTAGGCCTACAAGATGAGTAGGATTGGTTGTTTTCATTCCTTGGAAGCTGGTGCTTCTCGTACTATGAAAGCTAGTTTTGGCTAATTCCATCTTGATTTCTCAAAGTCCTAGGTATAACATATGTAAGTAGTGCTTGGTAATAGAGGCTTACCTTCTGAGAGAGGCAACTAAGGGGAACAGAAATAGCCTACATTGTTCTGGAAGCCTCTTGGACCTCCTTAACCAACAATTGAAAAGGAGGTCTTCCATGCTTGGCCCTGGTGTTTTTATTAGATGGTCTATGATTCTTGTAGGGGCCATTTCATCCTTTGAATCATAAGTTTATTACACACACACCCCCCATTTGAGTAAGCTTATAAAATAATACATTTTCCTGTGTCTTTTGCAAATAACCTTAGTGCAATTTATCGTTTCCTTCCTCTCCATCTATATTCTTGCTTTTACCTCCCCCATTAGTGTTTCCCCTTGCTTTTCCACTTCTCCTTCATAGTGTCTGTGTCCTGGTAAAAACTTAATGTTTGTATATTAAGCTAAATATAGACATTTTAAGTTAGCAGGACAAGTCCACAGTTAGAGCTCATGGATACTTCAGAGTTTCATGAGGAGATGCAGAGGCTTTTTGGACCAGAGTTTGTTTATATAAGTTCCAGAGAAACAGAGATGCTGAGAGATAAACTGAGAGAAAAAGATGGCAGAAATGGGTGAACTAGGACAGAATTCTTAGGTGCATTCGACTAGACCTCTTTTGCCTAGATTTTCTAGGCATATAATGAAGTTTGTCAAGAAAAATTTCTCTCCACAATGGAATTCACAGTTTTGTAATGGAGAGTCTTTGTACCTTAAAACTATTGAAAAGGAGTCTTATGAGACAGCTTAGCTGTGAGGGCACTTTGTTCCCAAGACTTAAGACCTGGTTTGTTCCCTGAGACCCACATGGTAGAAGGAAAGAACCAACACTTGCAAGTTGCTCTCCAACTTTCACATGTGGGCAGGGTACATAGAGCTTCTCATGACTAAAACAAAAAAATCTAAGAAAATATTTTCTAGTGAGAAACGGAGTGCTTAAGGCTAAAGGCATATGTCTAGAATATGTTTTTATTGTTTATAAATGACATAGAGGTGAAAGAATACAGGTCCAAGGAGATGAGGCAGCCCACCATGGGGATAGAGCCTTTTCAGGCCCTCACCTATACTGAACAGAAATGGAGATCAGGAGATTCAAACCCCACATCGCCGCAAAAAACTACCTTCTGTGGGTTTCGAGATTTTATGAGTTTAACTCTACCACACACATACTTTGTGAAGAGCTGAAGACAAAATTCTGAAAATATTTCTAGGTGTGCTTGGTGAGTTTTAAATACAAAAATACAAGGAAAATACTTGTTTCATAGTTATAAAGAGTTACTTTTGAAACCAGAATCCCCTCTCAAGAAGCTTCTTATTGGTTGTGTGACTCTCAGTTCATCATAGGTCGCTGATCTGGATTATAATGATTTTGTCTTATAGGTTATACCCCAACAATGAACCATTTGAATGAAAAGGTCTGTTCCAAAGCAGACATACCATCTTGTTCTGATGACAGTGTCCTTCGTCTTACAGAAGCTTTCCAATTTTATGAGGTTCCATTTGTCGATTTTTGATCTTAGAGACTGGGCCACTGCTGTTCTGTTCAGGAAATATTTCCCTCTGCTGATGTGTTTGAGCCTCTTTCCCACTTTCTCTTCTATTAGAATCAGGGACTCTGGTTTTATGTGGAGGTCCTTGATCCACTTGGACTTGAGCTTTGTACAAGGAAATGAGAATTGATCAATTTTCATTATTCTACATGTTGACCACCACATGAGCTAGCACCATGTTAAATATGCTGCCTTTGTCCCAATGGATGGTTTTGACTTCTTTGTCAAAAATCAGGTGACCATGGGTTTGTGAGTTTAATTCTAGATCTTCAATTCTATGCCAGTTATCTGCCTACCTGTCTCTGTTCCAATACCATGCCATTCTTATCATTATTGCTCTGTAGTGCAGCTTGAGGTCAGATATGGTGATTACCCCAGAAGTTCTCTTATTGTTGAGAATAGTATTCATTACCCTGGGTTTTTTGTTGTTGTTGTTGTTCTAAATGAATTTGAAAATTGTTCTTTCTATCTCCATGAAGAATGAAGTTGGAATTTTGATGGGGATTGCATTGAATCTGTAGATTGCTTTTGGTAAGATGGTCATTTTTACTATGTTTATCCTGCTGATCCATGAGCATGGGAGATCTTTCCATCTTCTGAGGTCTTCTTCAATTTCTTTCTTCAGAGACTTGACATTCTTTTCATACAGATCTTTTACTTGCTTGGTGAGAGTCACACCAAGATATTTTATATTATTTGTGACTAGAATTGGGGTGTTCCTTTAATTAGCCTTAGAGGAAGGCTATTGATTTTTTTCAAGTTCATTTTATATAATAGTCACTTTGCTGAAGTCTTTTGTCAGCAGATTGGCAAAAGATCTTTACCAATCCTACATCTGACAGAGGGCTCTTGTCATATAATCAAAGAACTCAAGAAGTTAGACTCCAGAGAACAAAATAACCCTATTAAAATGGGGTACAGACCCTCACAGCTCTCAGGGACTAAATCAACAACCAAAGAGTACATACACAAGGAGGGACTCAAGGCTTAACATAGGATGGCCTTGTGGGACATCAATGAGAGGAGGAGCCCTTGGCCTTGTAAAGACTCGATGACCCAGTGTAGGGGAATGCTAGGACAGGGAAGTGGGAGTGGGTGGGTTAGTGATAAGGGGGAAGGAGGATGGGGCAGGGGGGTTTCAGAGGGGAAATAAGAAAAGGGATAAAATCTGAAATGTAAATAAGGAAAATGTCTAATAAAAATGTGGTATAGAGCTAAACAAAGAATTCTCAGCTGAGTTATCTCAAATAGTTGAGAAGCACATAAAGAAATATTCAATATCCTGATTCATCAGGGAAATGCAAATCAAAAAGGGACCTATCATGGTTGTCCTCTGAAAGACCCAACAAGTAGCTGAAAGTGTCGGATGCAGATATTTGCGCCCAGCCAATGTACAGAAGCAGATGATCCCTGTTGTTGAATTAGGGAAGGCTGAAAGGAGAAGGGCAATTCTGTAGGACTAGCAGTCTAAATTAATCTGGTACCCCAAGATCTCTCAAATGCTTGACCACCAAACAGGCAGCATATACCAGCTGATATGAGGCCCCCAACACACATACATTAGAGGACTGCCAGGACTGTGTTCATTCAGAGATGATGTACCTAACCGTCAAGAGACTGGAGACCTCAGGGAGTTTAGAGGTCAGGTTGGGTGGGGGGTGGGAACGTTCAGGTGGGGACGGGGGGAAGGGAGAAGGTATGGGATGTGGAACAGATGGAAGGTGGATGGTGGGGGGGGAGTAAAATATGGAGTGTTAAAATTAAATAAATTAATTTTAAAAAGAGAAATGTTCAACATCTTTATCATCAGGGAGATGCAAATCAAAACGACCCTAAGATTCCACCTCACACCAGTCAGAATGGCTAAGATTAAAAACTCAGGTGGCAGCTGATGCTGGTGAGGATGTGAAGAAAGAGGAACACACCTCCATTGCTGATGGAATTGCAAGCTGGTACAACCACTCTGGGAATCATTCTGGTGGTTCCTCAGAAAATTGGACATAATACTACCTGAGGACCCAGCTATACCACTCCTAGGCATATACCCAGAAGATGCTCCTACCCGTAATAAGGACTTATGCTCCACTACATTCATAACAACCATATTTGTAAGAGTCAGAAGCTGGAAACAACCCAGATGTCCCTCAATAGAGGAGTGGATATAGAAAATTTGGTACATTTACACAATGAAGTACTACTCAGCTATTAAAAACAATGAATTAATGAAATTCACAGGCAAATGGATGGAACTTTAAAATATCATCCTAAGTGAGGTAACCCAATCACAAAAGAACACACATGGCATGTACGCCCCGATAAGTGGATATTAGGCAAAAAGCTTGGAATACCCATGATACAACTTACAGACTATATGAAGCTCAAGAAGAAAGTAGAACACAATGTGGATGGGTTAGTCCTCCTTCGAAGGGGGAACAAAATAATCATAGGAGGTAGAGGGTAGAAGCGACTTGGAGGGGAGGGAGTAGGGGAAAGGGGAAAAGGAGGGCAGGATTAGATGTGGGAGGAGACAGGGGAGATGTACAGAGGGTCTGGAATTTGAACAGAGGTGTGTAGCAGTGGGGGGTGTGGAATAGAAGCTACTTCTTTTAGAGAAGTTTCAAGTTGAAAGAAGAACATGTTAACCCTTTGGAGACTAAAACTGCAAATGAGCTGAGTGTTTAATGAAAGAGACAATTATTCTACCAGCAAAGTAACTCTGAATGGAATGATTAGTGGTGTAGTCAACATAGATCTGATAAATGTCTAGAATACTATAGCCTACTACTATACACTAGAGACAAAGGACAAATTTGACACAGTTCTTCACATACAAAATTTTACAACCTAGTAAAGCAGGCATATAAGAAAAATAGTGAAAGGTAGAATGTACTAATGTCATGAGGAAGTTTAACAATTCTTCACTTTTATGGACTAATATTATTCATATTAAATGTCAGACAATGTTATCATCAAAACTTCTGTTCAGATGTTTGTAGCTGTGGTCACCTTAATCCCCACCCATGTCAACAATACCACCGAACTAAGTCATAGGCTGCATCATTAACACTACCCAGGAAAGCACATGAGTACTTCGTTCATGTTGCCAATATATTTCACATAGCAGCCTCTGTTATGAACTCACAACTCTCAGCCAGCACTTATTAAATACTTGTTCAGAAATAGATTGAAATAATCTTTTATCCCCCAAGGGAACACCGGGGATTAGTATTTATTGAATTCAACTAAGTGCCAAGTGTGTTACACTAGTTTTCCACACTCAAGGCTACATCAAGATGTCTTCAAAGGACTTGAGAATAAAAAAAAAAAAAAAAACAAGATTATTCTCTGAAGGTTCTACTACAAAGTGAGCACATGGTAGAGGAAATTAGACAGCCTTAAAAGGAATAGGCTAAAATAACAGAGTGGAAGTCTCTCAAGAGACTACTTAAATCTGGAGGCAGCCCTGGATATAATAGAGCCACACCTACATTATAAGACTAAGTCACAGACAATGGAGTGAACAATGATGAAGAAAAAGAAAGCATGCCAGCTGAGGTGAGCCAGACTAATGGAGCTGTGAAAATATCGACAATAACACAAGCAGTATGGCTGCACTGTGGGAGTATAGGATACCTTGACTCACAATGTGCCAAGGTCATCCTCATGTTACAAATGCTCAAATGATAAGATCTGAAAGATAGTTACATTTCTATTAGTCAGACATCACCATGTAGAATAAAACAACTTTAAAGGGGGAAAGAGTTGTTTTGGTTCCAACTTTCAGAGGTTTCTGATCATAGGTGGCTGGGTTCCTTGGTTCTAGAATCCCCCTAAGGTAAGGCAAAGCCTTCTAGGGACAGCCTATGGAGGAAAGACATTGTCAACTCATGGCAGCTAGGAAATAGAGAGAGATGAGAGTAGAAGAAGGGGAAAAGTTAATACTTTTTGTACTGGCTGGTTTTGTGTGTCAACTTGACACAGCCTGGAGTTATCACAGAGAAAGGAGCTTCAGCTGGGGAAGTGCCTCCATAAGATCCAGCTGTGGGGCATTTTCTCAATTAGTGATCAAGGGGGAAAGGCCCCTTGTGGGTGGGACCATCTCTGGGCTGCGAGTCTTGGGTTCTACAAGAGAGCAAGCTGAGCAAGCCAGTGGAAGCAAGCCAGTAAAGAACATCCCTCCATAGTTCTGCATCAGCTCCTGCTTCCTGACCTGCTTGAGTTCCAGTCCTGACTTCCATGGTGATGAACAGCAGTATGGAAGTATAAGCTGCATAAACCCTTTCCTCCCCAACTTGCTTCTTGGTCATGATGTTTTGTCCAGGAATAGAAATCCTGATTAAGACACCTTTCCTTCAGAAACACATTTCCAGTGACCTAGTTATTCCTACTAGGGCTACTTGCTGTATTTCCATCCCCAATGATAGGTTTATCAAATGGTCAGTCCATCAGTCAGTTAATCTATTTACAACCAGAGCCTTCATGATCATGAGTCATCTCCCCAAATCTAGACTCGTGAATGCTGCTTGTATCAAGTGGCCAACTCTTCAGTATATAAGTATTGGGTGGGCTACTTCACATCCATAGTAACAGGTCCTATATTTTTTCTTTTCATTAACTTAAGAACTCTAGGGTATTTGCTCCACAGGTACAAGGTCATGGGTTTAGTCCTCAGCTCTTCATAAAACTGAATATAATGATGAATACCTGAAATCCCAGTATTTAGAAGATGTACAGAGGAGATGTGGAGTTCAGGGCCATTCTTGGCTACAGAATAAGTTTGAGACCAACTTGAGATACATGAGATTTGCTCCCTAAAAATCAATCAATCAAACAAACAAACAAACAACAGCAAAGTAAAATCAAAAGAAGTGACATTCTACAGTCTGTAATGGCAGAATGCTTCTTTTCATCACACAGAACTCACTAGTTTTATTCCTAGGAGACAGTTTCATTCATTAAAATGTTCCTCCTGCCTCTATACCTCTGATGATCTGGAAAGTATTGTCTTGGCTTCCATTTCAATGCCTTCCTAAAAAACTGACTCTTTTTTGTAATATTTCTGTGTTTTTCTATCTGGTGACAAAGGGATCAGTCTTCCACTTTTAGGGTCACCTTTAACTTGGTCTTGTCATCTTTTCTTCTTTTAAGTCTTATGGATATTCCTTTGTCTCTGCCATTGACCTAAATAACCAACTTCTTTTCCTTTCTTTTGACTGTCCACAAGGAGTGTCTTCGTGAACCCTTTCTCTGAAACCTTAAAATAGTACTGAATTAGACCAAAGTAGGTAACTTACATTAAACTAAACCATAGGCATAATTTATGTTTGTTTGTGTGCATACATTTGTGTGTGTGTGTGTGTGTGTGTGTGTGTGTGTGTGTGTGTGTGTGTACATCTTTTTGCATGTAAAGGCATATGGAGAACAGAAGTCAACTTTTTATATAAGTTGCTTAGTAGCTGTCTTACATAGGGTTTTTATTGCTGTAAAAAGACACCATGACCAAGGCAACTCTTATGAAGGACAAAATTAATTAGGGCTGGCTTACAGGTTCAGCGGTTCAGTCCACTGTCATCAACACAGGAAGCATGGCAATGTCCAGGCAAGCATGTCATTGGAAAAAGAGCTGAGAGCTATCCATCTTGTTCCAAAGGTAAATGGGAGAAGACTGGCTTCCACTCAGCTAGGAGAAGGGTCTCAAAGCCCACACCCACAGTGACACACTCTCTTCAACAAGGACACAGCCCCTAATATTGCTACTACCTGGGCCAAGCATATTTAAACCACCACAGGAGCCAACTACTTCCTAGAACATAGGGTACAGTGACTAGGCTAGGCTGACTGGCTGGCCAACAAACTCTAGGGATCCATCTGTAGCCTGCAAGCATGTTCATTGATAATGTTCTTTAATGTGTTTTCTAGGAATCAAACGCAGGTCCTCATGTCTGGTCTTCACCAGTTGAACCATCTGCTGTCCACAATAATGGAATAGTCCCATGTTTTTCTCTTGTCTGATAGCTTTTTCCTCTGCTACTTCTCTCTCAGTTTCAGTTTCTCCTCCTTCCTTAGAACTACCTATCTCCTCATTTAGGTACACACACACACACACACACACACACACACACACACACACACACACACACACACACTTTGTCATTGTACTGGAAATAGAAAACTTAGGAGAAAACACAAACTATCTTTGCCAATAAATTAGAAAACATGCAATACAGAATTATTGCTGCTAAAGAAAATGTAGATGAAAGGTNACACACACACACACACACACACACACACACACACACACACACACACAGAGGCACACTTTGTTTAGTTTCTAGCTTTCTCCTTGTACTTCCCCACAGTGAACTAAACATTTGAAGAACAATCAATGAAAGTCTCCTCCCCACTTAGTTGAGATTTCCAGTTACAATAGCATTCTGTTGTTTATGTTTATACTTTGTGCATTTTTGTTTGGTTTTTAAAAAAATTCATTAGCTCTGGGTGTCTCATAGACTAGAACTATGGGTTTCCAGTTAAGAGACACATAGCCATGAGATATTCTTAGTATGCCTTAGTTAAATTGTCTTCCAGTCACAATACAGTCTCCCTTCCTTGGTCGACTATATATATATATATATATATATATATATATATATATATATATATAGTCATCTAGTAAGATTCTGGATTCCAAGACAACTAACATGAATAATATCCTTAAATAATAGTGACTCTTTCAGATGTTGGCTGCTTATTATTATTATTATTATTATTATTATTATTATTATTATTATTGCTATTGCATAGCTGGTAAATTTTATTTAGTGGTGTTGAAGGAACTTATACAAAACTTCCCAGCAAATTGCAAATCTGGAGTTTATCTTTTACTTCCATCTCTGTGATTTTTGTACAATGAAGCTCCCATTTTACTAAGAACTAATTGCTAGCTCTACCTGGCACAAATATTTTGAACTAAATTGCAGGTGAATTATGAGACTTTTCAGAACTTTTATATGGTAGTGTGAGATGTTATAAATTAATTTTCAATACTTCAAAGAGTTTTACCTGGTTTAAAGGACTAAGGAAATGGTCTCCACTCCCTTGCTTCACTTCTAGGAGATGGAATCTGAATACACTGAACCTAACCTTTCCATGTTCCCAATGTATGCATGAAGTCAGGCACATGTAGTTGTTTATAGTAAATACCTTACAAACTAGGAGCTAATGGTTATATGCACATGTATGTGGCTCAGAGCCAAAAGATTTCCTGTAGTTGAACTCATACAATTGGAGCAAAATGAAGTCAGATGAGGAGCTGGGATTCAGAGAAGGCATTAGAATCTCTTCAAAGCACTCTGGTTCCAAATGAAAATTAGTATGATAGGTACTTAGGATCAGGAGCTATTGGCCATAGTAAGGATGCAATGGATGTGAACTGCTACTTCAGGAGTTCTCTTCTGTCTGTGTCAGTTTTGAACAGAGCCAATAAATGTTTGAAGGTTGAGTGTGCAATTGGAAGACTGGAGGGAGCATGCACATGCAAGAAAGGAAGGAAGTGCAAATCTCATCCTCAGAGAAACACCTTCATTATTTAATTTTCATTTCCTAATGCAAATGCAATGTGACCAGCTGCCTCACGCTCTGGCCTCAACACCTCCACTATCATGATAGACTGTTCATTCAAATTATGAGGAAAAGGAAACCTTTCCTTAGTTAAACTGTTCTCTGTCATATATTTTGTCAGTCATGAGAAAGAGAAGTAATACTGGTTGTGGTAGTTCCTACAAAATAGCATTCATCAAGGGGGTCAATAAAAGATATGCATGATTTTTTTCTCTCCAGTGAGTGCTCTAAGATAGCACGAGTCAGAAGTGCACAGGCCACAGAAACCACAGAGCAGCTGAGACAGGGTTCTCCCGACCTACATCTGCACCCAAGAGGTGGGGCAGATCTGCAGCCCCCTGTGCACCTTTCCTGTCAGGGGATAGCTTGTCACCAGGGAGAGCTCTGACATTAGGACTCAAGTGAGATCACCATTTTCTCTCCTGTGACAGTCTAAGGTGGGAGCAGTCAGGAGTGCACAGGCTGCAGAAGCAGCAGAGCAGCTGGGAAGGTGGGGCTGTTCCATAGCCCTCTATGCACTGGTCTTGCCAGGAAGAGTTGGTCGCCCAGGAGTGCTGCCACAGGCTTACAGATTCATAGGAGGAACAAGTTACAGACAGAGACAATAAGAACATCTAACACCAGAGATTACCAGAAGGCAAAAGGCAAATGAAAATATCTTACCAACAGAAACCAAGACCACTTGGCATCATCAGAACCCAGTACTCCCACCACAGCAAGTCCTGGATNCCCCAACACACTGGAAAGCAAGATTCAGATTTAAAATCATATCTCATGATGCTGGTAGAATATTTTAAGGAGGACATTAATAACTCCCTTAAAGAAATACAGGAGAACACAGCTAAACAGATAGAAGCCCTTAAAGAGGAAACACAAAAATCCTTTAAAGAATTACAGAAAAACACAACCAAACAGGTGAAGAAATTGTACAAAACCACTCAGGAGCTAAAAAATGGATGTAGAAACAATAAAGAAATCACAAAGGGAGACAACTCTGGAGATAGAAAATCTAGGGGAAAAAACAGGAACCATAGATGCAAATATCAACAACAGAAAACAAGAAATAGAAGAGAGAATCTCAGGTGCAGAAGATTCCATAGAAAACATTGATAAAACAATCAAAGAAAAGGCAAAATGCTAAAATATCCTAACCCAAAACATCCAAGAAATCCAGGACACAATGAGAAGACCAAAGCTAAGGATAATAGGTATAGATGAGAAGAAAGATTTCCAACTTAAAGGGCCCATAAGTATCTTCAACAAAATTATAGAAGAAAATTTCCCCAACCTAAAGAAAGAAATGCCTATGAGCATACAAGAAGTCTATAGAACTCCAAATAGTTTGGAGAAGAGAAGAAATTCCTCCCATCACATAATAATCAAAACACCAAATTCACAAAAGAAAGAAAGAATATTAAAAGCAGTAAGGGAAAAAAAGGTCAAGTAATATATAAAGGCAGATCTATTAGAATTACACCAGAATTCTCGCCAGAGATTTCAAAAGCAAGAAAATTCTGGACAGATGTCAAAGAAGAAATAAAAAAAGAAATTAAAGACTTTTTAGAGTTTAATGAAAATGAAGCCACAACATACCCATACTGATGGGACACAATGAAAACAATTCTAAGAGGAAAACTCATAGCTCTGAGTGCCTCCAAAAAGAGACTGGAGAGAGCATACACTAGTAGCTTGACAGCACACCTGAAAGCTCTAGGACAAAAAAGCAAATTCACCCAAGAAGAGTAGACAGAGGGAAATAATTAAACTCAGGGCTGAAATCAAGTAGAAACAAAAAGAACTATACAAAGAATCAACCAAACCAGGAGCTGGTTCTTTGAGAATATCAACAAAATAGATAAACTCTTAGCCAGACAAACTAGAGGGCACAGGAACAGCATGTTAATTAACAAAATTAGAAATGAAAAGAAAGACATAAGAACAAAATCTGGGGAAATCCAAAAAAATCATCACATCTTACTGCAAAAGTCTATACTCAACAGAACTGCAAAACCTGGATGAAATGGACAATTTTCTAGACAGATACCAGGTACCAAAGATAAATCAGGATCAGATTAACAATTTAAACAGTGCCATACCCCCTAAAGAAATAGAAACAGTTATTAATAGTCTCCCAACCAATAAAAAGGTCAGAACCAGATGGGTTTAGTGCAGAGTTCTATCAGAGTTCTTTGAAGAAAGAAGACCTAATACCAATACTACTCAAACTATTCCACAAAATACAAACAGAAGGTTCTCTACCCAATTCGTTCTATGAAGCCACAATTACTCTGATACCTAAACCACACAAAGACCCAACAAAGAAAGAGAACTTCAGACCAATTTCCCTTATGAATATCAATGCAAAAATACTCAATAAAATTCTCACAAACCAAATACAAGAACCCATCAAAACGATCCTCCATCATGATCAAGTAGGCTTTGTCCCAGGGATGCAGGAATGGTTCAACATATGGAAATCCATCACCATGATCCACTACATAAACAAACTCAAAAAATATCACATGATTGCTTCATTACATGTTGAAAAGCATTTGACAAAATCCAACACCTGTTCATGATAAA